>NC_134400.1:115057088-115377614 GCF_050003625.1 Haematobia irritans
TATATATATATATATTTGGCCTCCGATTTGGCCGCCGGAGCCTAATGGATGAGCAACATTCATCCGATTCAGTTGAATTTTATTTTTTTACCTTGTCATCGGCAAGTGTTACCGCAAGCCAAGTAATTCGATTGTGGATGACAGTATTTAGTACAAGTTTCTACGCAGTCCATAGTGCACGGATGAAAAAGACTGTTTTTCATATGTTTTTCTATTTTTAAACACAATATTTTTTAGTGCAAGCATATAATGTTCATAAACTAGCATAACATGTTTGGGACATATATGTTAATATGTTAGAACATATTATGTTTGGGACATAAAATGTTTGTAAATATAATATGCTTGGATGCAATATATGTGTTTAGTAGCTTGGAGCGCTATTTAACAGGGAGCGATATTGAATTAAGTTGGTGGTTGTTGCTTGTTATTACAAAATTAACATTTTATGTTTCCTTGGGCAATTGATCAGCTACTTCTTTGATCCTTACAAACTGTGTGGTCCGCTGTTCGAATCCCCGTCCGGCAAAAGGTAAAATTAAAATAAAAAAAAAAAATATCATAAAATTGAATAATTTCTTCTACAATGTTTGTATTACAGAAAAGGTGCTAAGAACTAAAAAATCTCGTGGAAGTGAGAAAGATGTCGGGGAATATACAATTGGACAGAAACAAAATTTTGAGCATTCAGGTCGAAAACCTATGTTGTTAGCACATATATTACCTGTTTATTTTCATAATTCATTATGATTGTAAATATATAAATAAATAAATAAAATTTTGAGCACAATATTGTTTGGGAGAATTTTTTTTAAGCATATAATATTGTTGGGTGCAAAATGCTTCCAAACATATTATATGGTCACATAATAACATATTGTTTTTGGAAGACAACATTATTGAATTTGGATGCAAAAATACAAAATGTTTGGAACTTAGACTACCCAAACATATATTGTTTAGACCAATATGCTTTCAAACATATTATATATTGGTAGAGATCAAACATATAAATGTTTGGGCAATACCCAAAAATGTATATGCTTGAAGCAAAATATGTTTGGGAGTATATGTTACAGAATGACTCGTGTGAAATTTGCTCCTCCAAGAGGCTCCAAAACCAAATCTCGGGATCGGTTTATATGGGGGCTATATATTATTATGGACTGATCTGGACCACTTTTGGCATGGTTGTTAAATATCATATACTACCACCACGTACCAAATTTCAACCAGATCGGATGAATTTTGCTTCTCCAAAAGGCACCTGGGGAGCGGTTTATATGGTGGCTATATGTAATTATGGACCGATATGGACCAATTTTTGCATGGTTATTAGAGACCAACACCATGTACCAAATTTCAGCCGGATGGGATATATATATATATATATATATATATATATATATATATATATAATATATATATATATATATATTATATATATATATATATATAGTATATATATATATATATATATATATATATATATATATATATATATATATATATATATATATATATATATATATATATATATATATATATATATATATATATATATATATATATATATATATATATATATATATATATATATATATATATATATATATATATATATATATATATATATATTTGGCCTCCGATTTGGCCTCCGGAGCCTCATGGATGAGCAACATTCATCCGATTCAGTTGAATTTTATTTTTTTACCTTGTCATCGGCAAGTGTTACCGCAAGCCAAGTAATTCGATTGTGGATGACAGTATTTAGTACAAGTTTCTACGCAGTCCATAGCGCACGGATGAAAAAGACTGTTTTTCATATGTTTGGCTATTTTTAAACACAATATTTTTTAGTGCAAGCATATAATGTTCATAAACTAGCATAACATGTTTTGGGACATATATGTTAATATGTTAGAACATATTATGTTTGGGACATAAAATGTTTGTAAATATAATATGCTTGGATGCAATATATGTGTTTAGTAGCTTGGAGCGCTATTTAACAGGGAGCGATATTGAATTAAGTTGGTGGTTGTTGCTTGTTATTACAAAATTAACATTTTATGTTTCCTTGGGCAATTGATCAGCTACTTCTTTGATCCTTACAAACTGTGTGGTCCGCTGTTCGAATCCCCGTCCGGCAAAAGGTAAAATTAAAATAAAAAAAAAAATATCATAAAATTGAATAATTTCTTCTACAATGTTTGTATTACAGAAAAGGTGCTAAGAACTAAAAAATCTCGTGGAAGTGAGAAAGATGTCGGGGAATATACAATTGGACAGAAACAAAATTTTGAGCATTCAGGTCGAAAACCTATGTTGTTAGCACATATATTACCTGTTTATTTTCATAATTCATTATGATTGTAAATATATAAATAAATAAATAAAATTTTGAGCACAATATTGTTTGGGAGAATTTTTTTTAAGCATATAATATTGTTGGGTGCAAAATGCTTCCAAACATATTATATGGTCACATAATAACATATTGTTTTTGGAAGACAACATTATTGAATTTGGATGCAAAAATACAAAATGTTTGGAACTTAGACTACCCAAACATATATTGTTTAGACCAATATGCTTTCAAACATATTATATATTGGTAGAGATCAAACATATAAATGTTTGGGCAATACCCAAAAATGTATATGCTTGAAGCAAAATATGTTTGGGAGTATATGTTACAGAAGCGATTTTTTGTGAGGGTGTGGAGGGTACATAGGATTCGGCCTGGCCGAACTTACGGCCGTATACACTTGTTTTTAATTGAAAATGTTTTCAATTTCAATTAACTTTTTAATTAGAAATATTTTGGTGATTTCTACATCAATAACAAAGACATGTGTCAAGTATCAATACGATATCATGTATCACTCGGAAGATGGCGTAATATCAACAGTCGAACGGACACTAGATTGACTCAAAATTTCACCAAAACCAAGAATGTATGTACTTTATGGCGTTTGAGACCAATATTTCGATGCCTAACGCATGAAATGTCACCACCATTCTATACTGGAGGGCATACATATGTTAAGGAGCTTTTGTATGTTTTGGTTGTCCACCAGTATATAAAGTCTACGATAAGTTTTCCATTTTCCACTCAATAACACAGATTGCCCTTTTCGTCACCAAAACAAGTAAGTAAAGTCTAAAGTCGGGCGGAGCCGACTATATTATACCCTTTACCACTATGTAGACAAACATTTGTGTTACCATCTCAACTACTTAAAATTTGCTGGGAGCTATATGAAAGTTTGCATTTCCAGATACAAATACTTTTAATGGAAACAATTTTTTGTACTTCTACAAAAACTCTAGAATTAAAATCTAAATCGGCTAACGCCCTGTGATGAAACACAATGTTAGTAAAAACAAGTAAGTAAAGTCTAAAGTCGGGCGGGGGCCGACTATATTATACCCTTCACTACTATGTAGACCAACATTTGTGTTACCATCTCAAGTACTTCAAATCTGCTGGGAGCTATATAAAGGTTTGCATTTCCAGATAAAATACTTATAATGGAGACAATTTTTTGTACTTCTGCAAAATCTCTAGAATTAAAATTGAAATCGGCTAACGCACTGGAATGAAACACAATGTTAGTAAAAAATATGGGAAATATGAAGCAAGAGAAATTTAAAGCAATTGTACAAAAGAGCATTTATGATTTATCACGCGATACTTATGAATTCGAGATATAGGACATTTTGAGTAACATTTACAATTTTTTGCTACTCAGCAGTGACGATTTTACAAGGATATTGGTTAGATCTTGCCAAAATATGTGGTCAAGTGTGGATTGTGATATATTATTTGGTCCAGTCGGGCGAATTGGAGCCTTATTTAAAACTCAACCGTTCTGTGGAAAGTCTGGCATTACAGTGTGTAGGATATGATAATGATATGGGGAAATCATCACAGAATTTTGTGTAAAGTGTGGGAATTTGGCTTTATTTGTATAAACCGGAAGAACAAATATATGGAGGTTTTATCTAAATCTGAACCAAATTAAATCGAACTTGACACATTTAAATATCATATTAAATATATTCTCTGTGGAAACTATCCCGTCAATTGGAGGAAAATCCCATTGACAATGGGTCCAAAATATGAAATAGTCTACCATATTTTCCCACCTCTGGTGTACATATATATGGGAGCTATATTTAAATCTGAACCGATTTTAACCAGATTTGGCATACATAACGATATCATTAAACGTACCTCTCGGTCAAAATTTTAAGGAAATCGCTGCAAAACTCTGGCTTTTGAGGCCATATAAGTGCAAATTGGACGAAAGATGTATATGGGAGCTGTATCTAAATCTAAACCGATTTTAACCAAAGTTGGCACACATAACTATACCATTAAACGTACCTCTCGTGCAAAATTGATACTAAATCACGGCAAAACTCTGGCTTTTGAGGCTATATAAGTTCAAATCGGACGAAAGATATATATGTGAGCTATATCTAAATCTGAACCGATTTCAGCCAAATTTGGTACACTTACCGATACTATTAAACGTACCCCTTGTGCAAAATTTGAACCAAATCACGGCAAATCTCTGGCTTTTGAGGCCATAGAAGTTCAAATCGGACGAAAGATATATATGGGAGCTATATCTAAATCTGAACCGATTTCAATCAAATTTACCAAGCATTGGTAGAATGTCAATGCTACCCTCTGTGCAAAATTTCACGAAGATCGGTAGTAAACTTTGGCCTCTGTGGTCATATGAGTCTATATCGGACGAAAGATATATATGGGAGCTATATCTAAATCTGAACCGATTTGGCTGATATTTTGCAAGGTTTTCGAGATTCATAAAATATTTGGATGTATGGTATTTCAAGAAAATCGGTTGATAAACACGCTAACTATGACCACATCGGGGATAAATATATATGGCAGCTATATCTAAATCTGAACCGATTTTTTCCAAAACCAATTGCGATTGTCTCTGTCCCAAGAAACGGCCCTGTGCCTAAGGTACAGATTTCATTATAACCAAATGACCAAGCGAAATTTCCACGAAACTCCTTTTACTACCAACCGCCACAAAACCTCACAGAGGTTTTTTGTCCTTATTATGACTATACATGACATGTGAAGAAGAGAGAACAAATATTAATTTAATTCCACTTTCGAATGATGTCATTCGCACTTCGCCTTCTCCAAATGTACATGTATTTATGAAAATATCACCGCTTGTTGTGATATTCGCATAATAATTCATATCTTTAATGAATCACTTTGTTTGTTAGCATAAAAGATCAGGTCGATTTTGGCGAACGAATTGAAATGGTGATGCATTTTTTGATCATTTTCATAAATATCTCATTTCACATATATCTTAGATGTATATAGTGTCGCTGATATGCAATGCAACAACGTAATTATATATCCTAAACCACATTGTCTGTCCATGTATTAGTTGTTCGCAAAATTCCGGTCGCAATTATTAACCGTTTTTGTTAACAATTGGAACATAGTGTTTTTTTTTCGGAACAAGAACGGATGTTATTCAATTTGGGGAAAAAATCGGATCAAATTTAGATATAAAGTCCTATATATACGTATCGCCCGATTTCAACATATGGGTCCGACTGTTGAAATCAACATCCGAACGAGACTAGCTATCGACTTAAAATTTTACACAAGTAGTTGTTATTGATGTTTTGCATATGGATCATATCGGCCGGAGCCTTTTGGGGAAGCGAAATTCATTCGATCCGAAATTTGGTACGTGATGCTAGTCTAGAACTCTAACACAAATACAAAAATTGGTCCATATCGACCAATAATTACACTAGTTTACAAAATATTTTTTTTTTCATGTACATTTTATGAGATGTAATTTTTCTTATGTATTTTGATCACAACAATGCCATTCGGCCACACAAAAATGCATAAGAAAAGTCACTTCTCATCAAATTTTACATTTCCAGTGTAAACTACATTGAAAAAAATATTGTCGTGAGGCCAAAGATTTCATGTCCTTAAAATACGAATGTAAATTTTGTTTAGTGCAGAAGACGCATTTCTCTAATATAAAGTTTTTTTCCTTGTCCAGAGTCGATAAACTTTTCAATGAAGTCGTATTATCCTTATAATTAAGTGATTTGATTTAAAAATGGGTATCATAACAGGAAAGAAAAAATGTTTGGGCTAAGGTCAACTTGACTGTAATAATTCAGAAAAATTCTTTAAAATTAATGAATTTGTCTTTAAATTTACTGTCTTTTTGTATCTTGACTACAAAGCAAAACATCATTCAAAAATAGGACATGTTTTTCAACACTTTATTTTAAAGACGGTTTTACTTGAAACACAGCATAATTACTACTGGAAGTCATGTCTGAATTTGAAAAAAAAAAGTTGTCGTTAACTTGTTTTTAAAGGACTTTGATACCATATGAAAAAAAAGCTGAAAAGGTGAAAAATTTAAATTTGCTTCCTAGAGTCAAGTACACAAAACCCAAATTTAAAGAGAATTGTTTCTTAAAAGCATCCTTACTTGAATTCTCCGCTTCTTTGGCACGGAATCAATACCAAAATTGTTAAAGTAAAGTGCAGTGTTGATTTCCGGAGATTACAAAATTCATCCGATCCGGTTGAAATTTGGTACGTAGTGTTAGTATATACCCATCCAAATTTTGTACAAATGAATCAATATATATATATATATATATATATATATATATATATATATATATATATATATATATATATATATATATATATATATATATATATATATATATATATATATATATATATATATATATATATATATATATATATCCGATCCGGCTGAAATTTGGTACATGGTGTTGGTCTCTAATAACCATGCAAAAATTGGTCCATATCGGTCCATAATTACATATAGCCACCATATAAACCGATCCCCCGATTTGGCTTCCGGAGCCTCTAAGAGAAGCAAATTTCATCCGATCGGGCTGAAATTTGGTACATGGTGTCAGCATATGATCTCTAACAACCATGCAAAAACTGGTCCACATCGGTTCATAATTATATATAGCCCCCATATAAACCGATCTCAGATTTGGCTTGCGGAGCCTCTTGGAAGTCTAAAATTCATCTGATTCAGTTGATATTTGGTGCGTGGTGTTAATATATGGCCTCAAACACCCATGGAAAATTTGATCGAAATCGGTCCATAATTATATGTAGCCCCCATATAAACCGATCCCCAGATTTGATTTCCGGAGCCCCTTGGAAGAGCAAAATTCATCCGATTCGATTGAAATTTGGTACGTGATGTTAGTGTATGCTATCCAACAACCATGCAGGAATTGGTTCATAGCAGTCCATAATTATATATAGCCCTCATATAAACCGCTCCCCAGATTTGACCTCCGGTGCCTTTTGGAGAAGCAAAATTCATCCGATCTGGTTGAAATTTGGTACGTGGTGGTAGTATATGATATTTAACAACCATGCCAAAAGTGGTCCAGATCAGTCCATAATAATTTATAGCCCCCATATAAACCGATCCCCAGATTTGGTTTTGGAGCCTCTTGGAGGAGCAAATTTCACACGAGTCAGTTGAAATTTGGTACATTGTGTATATAGCCGTTAACATCCATGCCTAATTAGGTCCATATCGGTCTATAGTTATATATAGCCCTCAGATAAATCCAATTTCAACCCCCACGACCCCCATATTTCAATTTTCATGTCGATTCGTAATTATTATTAGACTTACCTATACATAAATTTTTTGTCTAATATATATACCACGTATGGACTAACTCACAATTTAGAAAACGATGTTAAGAAGTTTTAAGATACCACAACCCAAGTAATTCGATTGTGGATGACAGCCTTTCATAGAAGTTTCTATGCAATCGATGGTGGAGGGTACATAAGATTCGGCCTGGCTGAACTTAGGACCGTATATACTTGTTTTTTATTAAATTTTGATTTAAATACACATTTTTGATTTAAATACATCGTCCTTAAATTCACTGAAAAATTTAATCTTTAGATTTAATATAAATACGCTCCAAATATAATGTAAGACTTATTTTGAGAATTTAGCATCTTTGGTTTATTTTTTTTTTTTTGTTAATTAAGGAGATATTTCTTTACTGGCATTTGTTTGTACATGAATATCTTAATTAATATACCACGAAAAGAAAACGAAAATTTGTTAAATGAGATCTGTATCCTAATTTTAATTTTATTGATCCTAGATTGAAAGCCAGATAGGTTGGTAAAAAATGTCTTTATTTTAAAGAAGTCACATCTTTGGGTCGGAATCAATAAGTAAAGGTCAAAATCTTTGCATCCAAGTAAACTGTTTTTTGAGTGTATATACAAATGTAAATATTTCATTTTTGAAATAGTTGTCATTTCAAAAATGTTTATCAGATTTTCATGCAGTATGGACTCAAGAGCTAATATTTCGTTCTCTTTCACAAAATGTTCACATGAAGCAGTTTTTCGATAATTTTTGGTAATTTTTCTTCAAAATCTGCCGCTGTTGAATCTAGTTGAATTGTTTGAATTATTTCGTATGAAAATAATACAAATAAGAGAAGAGTAAATTAAAACTCACAATATTTATCTTTTAGACAACTGTAGCATTTGTTTTTTATACCCAGCACCATAGAATGGTGATGGGCGTATAATAAGTTTGTTATTCCGTTTGTAACACATGGAAATATCGATTTCCGACTATGTAAAGTATACGAGGGCGGTTCGGAAACTTCTTAGCCTATCAATAAAAGAGAATAGTTAGTTTTTCAAAAATATTTTTATTTTTCAATATAATCTCCTGAAACTTCGATATTTACACTTAGTCCAACGATTTTCTAGCAATTCTATCCCTTGATTAAAATAGTTTTCCTCAAGGTCTTCAAAATAGTGGTTTACAATTGTAATTGCATCTTCATTTGAGGTAAAATGCTTGCAAGCAAGGAATTTTTTTAGATTTGGGAACAAGTAAAAGTCACTGGGAGCTACATCAGGAGAATAAGGTGGGTGGTCACACTGAAAAAAAAAGCATGCCCGGTTCCAAAGATTTTTACTTTACTTTAAAAAATTTGGTATTGATTCCGAACCAAAGAAGCAGATTCTCTGCTTCTTTGGCAATTTTCTTTTAAATTTGGATTTTGTGCACTTGCTTCTAGGAAGCAAATTTTAGTTTTTCGCTTTTTCAGCTTTTTTTCGTCATATGCTATCAAAGTCATTTAAAAACAAGTTAACGACAACTTTATTTTCCAAATTAAGACTCGTCTTCAAGTAGAAATTATGCTATGTTTCAAGTAAAAAACGTCTTTAAAATAAAGTGTTGAAAAACATGTCCTATATTTGAACGATTTTTTGCTTTGTAGTCAAGATGCAAAACGACAACAAATTTAAAGACAATTTCATTAAATTTAAAGAATTTTTTTTATACCCACCACCATAGAATGGTGACGGGGGTATAATAAGTTTGTCATTCCGTTTGTAACACATCGAAATATCGATTTCCGACTATATAAAGTATATATATTCTTGATCAGAGAGAAATTCTAAGACGATATAGCCATGAACGTCTGTCTGGCTGTCTGTCTCTCTGTTGTAATCACGCTACAGTATTCAATAACAAAGCAATCGTGCTGAAATTTCGCACAAACTCGTATTTTGTCTGCAGGCAGGTCAAGTTCGAAGATGGGATATATCGGTCCAAGTTTTGATAGTCCCCATATAAATCGACCTCGCGATTTGGGGTCTTGGGCTTATAAAAACCTTAGTTTCTATCCAATTTGCCTGAAATTGGAAATCTAGAGATATTTTATGACCACAAAGAGGTGTGCCAAAAATTGTGAGTATCGTTCCATGTTTTGGTATAGCCCCCATATAGAGCGATCTCCCGATTATATTTCTAGGGCTTCTAGAATCGATAGTTTCTATCCAATTCGCCTGAAATTGGAAATCCAGAGCTATTTTAGCACCATAGGGAGGTGTGCCGAAAATGGTGACTATCGGTTGATGTTTAGGTATAGCCCCCATATAGATCGATTTCCCGATTTTACTTCTTGGGCTTCTAGAATCCGTAGTTATTATCCAATTTGGTTGAAATTTGAAATCTAGAGGTATTTTAGGACCATAAAGAGGTGTGCTAAAAATGGTGAGTATCGGTCCAGGTTTTGGTATATCCCCCATACAGACCGATCTCCCGATATGGGGTCTTGGGCTTATAGAATCCGTAGTTTTTATCCAATTTGCCTGAAATTGGAAATCTAGAGGTATTTTAGAACAATAAAGAGGTGTGCCGAAAATGGTGAGTATCGGTCCATGTTTTGGTATAGCCCCCATGTAGACCGATCTCCAGTTTTAATTTCTTGGGCGTCTAAAATCTGTAGTTTTTATCCAATTTGCCTGAAATTAGAAATCAAGAGGTATTTTAAAACCCTAAAGAGGTGTGCTGAAATTGATGAGTATCGGACCATGTTTTTATATAGCCCCCATATAGACCGATCTCCAGATTTTTTTCTTGGGCTTATAAAGGGTGATTTGTTAAGAGCTTGATAACTTTTTAAAAAAAAAAACGCATAAAATTTGCAAAATCTCATCGGTTCTTTATTTGAAACGTTAGATTGGTCCATGACATTTACTTTTTGAAGATAATTTCATTTAAATGTTGACCGCGGCTGCGTCTTAGGTGGTCCATTCGGAAAGTCCAATTTTGGGCAACTTTTTCGAGCATTTCGGCCGGAATAGCCCGAATTTCTTCGGAAATGTTGTCTTCCAAAGCTGGAATAGTTGCTGGCTTATTTCTGTAGACTTTAGACTTGACGTAGCCCCACAAAAAATAGTCTAAAGGCGTCAAATCGCATGATCTTGGTGGCCAACTTACCGGTCCATTTCTTGAGATGAATTGTTCTCCGAAGTTTTCCCTCAAAATGGCCATAGAATCGCGAGCTGTGTGGCATGTAGCGCCATCTTGTTGAAACCACATGTCAACCAAGTTCAGTTCTTCCATTTTTGGCAACAAAAAGTTTGTTAGCATCGAACGATAGCGATCGCCATTCACCGTAACGTTGCGTCCAACAGCATCTTTGAAAAAATACGGTCCAATGATTCCACCAGCGTACAAACCACACCAAACAGTGCATTTTTCGGGATGCATGGGCAGTTCTTGAACGGCTTCTGGTTGCTCTTCACTCCAAATGCGGCAATTTTGCTTATTTACGTAGCCATTCAACCAGAAATGAGCTTCATCGCTGAACAAAATTTGTCGATAAAAAAGCGGATTTTCTGCCAACTTTTCTAGGGCCCATTCACTGAAAATTCGACGTTGTGGCAGATCGTTCGGCTATTCATGATGAAATGTCAAAGCATACTGAGCATCTTTTTCTTTGACACCATGTCTGAAATCCCACGTGATCTGTCAAATACTAATGCATGAAAATCCTAACCTCAAAAGAATCACCCTTTAGAAACCGTAGTTTTTATCCAACTTGCCTCAAATTGGAAATCTAGAGGCATTTTAGGACCATAAAAAGGTATGCCGAAAATGGTGAGTATAGGTCCATGTTTAGATGTAGCCATCAGATAGACCGATCTCCCGATATTACTTTTTGGGCTTCTAGAAACCGTAATTGTTGTCCACTTTGCCTGAAACCGAAAATCTGGAGGTTTTTAGGAATATAAATAGATGTGCAAGAAATGATTTTATTTTTTAGGTTTCTAGAATCCGTAGTTTTTATCTAATTTTCCTGAAATGAGAAATCTAGAGGTATTTTAGGACCTTAAATATGAGAGCCGAAAATGGCGTGTATTGGTCCATGTTTTGGTTTATCTCCCAAATAGACCGATCTCTCGATTTTACTTCTTGGGCTTTTAGAGACCATAGTTTTTTTTTCAAATTTGCATGAACTTTTAAATCTAGAAGTATTTTAGGAACATAAAGAGGTGTGCCGAAAATGGTAAATATCGGTCCATGTGCACTGATAATGAAAATTGCTTGAATCTGAATTATAGTTTCCAGGTTTTACTTCTGGTAATCATTTAAATAATGGGGGTAAAAATCTAAAGATGTTAGATATTAAATCAAGGCGTTATTTCATCGACATGACATGACATGAAATCGTTGACCTCATGACAATATTATTTTCAGTGTACTTGCTTAGAACTTATAATCCACATAAGATCAAAACATTTCGACCCGCCTTAGTGTTCATACATAAAGACGTCGAACAAAATGCAACGAAATTTATGGAAATAATTATGCGCATGGTTTTAATTTTCTTGTTTTTCTTTTTTTATATATATTTAATTACACAAATAAAATGTAACACAAACATGCATATCTGTGTAGGTTGATTTACCAAAAGGATCAAAATCGAGGTTACCGTACAAGACAGGCAAGAGTCAAATTATGCGGATGAATCTTTTACGAGAATACATGATTATAAAACATATGCATGCTTATTTAACATTTAGTGAATTTCTTAACATAATTTCTTTTTTTGTTAACCAAACCCTTGTTATGTCCGGTGATTTCATTTTATGACCATTATGGTATATAGTTTGTCTCCGGCTGTTTATATAATTTTCTTTTTACAAACATTATATAGAAATCAAAAACATAGTTTGTTAAGAATTTTAAAAAATATAACAGAACAAGTATATACGGCCGTCAGTTCGGACAGGCCGAATCTTATGTACCCTCTACCATGGATTGCGTAGAAATTTCTACGAATGACTGTCATCCACAATCGAATTACTTGAGTTGTGGTAATACTTACCGATGGCAAGATATCTTAAAACTTCTAAACATCGCCTAGGGAAGTCTACAAATAATTACGAACCGATATGGACTCTTGCGCGGTAATTACAGAGCCAGAATTGAAATATGGGGGTCGCTTTATATAGTGGGCTATATATAATTATGAACCAATATGCACAATGTAACAAATTGCAACTGAATCGGATGAAATTTGCTCCTCCAAGAGGCTCCAAAAACAAATCTGGGGATCGGTTTATATGGGGACTATATATGATTATGGACCGATATTGATCAATTTGGTTGGCATGGTTGTTAAAGACCATATACTAACACCACTTACCAAATTTCAATCGTATCGGATGAATTTTGCTTGTTCAAAAGGCACCGTAGCACAGTAGTCGATCCCTTTGACCAAAAATAAAAAATCAAAGTTAGAAATTTTTCAAAAAGTGTGGCATCACTGTTTCTTATGCAAACAAGGTTTTACAATGTGTATTTGTTTTTGTTTTATTCCATCTGTATTCTTTAAGAACGGCTTCAAAAGAGAGAGAGTAAGTAAGCAGTTGGTTTTTGAAGTGTGAACAAGTATAAAATTAAGTGCACTATTAAATAAATAAAACAAAAGAAAGAAACATTATATCGAAATAAATCGAAATGAATATTGAACTAAATTGAGAAATGAATATTGAACTAAATTGAATTAAGTATATTTTATATACGCCGTAAGTTCGGCCAGGCCGAATCTTATGTACCCTCCACCATGGATTGCGTAGAAACTTCTACGAAAGACTGTCATCCACAATCGAATTAATTGAGTTGTGGTATCTTAAAAGTTCTTAACATCGTTTTCTAAATTGTTACGTGGTATATATTAGACAAAAAAGTTATGTATAGGTAAGTCTACAAATAATTACGAATCGATATGGACTTTTTGCACGATACGTAGAGAGCCAGAATTGAAATATGGGGGTCGCTTATGTGGGGACTATATACAATTATGCACTTGATATGGACCAATTTTTGTGTGGTTGGGGATCGATTTATCTGAGGGCTATATATAACTATAGACCGATATGGACCTAGTTAGGCATGGTTGTTAACGGCCATATACACAATGTACCAAATTTCAACTGACTCGGATAAAATTTGATCCTCAGAGAGGCTCCGATCTCGGGATCGGTTTATATGGGGGCTATATATGATTATAGACTGATATGGACCACTTTTAGCATGGTTGTTAAATATCATATACTACCACCACGTACCGAATTTCAACCATATCGGATGAATTTTTCTTCTCCATAAGGCACCGGAGGTCAAATCTGGGGATCGGATTATATGGCAGCTATACATAATTATGGACTGATATGAACCAATTCCTGCAAGGTTGTTGGATACAATATACTAACATCACGTACCAAATTTCAACCGAATCGGATGAATTTTGCTCTTCCAAGGGGCTCCGGAGGTCAAATTTGGGGATCGGTTTATATGGGGCCTATATATAATTATGGACCGATTTCGACCAATTTTTGCATGGGTGCTTGAGGTCATATATTAACACCACGTACCAAATTTGAACTGAATCAGATGAATTTTGGTCTTCCAAGAGGCTCCGGAGGTCAAATCTGGTGATCGGTTTATATGGCGGCTATATATAATTATGGACCGATGTTGACCAATTTTTGCATAGTCATTAGAGACCATATACTTACATCATGTACCAAATTTCAGCCGGATCGGATGAAATTTGCTTCTCTTAGAGGCTCCGCAAGCCAAATCGGGGGATCGGTTTATATGGGAGCTATATATAATTATGGACCAATTTTTGCATGGTTGTTAGAGACCATATACTAACACCATGTACCATCTGCAAGCCAAATCTGAGCGTCGGTTTATATGGGGGCTATACGTAAAAGTAGTCCGATATGGCCCATTTGCAATACCATCCGACCTACATCAATAGCAACTACTTGTGCCAAGTTTCAAGTCGATAGCTTGTTTCGTTCGGAAGTTAGCGCGATTTCAACAGACGGACGCACGGACATGCTTAGATCGACTCAGAATTTCACCATGACCCAGAACACTACTGTGGTATAGGGTATAATAAGTTTGTGCATTTGTATGTAACGCCAAGAAATAGTGGTCATAGACCCATCTTTTAGTATACCGATCGGCTTAGAATTAAATTCTGAGTCGGTTTAGCGATGTCCGTCTGTCTGTCTGTCTATCTGTCCGTCCGTCTGTCTGTATATGTAATTTTGTGCACAAAGTACTGCTCGCAATTTAAGTCCGATCGTTCTCAAATTTGGCATAGGGCCGTTTCTTGGGACAGAGACAATCGCTATTGGTTTTGGAAAAAATCAGTTCAGATTTAGATATAGCTGCCATATATATTTATCCCTGATTTGGTCATAGTTAGCGTGTTTATCAACCGATTTTCTTGAAATACCGTACATCCAAATATTTTATGAATCTCGAAAATCCTGCAAGATATCAGCCAAATCGGTTCAGATTTAGATATAGCACCCATATATATCTTTCGTCCGATTTAGACTCATATGACCACAGAATTCAAAGTTTACTACCGATATTCGTGAAATTTTGCACAGAGGGTACAATTGACATTCTACCAATGCTTGGTAAATTTGACTGAAATAGGTTCATATTTAGATATAGCTCCCGTATATATCTTTCGTCCGATTTGAACTTATATGGCCACAAAAGCCAGAGTTTTGCCGTGATTTGCTTCAAATTTTGCACACGGGGTACGTTTAATAGTATCGTTAAGTGTGTCAAATATGGTCAAAATCGATTCAGATTTAGATATAGCTCCCGTATATATCTTTCGTCCGATTTGAACTTGTATGGCCTCAAAATCCAGGGTTTTGCCGTGATTTGCTTCAAATTTCGCACAAGGAGTACGTTTAGTAGTATCGGTAATTGTGCCAAATTTGGTTGAAATCGATTCAGATTTAGATATGGCTCCCATATATATCTTCCGCCCGATTTGCACTCATATGACCAGGGGGCCAAAGTTATACTCCCATTTACGTGAAATTTCGCATAGATAGCAGAATTATTATTCTAACTATACATGTCAAATTTAGTCAAAATCGGTTCAGATTATATATAGCTCCCATATATACGTACACCAGATTTGGGGAAATATGGTAGACTGTTACACATTTTAGACCCATTTTCAATGGAAGTTTCCTCCAATTAACTGGATAGCGTTAGCCGATTTAAATTTTAATTCTAGAGATTTTGTAGAAGTAAAAAAATTGTCACCTTTATAAAGCTTTCAGCAAATGTGAAGTAGTTGAGATGGTAACACAAATTTTGGTATACATAGGGGTGAAGGGTATAATATAGTCGGCCCCGCCCGACTTTAGACTTTACTTACTTGTTTAAATATAAATAAGTGAAATTTTTTAAACGTGGACACTCTGAAAATCGGACACCTCTAAAAAGTGGAGGGTTGTCTGCACTGAAAAAAATATTTACGTGAACTAAGGCTTATTTTCCTTAAAGTAAAGAAACCAATTTTTAATTTAAAGAAATTGTCCTTAAATTAACTGAAATATTGAAACTTTAAATTTAAGATAAAAACGCTTCAAATATAGGCTATTCGACAGAGTACAAGAAGTAAAATATGGAAATTGTAGATCTAGTTTCTGGCAATTTGGATGACCAGTGGGAATTACAATCCCTCGAGAAGTGAAATCGGGAGTTCGGTCTATATTGAGGCTTTATCCAAACACGGACCGATAAAAACTAAATTCAAAACAGGTTTTTGTGCAGCTCTAAATTTCTGCAAGCACAAGAAGACAAATCGGGCAATACAAAAACATGGACCTATATACACGATATTCGGAACATCTTCTCGTATATCTAAAATACTTCTATATTTCCAATTTGATGCAAATCGAATAAAAATTGCGGTATGTAGAAGGCCTAGAAGTCAAATCGGGAAATCGGTCTATATGGGGGTATACCAAAAATTGACCGATACACACCATATTCGGAATAACTACTTGTGGACCTCAAACACCATTAGATTTCCAAATTCATTCAAATCGGATAAAAATTCGGTTTATAGAAGCTCAAAAAGTTTTATCGGGAGATCGGCCTATATGGGGGCTATATAAAAACATCGACCAATACATACTATTCTGGACCAAAATACCGATAAATTTCCATTTTGGTGCAATTCGGATAAAACTTGCGGTATCTAGAAGCCCCAGAAGCAAAATCGGGAGATCGGTCTATATGAGCCCAAGACCCCAAATCGGTCGGTCGGTTTACATGGGGGCTATATCAAAATCTGAACCGATATACCCCGTCTTTGAACTTGACCAGTTAGGAGACGAAAACTTAATCTGTGCCAAATTTCACGATGGTAGCCCCACTATTGAAGGCTGTATCGTGATTACAACAGACATCCAGACAGACAGACGAACATCGGTGTATCGTCTTAGAATTTCTCCCTGATCAGAAATCGGAAATCGATATTTCGATGTCTTACAAACAGAATGACAAACTTATTATACCCCATCACAATTCTATGGTGGTACACACAAAAAAATTTTTTTTTGATTCAATCACGAAATTAATTGATCCAATTAATTATATCCTAAACGACATAGTGGTCAGGGTATAATAAGTTTGATCTGCCAAAAAATGTGCCTACCAGAAATATTGATTTTAGACCCCATAAAATATATACCGATTGACTCAGAATATCCTCCTGAGTCGATCTAGCGTTTGGTGTCCGTCCGTCCGTCTGTCCATGTATTTGTTGTTCACAGGATTCCGGTCGCAATTATTAACCGATTTTGATGAAATTTGGTACAGGGAGTTTTTTGGGCACAGGGACGAACTATTGAATTTGGAAGAAATCGGATCAAATTTAGATATAGCTCTCATATATATATATATATATATATATATATATATATATATATATATATATATATATATATATATATATATATATATATATATATATATATATATATATATATATATATATATATATATATATATATATATATATATATATATATATATATATATATATATATATATATATATATATATATATATATATATATATATATATATATATATATATATATATATATATATATATATATATATATATATATATCGCCCGATTTCGACAAATGGGGTTACGTTGCGCTTTTTTACAAACGGATCGTCACCAAATTTGGCAAAAAATAATCTTTTTCATCGCCCTTCAAGTCTGAGAGCTATATCTAAATCGGTTCAGATTTAGATATAGCTCTCATATATATGTATCGCCCGATTTTCCCAAAGTTGGCCACAAAACCTTTATTTATCAATCGATCTTACTCAAAGTTGGCTAAATATAATCTTCTATAGCACTAACTATATGTGCAAAAAATCATCGAAATCGGTTCAGATTTAGCTATAGCTCCCATATATATGTACCGCCCGATTTTTCCAAATTTGGCCATAAAACCCTTATTTATCAACCGATCTTACCCAAATTTGGCTAAATGTAGTCTTCTATAGCACTAACTATATGTGCAAAAATCATCGAAATCGGTTCAGATTTAGATATAGCTCCCATATATATGTAAAGCCCGATTTTCCCCAATTTGGCCATAGAACCCTTATTTATTAACCGATCTTACTAAAAGTTGGCTAGATCCAGTCCTCTATAGTACTAACTATATGTGCGAAATCGGTTCAGATGTAGATATAGCTCCCATATATGTATCACCCGATTTTGAAAAATTCGCCCCTAATAACCTTATGTTTGACCACACAGGCCTCATTTCTTAACTGATCGTACTCAAAAAATGGCACAAGGTAACATTTTGTAGTATTAATCAAACCCGCAAAATATTATGCAAATTGGTTCAGATTTAGATATAGCTTCCATATATATGCATCGCTCGATTTTCCCAAATTTGGCCATAGTACTCTTATTTATTAACCAATGTTACTCAAATTTCAAATTTTGATTTACTAACCGATCGTATTTATACGTCCTTGTAGCTCTTACATAAGAATATTGCTCGATTTTTACAAATTTGTATTTATTACCCACACTAATTTAACGATTTTCTCTTTTTTAATAATGGGCTCAATATTAATGGCATACTAACTCCGTAGGTGCAATATCAACACAGCCAGTGTTGCTAGAAGTAGGGGAAATTCCCTATATGTAGGTTTTTTCTAATATTTAGCGTCTTGTAGGCACGTTGGACCACAATGTAGGGACATTTTCACTCAACACAATTTGTAATAATTTTTACATTTTGGTGGCTCTAGAGGAGGAAAGTAGAAGCCGGCTTGATCTTTAACAATGTGTGGTAAACTTTATTCCTGTAGACAATTTTGTCAACATTTTATTTCTATAGAACATTTTGTATAAATTGTATTTCTATAGAAATTTTTTTCAAAATATTATTTCTATAAAAAAATTTCTCAAAATTTTATTTCTGTGGAATTTTTTCTCAAATTTTTCTCAAATATTATTGTCAAAATTTTATTTCTATAGAAAAATTTCTGACAAAAATTTGTTTGAAGAATTTTTTTCCAAAATTTTATTTTTATAGAGATTTAACAAAAAAGATTACTAATTTGGGTAGAATTCTACAAACTGTGGCAACCGTGGTGGTAATACAAATTTATATTCTAAGTTATATTTATACGTTGCATATTCATGTTTTAAGATAATAAAGTACTTAGAGCCATTTTTGGTTTGTAAATTTTTTTAAATTTAACGAAAAATATAGTAGGGAAAATTGTTTGGGAATGTATGGGAAAGTAGGGTCTTTGTAGGGTAAACCGAAAATTTTCCCTGGCAACATTGACTATGAGCTATAGTCAGATTGACACAAAGCACCCATAGACATGTACCCCTTAATTTTCTTAAATATACAACTGCGGTTTATCTCCCAGACCTATATGTTACCCCACAAATGCTTATGATTACTAATTCTGTAATGGTGGTTTAGGGTATGATATAGTCGGCCCCGCCCGACTTTCTTCTTTACTTACTTGTTTAATAATGGGCTCATACTAACTCCGTACACTCAAAAAAAAAAAAAAAGTTTACTTGGATCCAAAGATTTTGACCTTCCCTTAAGGATTTTGGTATTGATTCCGAGCCAAAGATGCGGCTTCTTTAAAATAAAGACATTTTTGAGGGACCTCCCTGGCTTTAAATCTAGGATAGATAAAATTAAAATTGGATACAGATCTCATTCATCGAACTTTTATTCTCTTTTTACGATATATTAATAAAGGTATTCATGTACAAACAAATTCCAGTTTCAAAATACAAATTATGCCAGGTACTTCAAAGTAAAAACTGTTTTTTAATGATAAAAATCTTTAAACCAAAGATGTAAATCCTTAAAATAAGCCTTAGCCTATATTTCAAGCTTTTTATCTTAAATTTAAAAATTCAGTATGTCAGTTGAGTTAAAAACGATTTCTTTAAATCAAAAATGTTTTTCTTTATTTTAAGGAACATTTGCCTTACTTCAAAGATATACAACTTCAACAGAGGGACGCAAAATTTCAAGATTTGTGTCCTAAATTTAATGAAAAAAATGTTTAAAGCAATAATTATAAACTTTCTTTTAATTAAAATGTCATTATTTTAAAGAATTTTATCCTTAGCATTGCGTAAATTTCGAGTCCTAAAATTTAAGTTGCATAATCTTCCATATTAGGTCAATATTTTTTTCAGTGTAGGTGCAATATCAACTACAGCCAGTGTTGCTATAAGTAGGGGAAATTCCCTATATATAGGGTTTTTCTAATATTTAGCGTCTTGTAGGGACGTAGGGCCACAATGTAGGACATTTTCACTCAACACAATTTGTAATAATTTTTACATTTTGGTGGCTCTAGAGGAGGAAATTAGAAGCCGGCAAGGCTTGATCTTTAACAATGTGTGGTAAACTTTATTCTTGTAGAAAATGTTGTCAACATTTTATTTCTATAGAAAATTTTGTAAAAATTGTATTTATATAGCAATTTTTTTCAAAATATTATTTCTATAAAAAAATTTCTCAAAATTTTATTTCTATGGAATTTTTTGTCAAAATTTTATTTCTATAGAATTTATTGTCAAAATTTTATTTCTATAGAAAAATTTCTCACAAAAATTTGTTTATACACTGAAAAAAAAGCATGCCCGTTTCCAAAGATTTTGTCTTTACTTTAAATATTTTGGGTATTGATTCCGAGCCAAAGAAGCGGAGAATACAAATAAGGATACTTTTAAGACACAATTCTCTTTTAAATTTGGGTTTTGTGTATTTGCTTCTAGGAAGCAAATTTTAATTTTTCGCTTTTTCAGCTTTTTTTTCTTCATATGCTATCAAAGTCCTTTAAAAACGAGTTAACGACAACTTTATTTTCAAAATTAAGACTCGACTTCCAGTAGTAATTATGCTATGTTTCAAGTACAAAGCGTCTTTAAAATAGAGTGTTGAAAAACATGTCCTATATTTGAACGATTTTTTGCTTTGTAGTCAAGATGCAAAAAGACAACATATTTAAAGACAATTTCATTAAATTTAAAGAATTTTTCTGAATTATTAAAGTAAATTTGACCTTAGCCCTAACATTTTTTCTTTCATGTTATGATACCCATTTTTAAGTGAAATCACTTAATTATAAGGATAATACGACATCATTGAAAGGCTTATCGACTTTTGGAAAAGGAAAAAAACTTTATATTAGAGAAATGCGTCTTCTATGCTAAGCTAAATTTGCATTCGTATTTTAAAGACATGAAATCTTTGACCTCACGACAATATTTTTTTCAGTGTAATAACTTTTTCCAAAATTTTATTTTTATAGAGATTTAACAAAAAAAAAAAACTATTTTGGGTAGAATTCTACCAACTGTGGCAACCATGGTGGTAATACAAATTTATATTCTGAGTTATATACGTTGCATATTCATGTTTTAAGATAATAAAGTACTTACAACCATTTTTGTTTTGTAAAATTTGTTTAAATATAACGAAAAATATTGTAGGGAAAATTGTTTGGGAATGTATGGGAAAGTAGGGAACTTTTTTTTGTCCTTGTAGGGTAAACCGAACATTTTCCCAGGCAACACTTACTATGAGCTATAGTCACATTGAGACAAAGCACCCATAAACATGTACCTCTTAATTTTCTTGAATATGCAACTGCGGTTTATCTCCCATACCTATATCAATGTTACCCCACAAATGCTTATGTTTACTAATTCAGCAAGTGTGGTTTAGGGTATGATAAGGTCGGCCCCGCCCGACTTTCTACTTTACTTACTTGTTTTAGTATGTGTTTAGTAAATGGACATTTATACAGAAGCTATAGCCGATACCCGCAATTCAAGAATCAAGTTTTCAGAACAAACTCATATAGTTCTTGAAGTAATTGAGGTAGGTTCTCAAAATGACCATTTTTGTTCTACATGCTGTTAGTACAAACAAACAGAAGAACAATTAAAGTTTCGTGAACAATTAAAGGTTTATTTCGGTAGTGAAAGGGTTAACACTGTCTAAATTGTGTATCCTAATATTTAGTTTGTATAATCTTTAATATTTAATCAATATTTTCTTCAGTACAGGATCGGAGTAGAGCGAAGTGTTTTGGGTTGGAGAAGAGCGTAGTTTTTTTTTTCTCGTAATGGAGTGGAAGAGATTTTGCGCTTCGGAGTCCCTCAAAATCCATAAGGCTAGCGTGGGTTCTGTATCAGTTTCGACCGAACGCACAAAAAATTATAACGGCAATTTATCCCCTCTCAGTAAACCTGGTGACTTTTGTGAGAGTCTCAAAGCTTCACTAAATGGCTTCGTCGTTATGTGAAACGCCGTTCGGTCACAGCTGTACAATCGAAGTCCCTTGTAATTATAGATGAAAAGTTCAACATCTGCGGTATGACAATGAGCTGAATAGTTTTAGTCAACCTAAAATATCGGACCGCCACTGTTATCGACCGTATCAAGTACCAAACAAAAGCACACCACCGCTCAAGCATTTACAACGCTGTAACATCTGATTATCATACTTGTACTAAATTGCATACCCCTTTTTTTAATATATCCGCTTCATTAGCTTTACCCATTGTAACCTCAGGCGGTGTTGCGCAACAAAATATTTAAATTTGTTAAGAAAGAAAACTAAGGTATAATTTGAATAATCATTGAATTATCAAATAAATAAAAACTTCGTTTTCAGAATTTTAAAGCTTACCGAAGGCTCAACGAAGTCGTATTGCTCTTAAAACTTGGTTTTATTTTCAACATTTCTTTAAAATTCTTAACTGGAAATATGGCGCAACACAACGCAACTTTGAGTGCCCGGTGTACCTTGTGCTCCGATCCCGATGATGGAAATATGATAGGCTGCTCTAAATGTAACACCATTTATCATTATAGTTGCTGCGACTTAGACGAAGAATCTGATATCTGTCAATGGCTTTGTGAGTTTTGCTGTCAAAGCATACAGCAAAACTCCCTATTGAATACCAACAAATCACAAGAAACCCATTCTGTCCAATTTGCTGGAATAGCCGCAGCAAGTCAACATGATGAAACCAACAACGAAATTGCTGCCTCTTCATCAGCTCGCCAAAACTCACCTCTCCGTACTGGTTCAGTCATGAAAGATATTAACTCTCATATAAGTATAAAAAAACAACTCCAACTTAAAATGCTTGAAGAAGAGTTCCGTTTAAGAGAAGAGTTTCTGAGACGTAAGTATGAGTTGCTGCAGTCAAACGATGAAGAATTGAACAACGATATTGAACACACCACGACTCTCTTTAATAATTATGCCTCTACGCAAGAGAGCCCAATAATTCAACAAAACGCTGACGCTGACAGAGGTTTACACAACCCTCACTCAAACTTGAGTGATAGCTACAGAGCTGATATTCATTCGCTCATACATCAGCCACAGTGCCAAAGCACAGTTATTCAGCGAATTCAAAATAAAACTTCTTCCCCTCCAACCCTCTTTCCACAACCAATTGTAGAAGTGCCACAGAAGGAGAATGGAGCGAACATTCTCAATGGAAGTAATCAAAACAAAACAAATAATAATAATAACAACACCTACACCATAGCCGGTTGTCAAAACGCGAATTCTTCCAATTTTAGTAATTCACGTACAGAGTGTAATTTAACCACAACGCAAATCATGGCTCGGCAATGCATTTCAAAAGATCTTCCACCATTAAATGGGGACCCAAGAGAATGGCCCATATTTATAAGTGCCTTTGAACAAAGCACTAACATAGCCGGTTATGGCAACGATGAAAATCTAATACGACTCCAAAAATGTTTACACGGTAAGGCCCGGGACGCAGTGAGGAATTGTTTAATGTTACCTGAGATGGTTCCAGACATAATACGTACTCTGAAAATGTATTTTGGTAGGCCGGAATGTGTCGTAAGAAATCTTATTGACGAAGTACGTAAAATGAATATATCCAAAGGTAAACTCGACGCTCTTATAGAATTCGGGTTTGCTGTTAAAAACATATGTGCTACCATTCGCGCATCTAAATTGGACGATTTTTTGATAAATCCAACTCTTTTGCAGGAATTAGTTGAAAAGCTTCCACCCGATACCATATTTCAGTGGGCAATTCATTCTAAAAACATCACACGTCCAACATTAGTGGACTTTTCCAACTGGTTGTATGACGTTGCTGAAGCCACATGCAAAGTTACGGTTCCTGTATTCGACAGCCTTGGCGATAAACGCTCATCGAGAAAGGAAACCCGCCTAAATGCCCATATAAACTCACCATTAAACAAGAAACGAGTCAACTGCATTGTGTGTGAGGAAAATCACAAAATTGCCGACTGCGATCAATTTCAAGCCTTCGAAGTTGCCGATAGGTGGAACATTGTAAAAACCAACCACCTATGTCGCATATGCCTTTGCAAGCATAGGGGACATTGTTGGTTTCGAAAGCAGTGCGGTGTAAGTGGTTGCACTGTTCAACACAACCCTCTATTGCACAGTGATGTCGGACTACTGGAGAAGACGGTAACTACACTTAATAACTATACAAACAAAGAAGGTGAGTCCTATTTTCGTATTGTACCCGTCACTCTTCATCACGATAATAAATCCATATCAATATATGCCCTAATGGACGACGGTTCAACGTTGACTTTGCTTGAAGAGAATGTTGCTAACATGTTGGGGGTCCGCGGTACTATTGACCCTCTTTGCATACGTTGGACTGGGGATGTATCACGTCTCGAAGATAGTTCTAGAAAATTTGATTTGAAAATATCGTCGACTCATAAAAATGCCAAAATATTTCCTATTAAAAATGTCCATACAGTTAAAAACCTCAATTTGGCAGCAGAGTCAATAAACGTTGAAAACATAAAGGAAAAGTATTCGTATCTTCGAGATATACCACTTATAGATTACGCGAATGCTGTGCCCTCCATGATTATTGGGGTTAACAATCCAAACTTAATAGCTTCCATGAAAGTACGCGAGGGCGGCTGGAATCAGCCCGTTGCCTCCAAAACGCGATTGGGTTGGACAATCTTTGGAGGAACACAGAAAAGAGTGTTCAACCTGAATATACACAAATGTGTTTGCGGAAGTGACATAATATTACATGATTTGGTAAAGGCGTTTTTTTCCGACGAAAATATTGGTATTTTACCCCCCGAAGCAATGCCAAATTCGAAGGAGGACCAACGCGCTATTGACATTATTGAGAACACATGTTCGTTTAAAGATGGTCGATACGAAGTAGGGCTCTTGTGGAAAAATGACGGGTTAGTGTTACCACCGAGTTTAAAAACAGCTATGAAACGATTAGATTGCTTGAAACGTAGAATTTTGCGAGACTCATCTTTGGCTAATGAATTACAACAACAAATTTCAAACCTGTTGGAAAAGAAATATGCCCGTAAGCTTTCAAAAAGTGCCGCCGAACAACAGGGTGGAAAGATATGGTATCTGCCTACATTCATTGTTAAAAACCCTCAAAAGCCGAACAAGGTGAGATTAGTGTGGGACGCGGCTGCCAAATCTGGGAACGTTGCTTTAAATGATTTTCTCCTTAAAGGACCAGATCTACTCATTCCTCTAATGCAAATATTATATAAGTTTAGAATTGGCGCTGTGGCGATATGTGGAGACATTGCAGAGATGTTCCACCGCATTAAGGTTCAAGAAGAAGATGCATGCGCACAACGTTTTTTATGGTGGGGTGAAAACGATACAATTGATGTCTACCAATTAGATGTACTCACATTTGGGGCTTCTTGTTCTCCATTCATTTCTCATTTTATCAGAAACAAAAACGCAGAAATTCATTGCCAAGAAATCCCGACAATTTTAAACGCTATAAAAAATCAGCACTATGTCGATGATTATATTGACTCTACAAACACTGTTAACGAAGCTATAGATTTAGCTTTAGGCGTTCGAGAGGTCCATAAGAGAGGAGGGTTTCATATGCGAAACTGGGCCTCCAACTCTACGGAGGTTCTGCAAGCTCTAGGGGAACCCAGTGGATGCGAGAGCAAAACTTTTGAGGTAGAAGTCGGCATAAATCAATGCAATAAAATCCTCGGTTTATACTGGGAACCAAAAACCGACGTCTTTAAAATCAATTTAAAATTTGTACGCCTTAATCGACCGGTCCTTGTCGATGACATTGTTCCGACAAAAAGGGAGGTACTTCAGGTACTAATGTCTGTTTTTGATCCGTTGGGATTTGTCTCATGCTTCATGTCGTATTTAAAAATCATCTTGCAAGAAATATGGCGTTGCGGAATAGAATGGGACCAGCCTCTTACAAGCGAACTTTTCGAAAAATGGAAGAAATGGTTGCAGTGTCTACCAATAATAACAAGAATTGAAATTCCTCGATGCTATTCACACTACCTGCAAAGTCCAAATTGTGTAGTCCAACTACACACATTTGTCGATGCTAGCGAGGAAGCGTTTGCGGCCGTGTGTTATTTCCGAATTGAGTTTGAAGGCAAAGTTGATATACGATTAGTAGCGTCAAAATCGAAGGTGGCGCCCCTTCAACCAATGTCCATCCCAAGATTAGAATTGCAGGCTGCAGTAATAGGAACGAGGCTAATGAAGACTGTAGAATGTCATGGGATACAAATAGAACAAAGGGTTATGTGGACAGATTCAAAAACGGTTCTAAATTGGCTCGTTGGAGACCCACGGAAATATAAACAATTTGTGATGTTCCGTGTGGCAGAAATATTAAAGTATACAGATATTGCCAATTGGAGATGGGTGCCGTCAAATAATAATATAGCCGACCTTGCCACAAAATACAAACCACCAACTTATAATTACAAGGAGTGGTTCGAGGGCCCATTATGGCTAAAAAAGGAGGAGTCGAAGTGGCCACATAATGCTACAGATGCCGAGTTGGATATGACCGAACTACGCCCACGCTATTTAAACATACACTCGAGGAAAAATGTTTCTAATTTGATCAACTTCGACTATTTTTCTAGTTGGTTTAGACTTTGTCGTGCTATCGCTAACTGGTATCAGATTTTCGATTATTTATATTTGAAAGTAAAAAATGAAAATAGTATACGATACAACGTGGTCCATATAAATAAGGCAAAAAATTTTATCTATAAAAATGTTCAACTGTCCTGTTTCCCGGATGAGTATGCTGCAACACAAGTGGGAAAAGTTACGAAGGGAGCATTTGTTGGACTGCATGTTTTTATGGATTCGAATGGGGTCATCAGAGTGAAAAATAGAGCACAATATGCAAAGGAATTATGTGGGGTTCAAAAAGATCCCATTATTCTACCGTGGAACCACCATGTTACACGTCTCATTGTGTTACACTATCATGAATCTTATCACCACCTAAACCATGAAACTGTAATAAATGAAATACGGCAACAGTATTTTATAACAAGACTGAGAGTCCTTTATAAAACCACTAGGAGAAGTTGTCAAAAATGTAAAAATGATTTAGCTAAACCAGTTTCACCTCAAATAGCTCCTTTGCCTCCAGCTCGTCTAGGTGCATATCAGAGACCGTTCACATTTGTGGGTGTGGATTATTTTGGTCCTATTTCAATAGTATCTGGCCGGAAATCATTAAAGCGTTGGGGTGTTATATTCACTTGCCTAACCATCAGAGCTATACATATTGAAATAGCACACACCCTAACTACTGATTCTTTCCTTATGTGTTTGAGGAATTTTATGGCAAGGCGAGGTACACCTTCCGAAATTTATAGTGATAATGGAACAAATTTTCGAGGCGCCGAAAGATTTCTCAAACAAGAGTTGGAAAAAATAAATTATAACGATGTGCAGAGTGCCTTGAGTTTTAAGGGAATAACCTGGAGATTTAATCCTCCCGCAGCTCCTCATATGGGGGGAGCGTGGGAGCGGCTGATAAGGTCCATAAAAACAATTCTTTATAAAATATCACCGTCACACAAATTTTGTGAAGAAAGTCTACGTTGTGCTTTGATGGAAGTCGAGCTTATAATAAACTCGCGCCCTCTTACTTACGTCTCGCTAGAAACTCAGGATGAAGAAGCAATTACACCGAATCACTTCTTACTAGGTAGCTCAAATGGGTCGAAACCATTTTGTAGCTCGGAAGATCTAGACCATAGGATGTGTCTCAAACAAAGCGAAATATTTGCTAATTTATTCTGGCGTCGATGGGTAAAAGAAATGATCCCAACATTGACTAGGAGGAACAAATGGTTTGAAAAGGTCAAGCCGATTGAAGTTGGAGATATAGTTCTTGTTGTTGACGAAAACGCTGAGAGAAATTCATGGCTAAAGGGAAGAGTTATTGAAGTAATAACAGCAAAAGACGGGCAGGTGAGAAGGGCAAAAGTCAAGACTATTAATGGAGAGATAGAGCGCCCAGCTGCAAAATTAGCAGTGCTTGATATCGGTTTGAATTTGAGGTAAGATTTTTAAAATCTTACCGGGGGGAGAATTGTTATCGACCGTATCAAGTACCAAACAAAAGCACACCACCGCTCAAGCATTTACAACGCTGTAACATCTGATTATCATACTTGTACTAAATTGCATACCCCTTTTTTTAATATATCCGCTTCATTAGCTTTACCCATTGTAACCTCAGGCGGTGTTGCGCAACAAAATATTTAAATTTGTTAAGAAAGAAAACTAAGGTATAATTTGAATAATCATTGAACTATCAAATAAATAAAAACTTCGTTTTCAGAATTTTAAAGCTTACCGAAGGCTCAACGAAGTCGTATTGCTCTTAAAACTTGGTTTTATTTTCAACAGCCACTTTACCTAATCTAACATGCGTTATTTAGCTAAATATGGTCCAATATATTCCAAAACCCAAAAAAAGCAAAAATAACAGTTTCGAATAAGAGTTGAGTCCTCGTTAGTTATCCCCATAGTGCAGGGTATACAAATTTAAATGAACTACAAAAAGAAATTGAAAACAATTCTACTTTAAACGAACAATGCATATGCGAACTTAGCATTTAGTTATGCACATTCGTGGGATAAGTGGACTTTATACGAAGAATCCTGGCATGAAAAACATGAAGTATAATATACATATGGTGTATATGTATGTGTGCGAATGCATTCATACTAACACACACAAAAAGGTGTACTTTAAAATGCTAAACAATCTTCTTGAAAAAATCTATCCACATGTCAGCAAGACTAAAACCAGCATAACATTTTTATTTCAAATGTATAATACAAGTACTGACAGTTGAAGAAACATTCTCTGGACACAAAACTATGGTATGCGTATGTTACCTTAATATTGAAAACACGGAGTGCCGTGAGAAATTGTTGAAAATGTTTAAATAGAATAAATCTTAGCATATATTAACTATAGAGGACATTCTTCTTACACTGAAAAATATATTGACCTAATATGAATGATCGAATAGAACAGCGGAAGTTTATGTATATGGGTCATGTTGTGATCAGAAAAAGAAGTCGCTCCGCCGTTAGTCGATTTTTTTTGCAGTCGATGCCGTCGCCAATCATGTCGACTAATATCGCCTTAAATTTATCCGCCAATTAATCAAAAATAATTACCCAGCAAAAAAAGAACTTCCAAAAAAGTAGTTTGGACGAAGTTTTGATCTGGAAGCAGTAGATCATCTGCACAATCCTCAAAATAAGCCTATATGTGAAGCGTTTTTATCTCTAATCTAAAGATTCCATATTTCACTTCAGTTAAGGATGAAATGTGTGTTATTTTCTTTTGCCTTAGTTCAAAGGCTTGCGACACTAACAAAAAAAAAAAAAAAGTTTCACGAACATTTCTCCAATTAAAATCTTAATTGATTTTTTAAAAATATTCAATGGTGGTACACACAATTCTATGGTGGTACACAAAAAAAAACTGATTCAATCACGAAATTAATTGATTCAACAAATTTTTTTATTGAAACAAAAATCAATCACACAAATTAATAGTGTCAAGGAATTTTTTAATTTCATCTATTCTTTCAATTGTTTAATTGACTGTCAATTAATTATACCCTTCACCACTACTGTGGTACAGGGTATAATAAGTTTGTGGATTTGTATGTAACGCCAAGAAATAATTGTCATAGACCCATCTCTTAGTATACCGATCGGCTTAGAATTAAATTCTGAGTCGATTTAGCGATGTCCGTCTGTCTGTCTGTCTGTCTGTCCGTCCGTCTGTCTGTATATGTAATTTTGTGCACAAAGTACAGCTCGCAATTTAAGTCCGATCGTCCTCAAATTTGGCATAGGGCCGTTTCTTGGGACAGAGACAATCGCTATTGGTTTTGGAAAAAATCGGTTCAGATTTAGATATAGCTGTCATATATATTTATCACCGATTTGGTCATAGTTAGCGTGTTTATCAACCGATTTTCTTGAAATACCGTACATCCAAATATTTTATGAATCTCGAAAATCTTGCAAAATATCAGCCAAATCGGTTCAGATTTAGATATAGCTCCCATATATATCTTTCGTCCGATTTAGACTCATATGACCGCAGAGGCCAAAGTTTACTACCGATCTTCGTGAAATTTTGCACAGAGGGTAGAATTGACATTCTACCAATGCTTGGCAAATTTGATTCAAATCGGTTCAAATTTAGATATAGCTCCCATATATATCTTTCGTCCGATTTGAACTTATATGGCCACAAATGCCAGAGTTTTGCCGTGATTTGCTTCAAATTTTGCACAAGGGGTCCGTTTAGTAGTATTGTTAAGTGTATCAAATTTTGTTAAAATCGGTTCAGATTTAGATATAGCTCACATATATATCTTTCTCCCGATTTGGACTTATATGGTTTCAAAAGCCAGAGTTTTGCCCTGACTTACTTCAAATTTTGCACAAGCAGTACTTTTAACGATACTATTGTATGTGCAAATTATGGTCAAAATCGATTCAGATTTAGATATAGCTCCCATATATATATCTTTCGTCCGATTTGAACTTATATGGCCTCAAAATCCAGGGTTTTGCCGTGATTTTCTTCAAATTTCGCACAAGGAGTACGTTTAGTAGTATCGGTAATTTGGTTGAAATCGGTTCAGACTTAGATATGGCTCCCATATATCTTATGTCCGATTTGCACTCATATGAACAGGGAGCCCAAAGTTATACTCCCATTTACGTGAAATTTCGCATAGATAGCAGAATTATTATTCTAACTGTACATGTGAAATTTAGTCAAAATCGGTTCAGATTATATATAGTTCCCATATATACGTATACCAGAGTTGGGGAAATATGGTAGACTGTTACACATTTTAGACTCATTTTCAATGGAAGTTTACTCCAATTAACTGGATAGCGTTAGCCGATTTAAATTTTAATTCTAGAGATTTTGTAGAAGTAAAAAAATTGTCTCCTTTATATAGTTTCCAGCAAATGTGAAGTAGTTGAGATGGTAACACAAATTTTGGCCTACATAGTGGTGAAGGGTATAATATAGTCGGCCCCGCCCGACTTTAGACTTTACTTACTTGTCTATTGTGATTGAAGATATTATTATCATTATCAATTAAAAAACAAGTAAGTAAAGTAGAGAGTCGGACGGGGCCGACTATATCATACCCTAAACCACACTTGCTGAATTAGTAAACACAAGCATTTGTGGGGTAACATTGATATAGGTATGGGAGATAAACCACAGTTGCATATTTAAGAAAATTAAGGGGTACATGTCTACGGGTGTTTTGTCTCAATCTGACTATAGCTCATAGTCAGTGTTTCCAGGGAAAATGTTCGGTTTACCCTACAAGGATAAAAAAGTTCCCTACTTTCCCATACATTCCCAAATAGTTTTCTCTACAATATTTTTCGTTAAATTTAAACAAATTTTACAAAACCAAAATGGTTGTAATAACTTTATTATCTTAAAACATGAATATGCAACGTATATAACTTAGAATATAAATTTGTATTACCGCCACGGTTGCCACAGTTGGTAGAATTCTACCCAAAATAGTTTTTTTTTTTTGTTAAATCTCTATAGAAATAAAATTTTGGAAAAAGTTTCTATAAAAAAATTTTTGTGAGAAATTTTTCTATAGAAATAAAACTTTGACAATAAGTTCTATAGAAATAAAATTTTGAGAAAAATTCCATAGAAATAAAATTTTGAGAAAATTTTTTATAGAAATAATATTTTGAAAAAAATTGCTATAGAAATACAATTTTGACAAAATTTTCTATAGAAATAAGATACTGACTAAATTTTCTACAGCAATAAAATTTTGACAAAAATTTCTATAGAAATATTTTTTTGGGAGATTTGTGGTAATCTTAAAATTTTGTTAGTTTTTTTTTTTTTTGGCACGAGTGGTAAATGTTGTTAAAGATCAAGCCTTGCCGGCTTCTAATTTCCTCCTATAGAGCCACCAAAATGTAAAAATTATTCCAAATTGTGTTGAGTGAAATTGGTCCAATAGGGAATTTCCCCTACTTCTGGCAACACTGGCTGTAGTTGATATTGCACCTACGGAGTTAGTATGCCACTAATATTGAGCCCATAATTAAAAAAGAGAAAATCGTTCAATTAGTGTGGGTAATAAATCCAAATTTGTAAAAATCAAGCAATATTCTTATGTAAGAGCTACAAGTACGCTAGTACATCAAAATTTGAAATGTGAGTAACATTGGTTGGTAAATAAAAGTATTATGGCACAATTTGGGAAAATCGAGCGATGCATATATATGGAAGCTATGTGTAAATCTGAACCAATTTTCATAATATTTTGCGGGTTTGATTAATACCACTAAAGTTAACCTTGTGCACAACTTGAGTAAGACCAGTTAAGAAATGATCTTACTATAAGGAGCCACCGTGGTGCAATGGTTAGCATGCCCGCCTTGCATACACAAGGTCGTGGGTTCGATTCCTGCTTCGACCGAACACCAAAAAGTTTTTCAGCGGTGGATTATCCCACCTCAGTAATGCTGGTGACATTTCTGAGGGTTTCAAAGCTTCTCTAAGGGGTTTCACTGCAATGTGGAACGCCGTTCGGACTCGGCTATAAAAAGGAGGTCCCTTGTCATTGAGCTTAACATGGAATCGGGCAGCACTCAGTGATAAGAGAGAAGTTCACCAATGTGGTATCACAATGGACTGAATAGTCTAAGTGAGCCTGATACATCGGGCTGCCACCTAACCTAACCTAACCTACTATAAGGTTATTAGGGGCGAATTTTTCAAAATTGGGTGATACATATATGGGAGCTATATCTATATCAAGCGCTAGATCGACTCAAAAAGGTGATTCTGAGTCGATCGGTATATATTTTATGGGGTCTAAAATCAATATTTTTGGTAGGCAAATTTTTTGGCCGATCAAACTTATTATACCCTGACCACTATGTGGTTTAGGGTATAAAAAAGAGAAAAGCACTCAATTAGTGTGGGTAATAAATCCAAATTTGCAAAAATCGAGCAATATTCTTATGTAAGAGTAAAAGGTTACCTTGTGCTAAAATTGATTAAGATCAGTTATGAAATGAGGCCTCTATGGTCAAACATAAGGTTATTAGGGGCGAATTTTTCAAAATCGGGCGATACATATATGGGAGCTATGTCTACATCTGAACCGATTTCGATGAAATTTTATATATATGGGAGCTCTATCTAAATCTGAACCGATTTCGATGGAATTTTGCGCATATAGTAAGTGCTATAAAAGATTACATTTGGCCAACTTTGGGTAATATTGGTTGATAAATAAGGGTTTTATAGCCAAATTCAGAACAATCGGGCGGTACATATATATGGGAGCTATAGCTAAATCTGAACCGATTTACATGAATTTTTGCACATACAGTAAGTGCTATAGAAGATTACATTTAGCCAAATTTGAGTAAGATCGGTTGATAAATAAGGGGTTTATGGCCAAATTTTTAAAAATCGGGCGGTACATATATATGGGAGCTATAGCTAAATCTGAACCGATTTCGATGATTTCTTGCACATATAGTTAGTGCTATAAAGATAATATTTAGCTAACTTTGAGTAAGTTCGGTTTATAAATAAGGGTTTTGTAGCCAAATTTGGAAAGGTTAGGTAAGGTTAGGTGGCAGCCCGATGTATCAGGCTCACTTAGACTATTCAGTCCATTGTGATACAACATTGGTGAACTTCTCTCTTATCACTGAGTGCTGCCCGATTCCATGTTAAACTCAATGACAAGGGACCTCCTTTTTATTGCCGAGTCCGAACGGCGTTCCACATTGCAGTGAAACCCCTTAGAGAAGCTTTGAAACCCTCAGAAATGTCACCAGCATTACTGAGGTGGGATAATCCACCGCTGAAAAACTTTTTTGTGTTCGGTCGAAGCAGGAATCGAACCCACTACCTTGTGTATGCAAGGCGAGCATGCTAACCATTGCACCACGGTGGGAAAATCGGGCGATACATATATATATGAGAGCTATATCTAAATCTGAACCGATTTGGATGAAATTTTGCAGACTTGAAGGGCGATGAAAAAGATTATTTTTTGCCAAATTTGGGGACGATCCGTTTGTAAAAAAGCGCAACGTAATCCCATTTGTCGAAATCGGGCGATACATATATATGGGAGCTCTATCTAAATTTGATCCGATTTCTTTCAAATTCAATAGCGTTCGTCCGTGTGTCCTAAGAACTCGCTGTACCAATCAAAATCGGTTAATAATTGCGACCGCAATCCTGCGAACAACAAATACATGGACAGACAGACGGACGGACGGACACCAAGCGCTAGATCGACTCAGGAGGTGATTCTGAGTCGATCGGTATATATTTTATGGGGTCTAAAATCAATATTTCGCCAATGATTTTCTTCTTTAATTTTAGTTAATTTCTTCTTCTATGAGAGGGTGTAATTTCGAGAACTGCAGTTAAAAAGTACAACGGGGCATTAAATTTTCCTGGTTTTAACAACGCTTTGTGCAAATCTCAAAATGAGGAGTAAAATTTAGTTCAATTTTCGTACGAGTTAGTTTATTCTTTCTATAAAATAGTTTACTTTTTTTCGGTGTTGAAATATGGAAATGAAATCAACTAACATACATTTTCAATCAAATAAATATTTGGTAACAAAACTAAATGTGTGGTTGATTTTAGTTTCTTTTAATGATTCTAAAGTTCGTTGGGTTGCAACAAACTGCATGTTCTTTTAGCATAAGTGTATGTGAGACAGAAAAAGAGATTCCATAAAGTTTTTAGGTACATTTTTATGTACAAATGTACGTTAAGGAACCCAGGAATGAAGGTAAGAAACACTTCTGCCGTCGTATTATGCGCAGTAATAAGATGTCTCGGTGCATTTTAAAGTTTTTTTTCCCTTGAGCTTTGCGAATTCATTGTTGGCACCTTCAATGGATAGGACTTTGACCAAGTTTGTGTGTATATATATGTGTGTGTGTGTGTATTCATCTCACAATGAACAGGAACACTGCAAACATTTAAAATGTTTTCACCTGTGACCCCAATTGCAGCATTTTTACTGCTGTTTATTCCCTGTTAGTTGTGTTCCTTTTGTTATCGCTTAGGTCTATAAAGAAGGATTTATGTGTACATTTCAACATAACACACAAGCATGAGAATGCCATTATGCTTTCCCCCCAAAAAACCACACAACAACAAAAACTTTATTTTTCAAATAGTTTTCTCAACTTTTGGTTTCAAGTCCGTGGGGTGATTCTGTACACCATTTTGAATAGAATTTGGGCATTTAATTACGTACACATTTTGGAATTTAGCATTTAATTGAAATTGACGAAAACATGTGGCTAATATATATATATATATATAAATACTTTTTTTTAATTTAGTTATTTACTTTTTCATGGGGATACCATAGGAAAGTAAAGCTAACAAGTATATACACCGAAAAAAATGTGAACTGTTTTATAGGAAGAATGAACTACCTCGCACGGAAATTGAACTAAATTTTACTCCACATTTTGAGATTTCCACAAAGCGTTGTTAAAACCAGGAAATTTGAATGCCCTGTTGTACTTTTTAACTGCAGTTCACGAAATTACATCATCTCATAGAAGAACAAGTATATACGGCCGTAAGTTCGGCCAGGCCGAATCTTATGTACCCTCCACCATGGATTGCGTAGAAACTTCTACGAAACACTATCATCCACAAATTTCAACTCACATGGTTGTTAAATATCATATACTACCACCACGTACCAAATTTACACCAGATCGGATGAATTTTGCTTCTTCAAAAGGCACCGGAGGTCAAATCTGGGATCGGTTTATATGGGAGCTATATATTATTATGGACTGATAGGAACCAATTCCTGCATGGTTGTTGGATACCCTATACTAACATCACGTACCAAATTTCAACCGAATGGGAAGAATTTTGCTCTTCCAAGGTGCTCCGGAGGTCAAATCTGGGGATCGGTTTATATGGGGCCTATATATAATTATGGACCGATATCGACCAATTTTTGCTGGGTGCTTGAGGCCATATATTAACATCACGTACCAAATTTCAACTGCATCAGATAAATTTTGGTCTTCCAACAGGCTCCGAAGGTCAAATCTGGTGATCGGTTTATATGGGGGCTATATATAATTATGGACCGATGTAGACCTATTTTTGTATGGTTGTTAGAGACCATATACTAACACCATGTACCAAATTTCAGCCGGATCGGATGAAATTAGCTTCTCCTAGAGGCTCCGCAAGCCAAATCGGGGGATCGGTTTATATGGGGGCTATATATAATTATGGACCGATATCGACCAATTTTTGCATGGTTGTTAGAGACCATATACTAACACCATGTACCAAATTTCAGCTGGATCGGATGAAATTTGCTTCTCTTAGAGGCTCCGCAAGCCAAATCGGGGCATCGGTTTATATGGGGGCTATATATAATAATGGACCGATGTGAACCAATTTTTGCATGGTTGTTAGAGATCATATACTAACACCATGTACCAAATTTCAGCCGGATCGGATGAAATTTGCTTCTCTTAGAGGCTCCGCAAGCCAAATCAGGGGATCGGTTTATATGGGGGCTATATATAATTATGGACCGATATGGACCAATTTTTGCACGGTTGTTAGAGACCATATACTAACACTATGTACCAAATTTCAGCCAGATCGGATGAAAATTGTTTCTTTTAGAGGCTCTGCAAGCCAAATCGGGGGATCGGTTTATATGAGGGCTATATATAATTATGGACCGATGTGGACCAATTTTTGCATGGTTGTTAGAGACCATATACTAACACCATGTACCAATTTTCAGCCGGATCGGATGAAATTTGCTTCTCTTAGAGGTCTCGCAAGCCAATTTTGGGGGTCCGTTTATATGGGGGCTATACGTAAAAGTGGACCGATATGGCCCATTTGCAATACCATCCGACCTACATCAATAACAACTACTTGTGCCAAGTTTCAAGTCGATAGCTTGTTTCGTTCGGAAGTTAGCGTGATTTCAACAGACGGACGGACGAACGGACGGACGGACGGACGGACGGATATGCTCAGGTCGACTCAGAATATATATACTTTATGGGGTCTTAGAGCAATATTTCGATGTGTTACAAACGGAATGACAAAGTTAATATACCCCCCATCCTATGGTGGAGGGTATAAAAATTTATCTAAAAGTAAAGAAGAAAGTCATTGGCGCCAAATCATGATCATTATACCCTTCACCACTACTGTGGTACAGGGAATAATAAGTTTGTGCATTTGTATGTAACGCCAAGAAGGAAAAGTCTGAGACCCATCGTTTAGTATACCGATCGTCTTAGAATTAAATTCTGAGTCGATTTAGCGATGTCTGTCTGTCTGTCTGTCTGTTGATGTATTTTTGTGTGCAAAGTACAGCTCGCAGTTTTAGTCCGATTGTCCTAAAATTTGGTATAGGGTCCTGTTTCGACTCAAAGACGATACCTATTGATTTTGGAAAAAATCGGTTCAGATTTAGATATAGCTCCCATATATAGCTTTCGCCCGATTTACACTCATTTGCCCACAGAGGCCAATTTTTTGCTCCGATTTAGTTGAAATTTTGCACAGGCAATAGAATTCGCATTGTAGCTATGCGTGTCAAATTTTGTTAAAATCCGTTCAGATTTAGATATAGCTCACATATATATCTTTCGACCGATTTGGAGTTATATGGTCTCAAACGCCAGAGTTTTGCCCTGACTTACTTCAAATTTTGCACAAGCGGTACTTTTAACGATACTATTAAAAGAACGTAACTTATCGACACGCCTGCTACTACTGCCTATTGAACGTTTTTCACAAATCAACGACAGCCATGCCGACAAGCCACGTAAAGTAGAAAATGATATATATCTCTGAGGCAGGATTTTCCTCAGTTTTGTTCAGTTGCAAGTACTTAATTAGCCATCTTACAACTCGGCCATCCTGTACTATCACTGTCCTCAGTGATCATGGCTGAATCTTCATTTACAGAAAACTTCGCTGCCACAGAATCAACAAACAGCTCAACCTGAAATACGTCCAGGGAACACTAAATCAACGCTCAATGTGAATCAACATCACAGAGCCGCTCAACCTGACAATACTCAGGGAACAACCAAATAAACCATCGCTCAATGTGTACTACAATCACAGAGCCGCTCAACCTGGCAACAACCAGGGAACAAAATTACGCAAACCATCGCCCAATGTGGAATACCTCCACAGAGCAGCTCAACCTAGTAATAACCAGGGAACAAAATCCAAACTCAATCAACCTGGAATACATCCAGGAAAAAAACTTTCGCTCCACCTGTCAACATCCACGAAACAAACTTTCGCTCGACCTTACTATAAGTGCATGAAACCAAAACAATCCATTCCAATTCGGGTATGAGACCAATCGCATTTGTCCATAACAGACAAATGCGATTCGGTATAACCCAATAGCTCTAATGGCGCCTTAACTTCAGCAATATATCCAGTAACGTCATTAATCTGTGGATCCTTTACGCAAAACATCAACCTGAGCTTCAGCAGCGATTCTTAACACGCTCCACACTTATAATCCATTCACGAGGCGAAACTGAATCCAGACGTGATGGGCTAAATACAGGAACTAGTCTTTCGCATTCCTCAATGCCACACCACATAACCACCGATGGAAGCGCAACGACTGCCGACTCTTCGTCGGAGATAACGCTACTGATTCTGGATTTCGTTATATTTTCCAGCTCCAATTCGTTGTTAGCTCTGTTGTGGGCAAATATATTCCTTTTTGAATTTTTCCTTTTGTGAAAAATTTCTATACCATTTTTTTTTTTTTTTACAGCTAAGAATTTTTTATATCCCACTTCTGATAAAAGAACGTAACTTATCGACACGCCTGCTACTACTGCCTATTGAACGTTTTTCACAAATCAACGACAGCAATGCCGACAAGCCACGTAAAGTAGAAAATGATATATATCTCTGAGGCAGGATTTTCCTCAGTTTTGTTCAGTTGCAAGTACTTAATTAGCCATCTTACACTATTGTATGTGCTAAATATGGTCAAAATCGATTCAGATTTAGATATAGCTCCCTTATATATCTTTCGTCCGATTTGAACTTATATGGCCTCAAAATCCAGGGTTTTGTCGTGATTTGCTTCAAATTTCGCACAAGGAGTACGTTTAGTAGTATTGGTAATTGTGCCAAATTTGGTTAAAATCGGTTCAGATTTAGATATGGCTCCCATATATATCTTCCGTCCGATTTGCACTCATATGACCAGGGGGGCCAAAGTTATACTCCCATTTACGTGAAATTTCGCATAGATAGCAGAATTATTATTCTAACTATACATGTCAAATTTAGTCAAAATCGGTTCAGATTATATATAGCTCCCATATATACGTACACCAGATTTGGGGAAATATGGTAGACTGTTACACATTTTAGACCCATTTTCAATGGAAGTTTCCTCCAATTAACTGCATAGCGTTAGCCGATTTAAATTTTAATTCTAGAGATTTTGTAGAAGTAAAAAAATTGTCTCCTTAGTTGAGATGGTAACACAAATTTTGGCCTACATAGGGGTGAAGGGTATAATATAGTCGGCCCCGCCCGACTTTAGACTTTACTTACTTGTTTTAACCATACAGTAGTTCATTCTTACTATTTTTGGGAATCGTAGGAAAATCTTCTTTTACTTTAGTTCATATTGAATATATGTGTACGGTCATTGAACTTTATACTCACGTTTAGTTCATAAAATTTTTGAGATATCTTTAAAAAAAGTAAGATTTCATTAAGTTGTGGAAAATTTCGATAAAAATAATAAAATGTAACTACAAGAAAAAAAAAATTTTCCAATAAAAATAAGTTAAATTTTTTTTCTGTGTACGCACGAAAGTTGGGCCTGACCGAATCTTGTGTACACCCAGCAAAAACTAGGTAACCACATCTCATTACAATTGACATTACCAGGAGTAACGCTGTCATTACACGTTGCATTACATTGCGGCGAGTTATAATGACCAACTTGTAATGACAAAAATATATACTTCTCGATAATTTTCGAATTGTTATTCTCAAATTTGTAGGCAGTTATAGTTAATATAATTATTCACATAATCGAGCAATTACATAAAAAATCAAAAATAATATGTAATGTAACGGTAATTCTGAAGATTTTTCCGTTAAGAATTTTTTATCACAATAATAATTGTGTTTAATGACATTAGGTTAGGTTAAGGTTAGGTTAAAGTGGCAGCCCGATGAAGATTCAGGCTCACTTAGACTATTCAGTCCATTATGATACCACATTAACTAAAAGTACCTATTACATATGGGCACTTCTAGTTTTAACCGCTGAACCTTCTCGATTATTTTTCGTCGCTGAACCAACCAGATTGACATTATCATATTATGTTTTAAATAAATGCTTTCTTATACCTCATTGACATTACACTTCCAAAATGCGCTTAAACTAAATTTCAAATGCCATTTGCCTTACAAAAAAGACTTAAAATCCACTTTTAGTAGATTTCGAACCTTATGTGAATTGGCTATTGGATATATTATAACGTAATTCACGAATCCAACTCCCTTAAACAACCTACATTTATTTCTATTTTAAGTGTTGACATTAATTTGAGTGTAATCTTATTTAGATTATTTATTAGATTTTTTGTTTATTTATACAATATTCTATTTCTATTCAAGTAGTTCTCCTATTACAGCACCACTCGCCATATTTTGATCCATTGTAATCGGCGATAGAAATCAATATTTTCGAGATTTGGTTGCCTGAGACAATAAGTGGCTATTTTGCAAGCTTTGGTGTATCTACGAATAAGTCATTACATATTAGGTGATTATATGCTTTAAATGCACTACTTATTTTATGGCCGAAAGTATGCCTGGGGAGAAGTACTTTCCTCCTAGGACATGCGTATGTAAATGTAATCCGAAGCGATGCCAATTAATAAGTGGTTATTAATTTTTAAATAGGCTTACCTACAAGATTACCGGGTAATGAGAGTTTTTGCTGGGCAGGGTTGGCTTGATGCGAAGTGTGACGTTTGCGGCAAACATTTACTACGGTATAATTCGTATTTATGTCGCAAAATTTGCTTAGTTGACGTAACTGAAGTATTTTTAGTTTGTGACGCTTGTTACTTTTCTAAATTTTACGAAATGTAAGTGACGTTTACAATTTTGCGACAGTCGCAAACCTAAAAAAAAAAAATTGATACAGACAATCTCTGCTCCATGTTCACCGTCCAAAAATAACAGTTTGCTTTTGAAACATGTTTGGGGTGATCGTATTTCCTCTCTGGGTGAGGAAGTCAAGACTAGGGATCGGAAATCAACTCTAGGAATCGGTTTAAATGGGGGCTATATATAATTATAGGTTAGGTTCGGCTGCAGCCCGATGTATCAGGCTCATTTAGACTCTTCAGTCCATTGTGATACCACAGTGGTGAACTTCTCTCTTATCACTGAGTGCTGCCCGATTCAATGTTAAGGCTCATTTAGACTATTCAGCCCATTGTGATACCACAGTGGTGAACTTCTCTCTTATCACTGAGTGCTGCCCGATTCAATGTTAAGCTCAATGACAAGGCACCTTCTTTTTAATTCACCGCTGAAAAACTTTTTGGTGTGCGGTCGAAACAGGTATCGAATCCACGACCTTGTGTATACAAGGCGGGCATGCTAATTATTGCACAACCGTGGCTCCCATATATAGTTATTAACCAATTTTTTCATGATTATTAGTTGGCTGATAAGTCCCCGGTCTGACACATAGATGGCGTCGCTAGTATTAAATGCATATTATTTTTATATAGTACCAACCTTCAAATGATTCGTGTCAAAATTTGACGTCTGTAAGTCAATTAGTTTGTGAGATAGAGCGTCTTTTGTGAAGCAACTTTTGTTATTGTGAAAAAAATGGAAAAAGAGGAATTTCGTGTTTTGATCAAATACTGTTTTCTGAAGGGAAACAAGTAAATACTTCCGTAAGTTCGGCCAGGCCGAATCTTATGTACCCTCCACCATGGATTGCGTAGAAACTTCTACGAAAGACTGTAATCCACAATCGAATTACTTGGGTTATGGTATCTTAAAACTTCTTAACATCATTTTCTAAATTGTGAGTTAGTCCATACGTGGTATATATTAGACAAAAAAGTTATGTATAGGTAAGCCTACAAATAATTACGAATCCACATGGACTTTTGCACGGTACGTAGAGAGCCAGAATTGAAATATGGGGGTCGCTTATATCGGGGCTATATAGAATTATGAACTTGATATGGACCAATTTTTTGTGATTGGGGATCGATTTATCTGAGGGCTATATATAACTATAGACCGATATGGACTTAGTTAGGCATGGTTGTTAACGGCCATATACTAGCACAATGTACCAAATTTCAACTGACTCGGATGAAATTTGCTCCTTCAAGTGGCTCCAAAACCAAATATCGGGATCGGTTTATATGGGGCCTATATACACAGAGTATACAAATTGGTTGTGACAATCGAATTTATTGCCAACCTCCTTTTGGCAGTTGTAACAACTACCAGTTGGCATTTGTGCCACCCGACTGATTCGGTCGACGCAACCAATATCTTATATGGTGTTGGTTGGGTCTGTCGACGATATCGGTTGTTGCTATCTTCATCATTCGATTGTGCTGCCCGACCTTAATAGTGCTCGTTACTAAATTAAAAACCGATTTTGTCCCAGTTAAATATTACATTTTATTTTATTAAAATACTACACTTAGTTTAATTATATTTATTTTAGAATATAAATAAATATACACACATATTATACTATTATATAATATTTTACATCTGTTAAAGTTTAAATTAAAATTGTTATTGAGAAAGTGTACCATATATACCGCCCAGCAGAGATAGGAGTCATCAGCATCTCCGCAGATAGTATTTCTAAAATAATAAAGCAAAGGAAAAGAGATATGCTGGCAAATTTGTTTAGGCAGTAGCCGACTATCAAACCCTTTTTCGGGAGGTTCAAGTGTAGTTCACGTTGGGTTGAGTGAATTACCCGAATTTATTCTGATAATTGGTTGATAGTTTTGCTGCAAGTAGAGGATGCTGATGAGGAATGTGGTAATTCCGAAACAGCTGTACATCCAACCATCTTGCAGTCTATAGGGCTTTGCCCAAATAAATTTGACAAGCATACTTTTCCTCTGTTGGTTAAGCTACACTTGTAGTTTAGTCAATGCATGGCTTTAAGCTGAGATCAAAAAACAACAATAACGATTGAAGAGAAGCCAACAATAACAAACAAAACGAATAAAAAAAAACATATTATATATACATTGAGGAATAACTTTAACCTGGAATAAAATGCAAAAAAAGGAGCACTATTTCAGCGGGATTGTAAGGGAGAGAGGCAGTACCAACTGCTTACAAAACAACTGAATCAGCGCTGATTTTTGTGGGCGGTGTTCCGATTTAAAGCAGCTTCTACATAGCGCTGATATAATTGCTCATTTTAATAAAAATATTGCTCAGAAGTGATACAAAATATTGACTATAGCATTGATGGCGTGAAGCAAAATAGCACTACCTTTCATGCATCTATACTGCATGAATTGGTTGTAATAACGTAAACGAATGATCATAAACTACTTTGATTACTCGTTTACGTTATTGCCACCGATTCATACAGTGTGCATGCACTGCCACTTTATTGTATGCCAAAATGCACAACTAAAGTCTTACTGCGGAAGTATTTTTTGCTGGGGCATAAGTAAATTAATCGTAATCTGAAATCTGTGCGATATTCATAAATGGGAACCAAAGTTTCCATTCATGGTTAGCAGGATCTTCCCAAAGGAATAAATGGTAGGAAGAGCTTGATCGCTAGAGAATCTATCTCAACATGTCAGAAACGATATTTCGTGTAGCCAGATTATATTGAGAATAAAAGTATTTATACTCTGACCAAAACTGGTGCATTGCATTAAAATGGACAAATACATAAAAACAAATTAAACTTACCCAATTTGCTTCCACTGTTAACTCCTTGCAAGTTCTTCTATACATTCATTAGGGCGTATTTTTCATTAGGTCCTCATAAAATTATATACTAAAGTTCACTTTTGAGTTCTTCGCCGAATCCATGAAATTTTGTGTACTATATATATTAAATTAATCCATTTGACATATTTTTCTATTTATAAACATATGCCTTTTCTCGACTTAAGAAATCTTAATATTGACATTTGAAAATATTCAATTTATATTCGGCTGTGGCAACCATATGTAAATTATAATTACTAAATTACAGCCATGAAATTCTATTAATGAAAGTTGTACCAACCAATTTGATGCAAACAATTTCAAAACAGATACATTTGGTTGCTACAACTATTTATCGTAAAACACGAAGGAAAATATGTTATAACAGTTGTCTAATGGTTGAGTAGACGAAAATATAGTTGGAAATAGAGAGAGTAGGTAGACACAAACGGCTTATGGTTCCAACTACACACAGAAAACAAATTTGTTGTGCCAACCAATTCTTTTGCCAACCAAATTATTCGGTCCCATCTACTACCAGAATATAACTGACAAAATTTGTCAAAGCAACCAACTGTTGTCTTGCACAACAGTATATCAAATTGTTTCGATAACTAAAATTTGGGCACATTATAAGTCTAATTGGTAATCCCAACCAATAAGATTTTATTCGTTTGTTGAAACAACTATTTATTATTTTCGGACAACCAATGCTTGAGAAATTAAAGAAACCATTTGGTGAATTAATTTTAGTCTGTATTTAATTAAATTATTAATTAATAATTAAAAACTGAATGGAAATGATGCAGATGCTGCTGATGCTCCACTCACAATTACCCGATCGTGACTCACGCATGGACCTTGACATGTTGTTATGTCTTTGCACCAGAATCGTTCTTCAGTTCTGATCGATTTAAAGTTCGATGGCGAGGTAGCCAATCTATATATTCACCATTCCCATCCTCGGAAATCGTCACATTTGTTAAAATATCTCTAGTAGGGAATAACGTAAGTGAGTGAGTGGTATTAATTTCATTTGATGATTATGTTACTCACCAATTAAGAATGCAGCTACCGAATTAAAAAGAATATATACCTAATTCACAGCAAGTCTTTATGGCCACAATTTTCTCTAATATTGGGTACTCGACATGAAAAATTTGAATTGTATTGAAATTTTGAGAATTTAGAGTTTAAAATTAATGAAATCAAACAACAACTTATTTGTTGTCATATTTATGTAGTCCATAGTAACAAATTCCTTTATAACTATAAAATTTGTTAACACAACCAACTTATTGGCTAGGCGGACTTTCAGTTGGGTTTGGTGACACATTGGCAAAACAAATCAGTTATCACAACAGGGTGGAATAAATTGAAATGGTTGGTTACTTCAATGTATAAATAACGACCAATATTTGGTCGTGTGTACCAACTTTTGGTCACACCACCGTTATATTGATTATATAAACTATCAAACAAGAGAAATAACTAACAATTATTCCACACAATTAAAAATTGTGGGTCTCCACTATCAAACTGTTGTCGTAATCGAATTCCAACCAATCATTTCTCTGGGTGTATTGAATTTAAATTATTACAACCGATTTCCACCCATTCTATTCTCTGTGTGTATGATTATGAACTGATATGGACCATTTTTGGCAGGGTTGTTAAATATCATATACTACCACCACGTACCAAATTTCAACCAGATTGGATGAATTTTGCTTCTCCAAAAGGCACCGGAGGTCAAATCTGGGGATCGGTTTATATGGGTGCTAACATATATATATAATTATGGACTGATATGAACCAATTCCTGCGTGGTTGTTGGATACCATATATTAACATCACGTGCCCAATTTCAACCGAATCGGATGAATTTTGCTCTTCCAAGGGGCTCCGTAGGTCAAATCTGGGGATCGGTTTATATGGGGGCTATATATAATTATGGACCGATTTCGACCAATTTGTACACGGGTGTTTGAGGTCATATTATAACACCACGTACCAAATTTCAACTGGACGAAAGATATATATATGGGATCTATATCAAAATCTGGATCGATTTTGACCATATTTGACACATACAATAGTATCGTTAAAAGTACCGCTTGTGCAAAATTTGAGGTAAGTCAGGGCAAAACTCTGGCTTTTGAGACCATATAAGTCCAAATCGGGCGAAAGATATATATGTGAGCTAAAGGGTGATTTGTTAAGAGCTTGATAACTTTTTTTTGTTAAAAAACGCCTAAAATTTGCAAAATCTCATCGGTTCTTTATTTGAAACGTTAGATTGGTCCATGACATTTACTTTTTGAAGATAATTTCATTTAAATGTTGACCGCGGCTGCGTCTTAGGTGGTCCATTCGGAAAGTCCAATTTTGGGCAACTTTTTCGAGCATTTCGGCCGGAATAGCCCGAATTTCTTCGGAAATGTTGTCTTCCAAAGCTGGAATAGTTGCTGGCTTATTTCTGTAGACTTTAGACTTGACGTAGCCCCACAAAAAATAGTCTAAAGGCGTCAAATCGCATGATCTTGGTGGCCAACTTACCGGTCCATTTCTTGAGATGAATTGTTCTCCGAAGTTTTCCCTCAAAATGGCCATAGAATCGCGAGCTGTGTGGCATGTAGCGCCATCTTGTTGAAACCACATGTCAACCAAGTTCAGTTCTTCCATTTTTGGCAACAAAAAGTTTGTTAGCATCGAACGATAGCGATCGCCATTCACCGTAACGTTGCGTCCAACAGCATCTTTGAAAAAATACGGTCCAATGATTCCACCAGCGTACAAACCACACCAAACAGTGCATTTTTCGGGATGCATGGGCAGTTCTTGAACGGCTTCTGGTTGCTCTTCACTCCAAATGCCGCAATTTTGCTTATTTACGTAGCCATTCAACCAGAAATGAGCCTCATCGCTGAACAAAATTTGTCGATAAAAAAGCGGATTTTCTGCCACTGATTTTGGTAATAAAATTCAATGATTTGCAAGCGTTGCTCGTTAGTAAGTCTATTCATGATGAAATGTCAAAGCATACTGAGCATCTTTCTCTTTGACACCATGTCTGAAATCCCACGTGATCTGTCAAATACTAATGCATGAAAATCCTAACCTCAAAAGAATCACCCTTTATATGGTCGCTAACAACCATACCAAAATTGGTCCAATCACACAAAAATTGGTCGATATCGGCTCATAGTCATGGTTGCCACTAGAGCCAAAAATAATCTACCAAAATTTTATTTTTATAGAAAATTTTGTCAAAATTTTATTTCTAGAGAAAATTTTGTTAAAATTTTATTCGGTTCATAATAAAATTTTCATCATTGTCAAAATTTTATTTCTATAGAAAATTTTGTTCAAATTTTATTCGGTTCATAATCATGGTTGCCATTCGAGCCAAAAATAATCTACCAAGATTTTATTTCTATAGAAAATTTTGTCAAAAGTTTATTTCTATAGAAAATTTTGTTAAAATTTTATTTCTGCAGACATTTTTGTCAAAATTTTCTTTCTATTGAAAATTTTGTCAACATTTTTATTTCTATAGAAAATTTTGTTAAAATTTTATTTCTGTAGAAAATTTTGTTAAAATTTTATTTCTGTAGAAAATTTTGTCAAAATTTTATGTCTACTTTGTCAAACTGAATTATATACGTATTGGATCGATCTTTTTTGATTTAATATATACCACGTATGGACTTACATACAATTTAGAAGATGGCGTTAGGAGGTTTTAAGATACCTTGCCATCGGCAAGCGTTCCGGCAACTTAAGTAATTCGATTGTGGGTGGCAGTGTTTAGAAGAAGTTTCTACGCAATCCATGATGGAGGGTACATAAGCTTCGGCCTGGCCGAACTTACGGCCGTATATACTTGTTTTTTGTATTTTTTCTCACGCTTCAATAGATACATTGAAAAAAAGCATACTCGGTTCCAAAGATTTTGTCTTTACTTTAAAAAATTTGTTATTGATTCCGAGCCAAAAAAAGCGGAGAATACAAGTAAGGATACTTTTAAGACACAATTCTCTTTTAAATTTAGGTTTTGTGTACTTGCTTCTAGGAAGCAAATTTTAATTTTTCGCTTCCTCAGCTTTTTTTCTTCATATGCTATCAAAGTCCTTTAAAATTAGGACTCGACTTCTAGTAGAAATTATGTTGTGTTTCAAGTAAAAAACGTCTTTAAAATAAAGTGTTGAAAAACATGTCCTATATTTGAACAATTTTTTTGCTTTGTAGTCAAGATGCAAAAAGACAACAAATTTAAAGACAATTTCATTAAATTTAAAGAATTTTTCTGAATTATTAAAGTCAAGTTGACTTTAGCCTATAATTTTTTCTTTCTTGTTAAGATATCCATTTTTAAGTCAAATCACTTAATTATAAGGACAATACGACTTCATGGAAAAGTTTATCGACTTTTGGACAAGGAAAATAACTTTATTTTAGAGAAATGCGTCTTCTATGCTAAGCAAAATTTGTATTCGTATTTTAAAGACATGAAATCTTTGACCTCACGACAATATTTTTTTTATTTTTTTTTTTTTTAAAGCGGTGGCTGACAGAATTATCCCCTGGTTGTCGGCGATATATAAAGGATGTATCAACTTATCATATATCCCAGGAAAGTGGAGGGAAACAAAGGTCGTTTTCATACCTAAAGCGGGAAAAGCCTCTCACTCGAGGGCGAAGGATTTCCGACCAATCAGCTTATCCTCATTCCTACTTAAGACTCTGGAGAGGATGATAGATATTTATCTTAGAACTAGCATCGATTCAAGTTTGTTCTCGAAACGACAGCATGCATACTCGAAGGGCAGGTCTACTGAGACCGCATTACATGAACTAGTCAGCTTTATTGAAAGCTCACTATCTGTCAAAGAATACACAATAGTGGCGTTTCTAGACATCGAAGGGGCGTTCAATAATGTCCATCCGAGCTCGATATTAAATGGACTGACAACTCTGAATGTTGATCCATGTATACTCAGGCTGTTAGACGAACTGCTAATGAAGAGACGTATTTCAGCCACACTAGGACAAGCAAACATACAAAAGTATGTGAACAGAGGCACTCCTCAAGGACGAGTTCTATCACCTCTTCTTTGGAATGTTGCTATAAATAGCCTTCTGGTTACTCTAGAAAAAGAAACGATAAAAGTGGTGGCATACGCAGATGATGTAGCTCTGGCAGTCAGGGGAAAATTCCCATCCACAATCAGAGATATTATTCAGAGGGCCCTCCGGATGACTGAGAAATGGGCGAAAGATAATGGTCTTGGGGTAAATCCTGCAAAGACAGAACTAGTCATGTACTGCAAAGATCGCAAAACTCCCACGGTTAGGCCCATTTCATTAGGGGGTATTGAAATTCCCTTTAGGGAGTGTGCAAAATACCTTGGCGTTATTTTAGACAGGAAGCTGAACTTTAAGCTTAATATTGAAGAAAGGGCGAGGAAAGCAACGGTAGCTTTATACTCGTGCAAAAAGGCAATAGGGAAAAAGTGGGGACTAAAACCAAAAATTGTACATTGGCTATACACGGCAGTGGTTAGACCTATAATGCTATATGGTGTTGTAGTCTGGTGGCCGGCACTTCACCAGCCGATAAGTTTAGACAAAGTTCAGCGTATGGCGTGCTTGTGTATCTCAGGTGCATTCAGCAAGACAGGAACAAACTCCCTTAATGTCATACTGCATCTATTGCCTTTAGACATTTTGGCCAAACAGTCAGCTGCAACAACGGCTGTGCGGTTGCGCGAGCTATCGCTGCGGTCGGAAAAAAGTTACGGTCACAGCTCGGTCCTCAAAATAATGCCAGATGTGCCTAACGTAGTGGATTACACTTTGGCGAGTCCACTTTTCGACAAAAAGTTTGAGACTCTAATTCCCAACAGTGAGGCGTGGTGTACACGGACCCCGCGGAATAAAACATATATAGATTTCTACACTGATGGCTCCAAATTGGATGGCCAAGTGGGTTTCGGAGTATATTCTAAAGATCTGGAACTTCGAATAGCGAAAAGATTACCTGATCACTGTAGTGTTTTTCAGGCTGAAATATTAGCAATAAGAGAAGTGGTGGATTGGCTGAGAAGTAATGCTCCAAGCAATATTGGCATTAATATATACTCAGACAGTCAACCTGCAATAAAATCCTTGGACTCTGTGTTCCTCAACTCGAAAACGGCCATCGACTGCCGCAAATCTCTCAATGAGATGGATGAGCAGCACAATATTCACCTAATATGGGTGCCTGGCCACAGGAACATACCGGGGAACTGCGAAGCAGATGAGCTAGCAAGGCTAGGAACTACCTTACATATTCCAGGGGAACTAGATAATGGTCTTGGGGTAAATCCTGCAAAGACAGAACTAGTCATGTACTGCAAAGATCGCAAAACTCCCACGGTTAGGCCCATTTCATTAGGGGGTATTGAAATTCCCTTTAGGGAGTGTGCAAAATACCTTGGCGTTATTTTAGACAGGAAGCTGAACTTTAAGCTTAATATTGAAGAAAGGGCGAGGAAAGCAACGGTAGCTTTATACTCGTGCAAAAAGGCAATAGGGAAAAAGTGGGGACTAAAACCAAAAATTGTACATTGGCTATACACGGCAGTGGTTAGACCTATAATGCTATATGGTGTTGTAGTCTGGTGGCCGGCACTTCACCAGCCGATAAGTTTAGACAAAGTTCAGCGTATGGCGTGCTTGTGTATCTCAGGTGCATTCAGCAAGACAGGAACAAACTCCCTTAATGTCATACTGCATCTATTGCCTTTAGACATTTTGGCCAAACAGTCAGCTGCAACAACGGCTGTGCGGTTGCGCGAGCTATCGCTGCGGTCGGAAAAAAGTTACGGTCACAGCTCGGTCCTCAAAATAATGCCAGATGTGCCTAACGTAGTGGATTACACTTTGGCGAGTCCACTTTTCGACAAAAAGTTTGAGACTCTAATTCCCAACAGTGAGGCGTGGTGTACACGGACCCCGCGGAATAAAACATATATAGATTTCTACACTGATGGCTCCAAATTGGATGGCCAAGTGGGTTTCGGAGTATATTCTAAAGATCTGGAACTTCGAATAGCGAAAAGATTACCTGATCACTGTAGTGTTTTTCAGGCTGAAATATTAGCAATAAGAGAAGTGGTGGATTGGCTGAGAAGTAATGCTCCAAGCAATATTGGCATTAATATATACTCAGACAGTCAACCTGCAATAAAATCCTTGGACTCTGTGTTCCTCAACTCGAAAACGGCCATCGACTGCCGCAAATCTCTCAATGAGATGGATGAGCAGCACAATATTCACCTAATATGGGTGCCTGGCCACAGGAACATACCGGGGAACTGCGAAGCAGATGAGCTAGCAAGGCTAGGAACTACCTTACATATTCCAGGGGAACTAGAATCTGTTGGTGTGCCTCTGGCTACCTGCAAGCTCTTACTGCGTGAGAAGGCTGTCATGATGGCAAATGTTCGATGGGAGAATTGTAAGGGTTGTAACGACACCAAGCAAATATGGCCCCATTTAAACTTAAACCGCACACTAGATATGCTAGTGTTCTCGAGACGCCAGATATCACTCCTGATATCTGCTATAACGGGTCGCTGCCTGATAGGCGATTTTGCAAAAACTATTGGTGCGAAGTATAATGACTATTTTATGAGCTGTCATGATGCGGAGGAAAAGGAATCAATAAAACACCTCTTGTGTGAGTGTCCTGCATTTTGTGTAAGGCGTAAGCAAATTTTAGGGGCATATAGCTTCAGATTACTGGCGGACCTGGAAAACGTTAACTTAAGCAGTCTGCTAATGTTTTTGGAACAATCTGGTTGGTTCAACAGAAGAAAGTAATCGAGAAGGTTCAACGGTTAAAACTAAAAGTGCCCATATGTAATAGGTACTTTTAGTTAATGTGGTATCACAATGGACTGAATAGTCTAAGTGCGCCTGAATCTTAATCGGGCTGCCACTTTAACCTAACCTATATGGGGGCTATACACCACGTACCAAATTTCAACCGGATCGGATGAATTTTTCTCCTCCAAGAGGCTCCGGAGGTCAAATTTGCAAATCGGTTTATATGGGGGCTATATATAATTATGGACCGATTTTGACCAATTTTTGCATGGTTGTTAGAGACCATATACTAACACCACGTACCAAATGTCAACCGGATCGAATGAATTTTGCTCCTCCAAGGGGCTCCGCAAGCCAAATCTAGGGAACGGTTTATATGGGGGCTATACGTAAAAGTGGTCCGATATGGCACATTTGCAATACCATCCGACCTACATTAATGACAACTACATATTCCAAGTTTCAAGTCGATAGCTTGTTTCGTTCGGAAGTTAGCGTGATTTCAACAGAAGGACGGACGGACATGCTTAGATTGACTCAGAATCACCACCACCATCACCTTCCGGATTATATATACTTTATGTGGTCTTAGAGCAATATGGAATGACAAAGTTAATATACCCCCATTCTATGGTGGAGGGTATAACAAGCAGTAAGTTCGGCCGGGTCGAATCTTAAATACCCACTGCCATGAATCAAATGTAATAGTTTCGTTTGAAACTCTTCGTCGTAGTGGGTTACTTCATTATATAGAGGGGTTTGATGACAGATTAGTTCAACCAGTACGCTTCCGGAAGATAAATTTAAAGATTCTCGTGTAAGTGTAGATTTTTACTGTCATTATTTAAATGGTTACGAGAAGTAAAGTCTGGAAATTTTACTTCCAATTTTCAAGCAATGTTCATGGTCAGTGCGTTTGCTATACCTTCAAGAATTGAAATCGGTATATATGGAGGCCTTACCATTTCCGGCACACCTATTTGTGGTCCTAAAATACCTCTAGATTTCCAATTTCATGCAAATTGTATAAAAACTATGGATTCTATGGTGTTTTTAAAAAAATATGGACCAATACACACCATTTCCGGCACATTTTTATGGTACTACAATATCTCCAAATTTCCACCTTCAGGCAAATTAGATAAAATTAACGGACTCTAAAGAAAAGCTTTGCTTGGAAGTTAATGCATATTCATGCCGGTCATTGCCAATTTCTACAAATGTTACCATTGTTCCAAGGACAGTCTGCAATATTTCTCTCCTAAGTTTTGTGTGCGTATTCGATTTGCTTCCCCATGGCTAAGGGATACACATGATTTTATGCATTAGTAAGCAGTTATGTAGTTGAATTCCAGTATTTCGTCCTAAAGTATATCTTGTAATTATCATGTAGCTTTGTGAAGTATACTAAACCATTTGTTAGTTTGCCCTGCTATTTTTGCTGTGTTGATTTTTCTGACATCTAATGTGGGAAGAAACTTTCCAGCAAAAAGATTTCGACAAACAGCTTTATTTAGCCCTTCTTGACCAAATCGTTGCTTTGTGAGTTTAGTTTATTTTTTTGTTGAAAATGAGAGAAAACTCATTAATGAAAATCACATAATAACAGTTCCAATTAATCCCAAGTTGAATGACGAGCCCAACTTCATATTAATTCCCCAGTGGGAAACGGAAACATGTGTTGAGTGGATGCATAAATTACTCAAGCATCAATATAGATAAAGTAAAGGAATGGAATAAACTTTTAAAGCAAAACACTTACACAAAAAACAAGTATATATGGCCGTAAGTTCGGCCAGGCCGAATCTTATATTCCCTCCACCATGGATTGCGTAGAAACTTCTACGAAAGACTGTTATCCACAATCGAATTACTTGGGTTGTGGTATCTTAAATCGTTTTCTAAATTGTGAGTTGTTAGACCATACGTGGTATATATTAGACAAAAAAGGTATGTGTAGGTAAGCCTACAAATAATTACGAATCGATATGGACTTTTGCACGATAGGTAGGGAGCCAGAATTGAAATATGGGTGTCGCTTATATGGGGGTTATATACAATTATGAATTTGATATGGACCAATTTTTGTGTGATTGGGGATCGATTTATCTGAGGGCTATATATAACCATAGACCGATATGGACCACGTTAGGCATGGTTGTTAACGGCTATATACTAGCACAATGTACCACATTTCAACTGACTCGGATGAAATTTGCTCCTCCAAGAGGCTCCAAAACCAAATCTCGGGATCGGTTTATATGGGGGCTATATATGATTAAGGACTGATATGGACCAATTCTGGCATGGTTGTTCAATATCATATACTACCACCAAGTACCAAATTTCATCCAGATCGGATGAATTTTGCTTCTCCAAAAAGCACCGGAGATCAAATCTGGGGATCGGTTTATATGGGGCTATATATAATTATGGACTGATATGAACCAACTCCTGCATGGTTGTTGGATATCATATACTAACATCACGTACCAAATTTCACGGATGAATTGTGCTCTTCCAAGGGGCTCCGGAGGTCAAATCTGGGGATCGGTTTATATGGAGGCTATATATAATTATGGATCGATTTCGACCAATTTTTGCATGGGTGTTTGAGGCCATATATTAACACCACGTACCAAATATCAACTGAATCAGATGAATTTTGGTCTTCCAAGAGGCTCCGGGGTTTGTATGGGGGCTTTATAGAATTATTGACCAATGTGGACCAATTTTTTGCATGGTCATTAGAGACCATATATTAACACCATGTACCAAATTTCAGCCGGATCGGATGAAATGTGGACCAAGTTTTGCACGGTTATTAGATACCATATATTAACACCATGTACCAAATTTCAGCCGGATCGGTTGAAATTTGCTTCTCTTAGAGGGTCTGCAAGCCAAATTTGGGGGTCCGTTTATATGGGGGCTATACGTAAAAGTGGACCCATATGGCCCATTTCCAATACCATTACCTACATCAATAACAACTGCTTGTGCCAAGTTTCAAGTCGATAGCTTGTTTCGTTCGGAAGTTAGCGTGATTTCAACAGACGGACGAACGAACGGACATGTTCAGATCGACTCAGAATTTCACCACGACCCAGAATATGTATACTTTATGGGGTCTTAGAGCAATATTTCGATGTGTTACAAACGGAATGACAAAGTTAATATACCCCCATCCTATATTCTGGATCGTGGTGAAATTCTGAGTCGATCTGAGCATGTCCGTGCGTCCGTCCGTCTGTTGAAATCACGCTAACTTCCGAACGAAACAAGCTATCGACTTGAAACTTGGCACAAGTAGTTGTTATTGATGTAGGTCGAATAGTATTGCAAATGGGCCAAATCGGTCCACTTTTACGTATAGCCCCCATATAAACGGACCCCCAAATTTGGCTTGCGAGGCCTCTAAGAGATGCAAATTTCATCCGATCCGGCTGAAATTTGGTACATGGTGTTAGTATATGGTCTCTAACAACCATGCAAAAATTGGTCTACATCGGTCCATAATTATATATAGCCACCTGGACAAACTTCACGTTTGTCCAAATTATTATGAATTTATTATTATTTATTTATGATTTTCTTTTATGAATTTTTAATGAATTTCAATGAATTACTCTTTAATGAATTGCATTTTTGGATTAATGAATTATGAATTAAATTGTATTCTCTATTTTGCTTTGAATTATAAATGTGAATTATTTTGAATAACTTTTAGTAAAATCTTACTGAATTATTATCGATAAAATCTATTGTGAATTTTTCCTAATTGAATTTAGTACACTAAGCTATCATTGGTTTAAGACGCTTTCTTTTGTTTTCACTTTCCCTCCAACTTTCAAACGGTGAGCATCAAAACCATTTCTCCTCTCCTTTACTTTCTTCTATATTTTAAATAAACCATTGTATTACCATGTAAACTAAAACATTCCTGTGTTATCATTTATTTTCTTTCCGGTGGTTACTTCCTCATAACATTGTTGATTGTTTCTCATTGCTCTGAGAAATAATCAACAAAACCCGCTCATACAGTCCACTTGCTTTCTACAGGGGTATCTCACCAAACAACACATCACCTGGTTGCTCCACTTCTCTGCTTTGAAATCTCCCCCCCCCTCTGCACAACCATATAAACTAATCACCAGATTTGACCTCCAAAGACCTAAATTCATCTGATTCAGTTGAAATTTGGTACGTGGTGTTAATAAATGGCCTCAAACTCTCATGCAAAAATTGGTCGAAATCGGTCCATAATTATATATAGCCCCCATATAAACCGATCCCCAGATTTGACCTCCGGTGCCTTTTGGAGAAGCAAAATTCATCCGATCTGGTTGAAATTTGGTGCGTGGTGGTAGTATATGATATTTAACAACCATGCCAAAAGTGGTCCATATCAGTCCATAATAATATATAGCCCCCATATAAACCGATCCAGAGATTTGGTTTTGGAGCCTCTTGGAGGAGTAAATTTCATCCGAGTCAGTTGAAATTTGGTACATTGTGCTAGTATATGGCCGTTAACAACCATGCCTAACTAGGTCCATATCGGTCTATAGTTATATATTTATAGCCCTCAGATAAATCGATCCCCAATCACACAAAAATTGGTCCATATCAAAAATTGCATATAGCCCCCATATAAGCGACCCCCATATTTCAATTCTGGCTCCCTACGTACCGTGCAAAAGTCCATATCGATTCGTAATTATTTGTAGACTTACCTACACATACTTTTTATTTTTGCCTAATGTATACCTCGTATGGACTGACACACAATTTAGAAAAGGATTTAAGATACCATTGTGATTGTGGATGACAGTCTTTCGAAGAAGTTTCTACAATCCATGGTGGAGGGTACATAAGATTCGGCCTGGCCGAACTTACGGCCGTTTATACTTGTTTATGTTAATATTTAATGACAGCACGCATTTCTAATTTTTCCATTGTAAAAAATTGCGGATGCGTCTTTTTTGAACACCTGTTTCTATATGAAGGAGTTGCCGGATCGAAACAAAATTTAACATGTGTTCATAACAGAGATGAAAGTTTCCAAAACACTTAACTTTTTTTTTAGGGTGTAGAGAGTATGCTGCAAGTTAAAGTGTATGGATATATACAAAAAAAATATTTGGCGTATTTGTTACAGAGCGATTTTCTTTTGAGGGTGCAATACATCATTGAAGTGGGTTTCCCTGTATAGACATGATATTTAACATTACTAGTCCAAGGGCTTTAAATCAATAACTCCATTGTTATGCGAGCTGAGCTTAAAAATCCCCCTTTATAATAGCAAATAAACCAATATTGATCTGATAAACCCGTCTGTTGAAATCAAGGTAAATTTCGAACGAAACAAGCGATCGGATTGAAACTTAGCACCAGGAGTTGTTATTGTTGTAGGTGGAATTGTATTACAAATGGGGCATATCGGTCCACTTTTACATATAGCCCCCATATAAATCGAACTCCAGATTTGGTTTTCGGAGCCTGTTGGAGAAAATAATTTCATCCGATTCGGTTGAAAATTAATATTAAATGTTAGTCCACGTAACAAATTTCAATCGGATAGGATGAAATTTGCACCACCATTATGGTCCTGAAAACAAATATGGGGATCGGTTTATATGGAGATTAGATGCCACCTACTAACAGCATTTAAAAATTGGCTCCTCCACGAGGCTCTGCAAGTCAAATCTATGGATGGATTTATATCGAGGCTATATATAATTATGGATCGATATGAACCAATTTTTGCATGATTGTTAAAGGGTACATACTAACACTCCGTACCAAATTTCAACCGGATCCCATGTAGTTTGCTCTTTCAAGAGGATGTGTAACCCCAATCTGGGGATACATTTTTATGGGAGCTATATAAAATTATGGAACCATATGGACCAAATTTTGCATGATTATTAGAGGCCGTAAATTAACACTACGTTTCAAATGGCGCGACATGTCCAATTTGTATTCGATCTACATTAATAACAAGTATATACGGCCGTTAGTTCGGCCAGGCCAAATCTTATGTACCCTCCACCATGGATTGCGTAGAAACTTCTACTAACGACCGTCATCCACAATCGAATTACCTGGATTGCGGCAACACTTGCCGATAGCAAGGTATCTTAAAACTTCTTAACACCGTCTTCTAAATAGTAAGTTAGTCCATTCCAAAAAAAAGGCCGATTAAATACGTATATAATTCAGTTTGACAAAATTTTCTATAGAAATCAAATTTTGACGAAATTTTCTATAGAAATAAAATTTTGACAAAATTTTTTATAGAAATAAAATTTTTATAGAAAATGTTGTCAATTTTCTATAAAAATTACATTTTGATAAAATTTTCTATAGAAATAAAAATCTTGACAAAATTTTCTATAGAAATAAAATTTTGACGAAATTTTCTATAAAAATAAAATCTTGACAAAATGTTCCATAGAAATACAATTTTGACAAAATTTTCTATGGAAATAAAATTTTGACAAAAATTTCTAGAGAAATAAAATTTTGACAAAATTTTCTATGGAAATAAAATTTTTTGTGCACAAAAATACTCTATACAGAGATCTTGGAATTCCATTGTTGGACGATGAAGTAAAACGTTACAGTTCGCGATACTTAGCTCGTCTTAGTACTCATTTCAACATACTTGCTATAACTCTACTCGATGACACTGACGAGGTGAAGAGGCTGAAGAGACGTCATATTCTTGATTTACCATACACAAAATAATTAGTTTAGATATACGGAGTACTTTATCGAGTTTGCTGGAGCTCGATGTACAGTCAATGTAAACATTTGCTTATTGTTTTGTTGAAAATAGATTGCAAATAAATGAAAAAAAAAAATTGACAAATTTTTCCATAGAAATAAAATGTTGACAAAATTTTCTATAGCAATAAAATTTTGACAAAATTTTGGATAGTAATAAAATTTTGACAAAATTTTGGATAGTAATAAAATTTTGACAAAATTTTGGATAGTAATAAAATTTTGACGAAATTTTCTATAAAAATAAAATTTTGACGAAATTTTCTATAGAAATAAAATTTTGACAACGTTTTCTATAAAAATTAAATTTTGAGAAAATTATCTATAGAAATAAAAATCTTGACAAAATTTTCTATAGAAATAAAATTTTGACAAAATTTTCTATAGAAATAACATTTTGACGAAATTTTCTATAAAAATAAAATTTTGACAAAATTTTCTATAGAAATAAAATTTTGACAACATATTTCTAAAAATTAAATTTTGATAAAATTTTCTATAGAAATAAAATTTTTACAAAAATTTTCTATAGAAATAAAATTTTGACAAAATTTTCTATAGAAATAAAATTTTGACAACATTTTCTTTAGAAATAAAATTTTGATAACATTTTCTATAGAAATAAAATTTTGACAAACTTTTCTATAGAAATAAAATTTTGACAAAATTATCTATAGAAATAAAATTTCGACGAAATTTTCTATAGAAATAAAATGTTGATAAAATTTTCTATAGAAATAAAATTTTGACAAAATTTTCTATAGAAATAAAATTTTGACAACATTTTTATAAAAATAAAATTTTGATAAAATTTTCTATAGAAATAAAATTTTTACAAAAATTTTCTATAGAAATAAAATTTTGACAAAATTTTCTATAGAAATAAAATTTTGACAACATTTTCTATAGAAATAAAATTTTGATAACATTTTCTATAGAAATAAAATTTTGACAAATTTTTCTATAGAAATAAAATTTTGACAAAATTATCTATAGAAATAAAATTTCGACGAAATTTTCTATAGAAATAAAATTTTGATAAAATTTTCTATAGAAATAAAATTTTGACAAAATTTTCTATAGAAATAAAATTTTGACAACATTTTTATAAAAATAAAATTTTGATAAAATTTTCTATAGAAATAAAATTTTTACAAAATTTTTCTATAGAAATAAAATTTTGACAAAATTTTCTATAGAAATAAAATTTTGACAACATTTTCTATAGAAATAAAATTTTGATAACATTTTCTATAGAAATAAAATTTTGACAAATTTTTCTATAGAAATAAAATTTTGACAAAATTATCTACAGAAATAAAATTTCGACGAAATTTTCTATAGAAATAAAATTTTGATAAAATTTTCGATAGAAATAAAATTTTGACAAAATTTTCTATAGAAATAAAATTTTACAAAATTTTCTATAGAAACAAAATTTTGACAAAATTTTCTATAGAAATAAAAATCTTGACAAAATTTTCTATAGAAATAAAAATTTGACAAAATTTTCTATAGAAATAAAATTTTGATAAAATTTTCTATAGAAATAAAATTTTTACAAAAATTTTCTATAGAAATAAAATTTTGACAAAATTTTCTATAGAAATAAAATTTTTACAAAATGTTCTATAGAAATAAAATTTCGGCAAAATTTTTGATAGAAATACAAATTTGGTAGATTATTATAAAATTTTGACAAAATTTTCTATAGAAATAAAATGTGGACAAAATTATCTATAGAAATAAAATTTTGACAACATTTTCTATAGAAATAAAATGTTGACAAAATTATCTATAGAAACAAAATTTTGACAAAATTTTCTATAGAAATAAAAATCTTGACAAAATTTTGAATAAAATAAAAATTTGACAAAATTTTCTATAGAAATAAAATTTCGGCAAAATTTTTGATAAAAATAAAATGTTGGTAGATTATTTCTGGCTCGAGTGGCACCGATATGGACCAAGTTTTGTGTGATTGGGGGTCGGATTTTGGCGTGGTTGTTTGCGGCCATATACTAGCGCAATGCACCAAATTTCAACCGAATCGGATGAATTTTGCTTCTCCAATAGGATCCGGAGGTTAAATCTGGGGATCGGTTTATATGGGGGCTATGTATATTTATGAACCAACATGGACCAATTTTTGCATGGTTGTTAGAGACCATATACATATCGGATAAATTTTGCTCGCCTAAGAGGCTCCGCAAAGCAAATCTGGGGGTCGGTTTGTATAGGGGCTATACGTAAAGAGGTACAATATGGAGGTGCAATACCGTCCGACCTACTTATGCCAAGTTTCAAGTCGATAGCTTGTTTCGTTCGGAAGTTAGCGTGATTTAAACAGACGGACGGACATGCTTAGATCGACTCAGAATTTCACCACGACTCAGAATATATATATATATATATATATATATATATATATATATATATATATATATATATATATATATATATATATATATATATATATATATATATATATATATATATATATATATATATATATATATCTATATATATATATATATATATATATATATATATATATATATATATATATATATATATATATATATATATATATATATATATATATATATATATATATATATATATATATATATATATATATATATATATATATATATATATATATATATATATATATATATATATATATATATATATATATATATATATATATATATATATATATATATATATATATATATATATATATATATATATATATATATTTTTTTTTTTTATGGGGTCTTAGAACAATATTTCGATGTGTTACAAACGGAATGACAAAGTTAATATACCCCCATCCTATGGTGGCGGGTATAACAACAACTTGTGCCAAGTTTCAAGGCGATAGCTTGATTCGTTCGGAACTTAACATTATTTCAGCAGACGAGCGGACGGAGATAGCTAGAATGACTCAGAATTACCCCAGTTGTTACAAACGGAATGCCAAAGTTAGTATACCCCCATCCTATGGAGGAGGTTATAAAAAGTCAATTTTTGATATTTGAGTCGCTATTAGTTTGGGGATCATTATATTTTTATTGGTGACCATATTCATCCTTACTCTCTTGTACATAGATGTGTGTGTGTCTACTGCACTCAAATAAACGGCCAATGCATCCACACATTCGAATTTAGGTTATTTTCGTTACACGTCTAAAGTATTACTTTTCCATAAACTATTCGCATTATTGTAATTGCTTGTCATTGTAATGGGCAATAATTTAATACCATTCCCATACGAAAAATGAAAATAGGACATTTATCATTCCGCAAAGCATAGTCTTAATTACGTCTAGTTGGGTGTATCAACTCAAATAACATATTGTAATTGGCTTTCGAGAAGATTTATTTAATGACAACTACAACATTAAAACGACAACACAGACATGGCATCAACACAAATTTAAAAGCATCAAATTAGCATAAATTGAAACGAAAAAAAACAAACAAAAATACATTGTCACATTCGTATTCGCCAAATTGTTAAATCCACAAGACATAACATAAATTTTGACACGCTTGTTTTCCCGTCTGCACTAATTGCGAGGGTTGCTTAATTTAGTCTCAAAACAAATAACACTCAAATATATATATGACAAAACGCTCGGCCAGGCTGAATATTGTGGACCCTACAGCAAGTATTGCGTATAAAATTCCAAATTTCCAAAAAAAAAAAAGTTGCGCATCTTTGCTTAGGAGCCACCCCAAGTTACGCTGAATTTTTCAAGCAGATGTTAGCTGTCTTCTATACGGAAAAAAGTAAACTATGTTATTGGAAAATGAACTTTCTCGTGCGAAAATTGAACTAAATTGTATTAAAATTTGTATGATTAATTAAATTAACGAAAATTTACAGCAATTTGGTTTTTTAATTACACGCACAGAAAAAACATATTTGGACATGGTTGCCGCACCCATTTAATGCTTATCTAGAGCGTATAAATGTCGCAAAAACCATGTATTTTGTCTTTGTAAAAATAATTTTCGAGCAGAGAAAAAGTTATGCTGGCAATAAGCATTTAAATGGTTCTCAAATGCCGCAAACATGTTCTACTATTTAAATAATAGAATTTGAGAACATTGCAAGGTCAGAAAAATCATGTACCTGACCGTTAAATTTGTCGACTTTTTTGCAGGAAAAAAGTATTTTTATAGGATAGGGATAGGCATTTCTAGAACCATTACATGGCCATGAATACCATGTACATTTTTTTCGTGACCATTTAATTTTTTAACTTTTTTGCAGCGAAAAAAAAATTATAAAAACATTGAGTTAGGTACACATGATTTTCATTTTGCGCGTCAGTCGCGTATTGATTGGTGCTTGGAATGAACGGAGAACACGGAATTACTGTTTTTATACCCTCCATCATAGGATGGGGGTATATTAACTTTGTCATTCCGTTTGTAACACATCGAAATATTGCTCTAAGACCCCAAAAAAGTATATATATTCTGGGTCGTGGTGAAATTCTGAGTCGATCTGAGCATGTCCGTCCGTCCGTCCGTCTGTTGAAATCACGCTAACTTCCGAACGAAACAAACTATCGACTTGAAACTTGGCACAAGTACTTGTTATCGATGTAGGTCGGATGGTATTGAAAATGGGCCATATCGCTCCACTTTTACGTATAGCCCCCATATAAAGGGACCCTCAGATTTGGCTTGTGGAGCCTCAAAGAGAAGCATATTGCATCCGATCCGGCTGAAATTTGGTACATGGTATTGGTATAGGGTCTCTAACAACCGTGCAAAAATTGGTCCATATTGATCCATATTGGTCCATAATTATACCCTGCTCCACACTGTGGAACAGGGTATTATAAGTTAGTGCATATGTTTGCAACACCCAGAAGGAGACGAGATAGACACATGGTGCCTTTGGCAAAAATGCTCAGGGTGGGCTCTTGAGTCGATATAGCATGTCCGTCTGTCCGTCTGTCCGTGAACACATTTTTGTAATCAAAGTCTAGGTCGCAGTTTTAGTCCAATCGACTTCAAATTTGGCACAAGTATGTGTTTTGGCTCAGAATAGATCCCTATTGATTTTGGAAGAAATCGGTTCAGATTTAGATATAGCTCCCATATATATATTTCGCCCGATATGGAATTATATGGCCCCAGAAGCCAGAGTTTTACCCCAATTTGGTTGAAATTTTGCACAGGGAGTAGAATTAGTATTGTAGCTATGCGTGCCAAATTTGGTTGAAATCGGTTCAGATTTAGATATATCTCCCATATATAGCTTTCGCCCGATTTACACTCATATGACCACAGAGGCCAATTTTTAACTCCGATTTAGTTGAAATTTTGCGCAGGGAGTAGAATTAGCATTGTTGCTATGCGTGCCAAATTTGGTTGAAATCGGTTCAGATTTAGATATAGCTCCCATATATAGCTTTCGACCGATTTACACTCATACGACCACAGAGGCCAATTTTTAACTCCGATTTAGTTGAAATTTTGCAACAGGGAGTAGAATTAGCATTCTAGCTATGCGTGCCAAATCTGGTTGAAATCGGTTCAGATTTAGATATATCTCCCATATATATGTTTTTCTGATTTCGACAAAAATGGTCAAAATACCAAAATTTTCCTTGTAAAATCGCCACTGCTTAGTCGAAAAGTTGTAAAAATGACTCTAATTTTCCTAAACTTCTAATACATATATATCGAGCGATAAATCATAAATACACTTTTTCGAAGTTTCCTTAAAAGTGCTTCAGATTTAAACGTTTCCCATATTTTTTTACTAACATTGTGTTCCACCCTTGTGCCTTAGCCGACTTAAATTTTGAGTCTATAGATTTTGTAGAAGTCTATCAAGTTCTTCCAGATCGAGTGATATTTAAATGTTCGTATTTGGGACAAACCTTTATATATAGCCCCAAACACATTTGGCGGATATGATATGGTATCGAAAATTTAGATCTACAAAGTGGTGCAGGGTATAATATAGTCGGCCCCGCCCGACTTTAGACTTTCCTTACTTGTTATATATAGCCCCCATATAAAACGTTCTCCAGATTTGACCTCCGGAGCCTCTTGGAGGAGCAAAATTCATCCGATCCGGCTGAAATTTGGTACATGGTGTTGGTATATGGTCTCTAACAATCATGCAAAAATTGGTCCACATCGGTCCATAATTATATATAGCCCCCATGTAAACCGATCCCCAGACTTGGCTTGCGAAGTCTCCAAGAAAATCAAATTTCATCCAAACCGGTTGTAATTTGGAACATGGTGTTAGTATATGATCTTTAACAACCGTGCCAGAATTGGTCCATATCGGTCCATAATTATATATAGCCCCCATATAAAACGTTCTCCAGATTTGACCTCCGGAGCCTCTTGGAGGAGCAAAATTCATCCGATCCGGTTCAAATTAGGAACGTGGTGTTAGTATATGGTCGCTAACAACCATACCAAAATTGGTCCAATCACACAAAAATTGATCCATATCGGTTCATAATCATGGTTGCCACTAGAGCCAAAAATAATCTACCAACATTTTATTTCTATAGAAAATTTTGTCAAAATTTTATTTCTATAGAAAATGTTGTCAAAATTTTATTTCTAGAGGAAATTTTGTAAAAATTTTATTCGGCTCATAATAAAATTTTCATCATTGTCAAAATTTTATTTCTATAGAAAATTTTGTCAAAATTTTGTTTCTATAGAAAATTTTGTTCAAATTTTATTCGGTTCATAATCATGGTTGCCACTCGAGCCAAAAATAATCTACCAAGATTTTATTTCTATAGAAAATTTTGTCAAAAATTTATTTCTATAGAAAATTTTGTTAAAATTTTATTTCTGTAGAAATTTGTGTCAACATTTTCTTTCTATAGAAAATTTTGTCAACATTTTTATTTCTATAGAAAATTTTGTGAAAATTTTATTTCTATAGAAAATTTTTTCTTAAAATTTTATTTCTGTAGAAAATTTAGTCAAAATTTTATATCTACTTTGTCAAACTGAATTATATACGTATTGGATCGATCTTTTTTGATTTAATATATACCACGTATGGACTTACACACAATTTAGAAGATGGTGTTAGGAGGTTTTAAGATACCTTGCCATCGGCAAGCGTTACCGCAACTTAAGTAATTCGATTGTGGATGGCAGTGTTTAGAAGAAGTTTCTACGCAATCCATGATGGAGGGTACATAAGCTTCGGCCTGGCCGAACTTACGGCCGTATATACTTGTTCAAAAGTGTCACGTGGTTTTATGTGAACACAAAAAGGAAAGTGTAACTGAAAAAAATTTATCTGGTTTTTGCTCTGCATTCTTTATACCCACCACCATAAAATGGTGACGGGGGTATAATAAGTTTGTCATTCCGTGTGTAACACCTCGAAATATCGATTTCCGACTATATAAAGTATATATATTCTTGATCAGGGAGAAATTCTAAGACGATATAAGCATGTCCGTCTGTCGGTCTGTTGTAATCACGCTACAGCCTTCAATAATGGCGCTATCGTCCCGAAATTTGGCACAGAGTAGTTTTTTGTTTGCAGGTAGGTCAAGTTCGAAGACGGGCTATATCGGTCCAAGTTTTGATACAGTCCCCATATAAACCGACCTCCCGATTTGGGGTCTTGGGCCTATAAAAACCGTAGTTTTTATCAGATTTTCCTGAAATTAGAAATCTAGAGGAACCATAAAGAGGTGTGTCGAAAATGGTCTGTATCGGTCCATGTTTTAGTATAGCCCCCATATAGACCGATCTCCCGATTTTGCTTCTTAGGCGTTTAGAAACAGTATTTTCTATCCGATTTGTCTGAAATTGAAAATCTAGAGGTATTTGAGGACCATAAGGAGGTGTGTCGAAAATGGTCCATATCGGTCCATGTTTTGGTATAGCCCCCATATAGACCGATCTCCCGATTTTGCTTCTTGGGCGTCTAGAAACAATATTTTCTATCCGATTTGTATGAAATTGAAAATCTAAAGGTATTTTGGGACCATAAAGAGGTGTGTCGACAATGGTCCGCATCGGTCCATGTTTTGATATAGCCCCCATATAGACCGATCTCCCGATTTTGCTTTTAGGGCTTCTAGAAACTATATTTACCATCCGATTTGCCTGAAATTGAAAATCTAGAGGTATTTGAGGACCATAAAAAGGTGTGCCGAAAATGGTGCCCATCGGTCCATGTTTTGATATAGACCCCATAGAGATTGATTTCCCGATTTAGCTTCTTGGGCTTCTAGAAACTATATTATCTATCCGATTTTCCTGAAATTGAAAATCTAGAGTTCTTTTGCGACCATAAAAAGGTGCCCATCGGTCCATTTTTTGATATAGCCCCCATATAGACCGATCTCCCACTTTGCTTCTTGGGCTTCTAGAAACTATATTTACCATCCGCTTTGCCTGAAATTCTTGAGCTACAATAAACTGTATTTATTACATGATTTGCCTGAAATTCGAAATCTAGAAGTATTTTTAGACCACAAATAAGAGTGCTGAAATTGAGGTATATCGGTCCATTTTTTGGTATAACCCCCATATAGACTGATCTCTCGATTTTTACTTCTATACACCCAGAGAAGGAATATGATCACCTCAACCATGTTTCAAGAGCAAAATGTTATTTTTGAATGGTGACCAAGTAACCCATTACGACGAAGAGTTTTCATAGTAAACTATTATACTTGATTCATGGTGGTGGGTATTTAAAATTCGGCCCGGCCGAATTTACTGCTTTATATACTTGTTATGGTATAATTTATTTTTATTTGCAGTTACATGATGGTGGACACGACGTAAATATGGAATGTTTACTTATTGTTGAAATTGAACCAAAATAGAGTGCGTAAAAATATGTGATGTTTGCTTGCAAGCCATTATAAATTCAAATAAACATTGAATTTGTTTATAAATAAATAAAAACAAAGAAAAACATTTTTGACGAATACCATAACATTTTATATCGTGACCATTGTCTTTTGATTCAAACTATATTATTTTTTATCAATATAATAACATTTTAGATAAGGACAATTATATTTTTCGTAGAACCATGTTCACTGATCCAACATGGTTGCAGGTGAAAATGTTACATGGTCGCCGCAAAAATTCCCATCATATTATTTTGTGGCACCCTAGTGCATTAGCCAACTTAAATTTTGAGTCTATAGATTTTGTAGAAGTCTATCAAATTCTGTCCAAATCGAGTGATATTTAAATGTATGTATTTTGGACAAACCTTTATATATAGCCCCCAACACATTTGACGGATGTGATATGGTATCGAAAATTTAGATCTACAAAGTGGTGCAGGGTATAATATAATCGGCCCCGCCCGACTTTAGACTTTCCTTACTTGTTTTCTATTGTTGTTTTGTTCTTCAACCATGTTTGTTGTTTTGATCTCAGCTTAAAACCATTCCGTTGACTAAACTACAAGAGTAGCTTAAAACTGTGACAAAATTTTCTGTAGAAATAAAATTTTGACAAATCTTTCGATAGAAATAAAATTTTAACAAAATTTTCGATAGAAATAAAATTTTGACAAAATTTTCGATAGAAATAAAATTTTGACAACATTTTCTATAGAAATAAAATGTTGACAAAATTTTCAATAGAAATAAAATTTTGACAAAATGTTCTCTAGAAATAAAATATTGACAAAATTTTCTATATATATTTTTAAAAATTATTTTTTTTGTTTGGTAGTTTTTTTTTTGTAAAATTTTTTCCAAATTTGGTTAGATTATTTTTGTCTCGAGTAGCAACCGTGCTAGAGACCCCAATTTTTATCCTATTTGGCTGAAATTGAAAATGTGAAGCTATATACCGCAATTTTCATGCGATTTGTTTGAAATTGGAAATCTAGAAATTCTTTAGGTCCACAAAAAGGCATGCCGAATATGGTGTGTATCGGTTAATGTTTTATATAGACCCCATATAGGCCGACTACGGTATATATTTGGTGCGACATGTGTGCCAGACCATATAGACCGTTCACCCGTTCACGGATAGAAGGCGCACTCGTAACCTAAATTCCACGAAACTAGAAGTAAACATTTGCCGAGTTTACTCCTCGTGCTCATTCGAGTAATAGGGGTAAACATCTATAGAATTTAGATTTCAAATAATATGATACGCGTTATTCTATCGGATTTTCGAGCACATTTAGACGAGATATTTATGATTCCTTTAAAACTCAAACAAAACTGTTTTTTATAAATCCAGAGTCTGCTGTAGAATTAATTGATGCAATTAACTTTTTAATCAAACTCTGAAGACTAAGCCACTTAAAAAAGTGATGGATTTTTTTTTTTAATTTTTAAATAAAAATTTATTTCAAACAATAAATTTTTTAATCAAATTAAAAACACAAAGTCGGATAAGAAAGTAATTGAAAATAGGCACGTTTTTAATTCAAGAAATTGAGTTTTGCAATCAACATCAATTACATTTTTAACTGAATCAATTAAAAAATAATTGAAATTTTCAAATCAAATTAATTAAGTTTTTAATCAAATATTTTTTATGCCCAATTAAAACTGTGGTTGATGCTATCAAAAATTAATTGGATCAATTATTTACGTGATTGAATCAGAATTGTTTTTGTATGTACACTAAAAAAAACTTTACTTGGATCCAAAGATTTTGACCTTGCCTTAAGGATTTCGGTATTGATTCCGAGCCAAAGATACGGCTTCATAAAAAATTTTTTAGAAACCCATCGGGCTTTAAATCTAGGACCAATAAAATTAAAATTAGGATACAGATCTCATTTATCAAATTTTAATTATCTTTTCACGGTTTATTAATAAAGATACTTACGTACAAACAAATGCCAGTTTAAAAATCCAAATTATCACGGATACTTCAAATTCAAAAATTTTTTCTTAATTCAAAAAAAAAAAAGAAAAAAAACTTTAAACCAAAGACGCTAAATCCTCAAAATACGTCTTAGCCTATATTTGAAGCGTTTTTATCTTAAATCTAAAGTTTCACTATTCCAGTTAATTTAAGGAAAATATCTTCAAATCAAAAATTTGTTTCTTTGCTTTAAGGAAAATTTGCCTTAATTCAATGACATGCGACTTTAAATTTACAAAATTTGTGTCCCAAAATTAATACAAACAAGTATATACGGCCGTAAGTTCGGCCAGGCCGAAGCTTATGTACCCTCCATCATGGATTGCGTGGAAACTTCTTCTAAACACTGCCATCCAGAATCGAATTACTTAAGTTGCGGTAACGCTTGCCGATGGCAAGGTATCTTAAAACCTCCTAACACCATCTTCTAAATTGTATCTAAGTCCATACGTGGTATATATTAAATCAAAAAAGATCGATCCAATACGTATATAATTCAGTTTGACAAAGTAGACATAAAATTTTTACAAAATTTTCTACAGAAATAAAATTTTAATTTGAACCGGATCGGATGAATTTTGCTCCTCCAAGAGGCTCCGGAGGTCAAATCTGGAGAACGTTTTATATGGGAGCTATGGACCAATTGGACCGATATGGACCAATTCTGCCACGGTTGTTAAAGATCATATACTAACACCATGTTCCAAATTACAACCGGATTGGATGAAATTTGCTTCTCTTGGAGACTTCGCAAGGCAAATCTGGGGATCGGTTTATATGGGGGCTATATATAATTATGAACCGATGTGGACCAATTTTTGCATGTTTGTTAGAGACCATATACCAATGTCATGTACCAAATTTCAGCCGGATCGGATGAAATTTGCTTCTCTTTTAGGCTCCGCAAGCCAAATCTGGGGATCGGTTTATATGGGGGCTATATATAATTATGGACCGATGTGGACCAATTTTTGCATGGTTGTTAGAGACCATATACCAACACCATATACCAAATTTCAGTCGGATCGGATGAAATATGCTTATGTTAGGGGCTCCACAAGCCAAATCTGAGAGTCCCTTTATATGGGGGCTATACGTAAAAGTGGACCGATATGGCCCATTTTCAATACCATCCGACCTACATCGATAACAACTACTTGTGCCAAGTTTCAAGTCGATAGCTTGTTTCGTTCGGAAGTTAGCGTGATTTCAACAGACGGACGGACGGACGGACGGACATGCTTAGATCGACTCAGAATTTCACCACGACCCAGAATATATATACTTTATGGGGTCTTAGAGCAATATTTCGATGTGTTACAAACGGAATGACAAAGTTAATATACCCCCATCCTATGATGGAGGGTATAAAAAAATTTTTTGAAGCAAAGATAATAAACTTTATTTTAATTAAAATTTCATTATTTTAAAGAAATTTGTCCTTAATATTTTGTTAATTTCGCATCCTAAAATTTAGGTTGTCTAATTTTTAATATCACGATAATATTTTGTTTCTCAGTGTGCCCTCAATTGCGAGAAAAAAAACTAGTAGTAAATTCTATTATTGCCAAATGAAATCGCTTGATACTTGTTAAGCATAAATAAATTCGTCAAAATCCTACCACATATAAATAATCTTAAAAATTTGGGTCTTATTATATGCTTTAGTTAAAATTGAGGATAGTGCTCTCGCAATCAAAACGAGCATGTTTTTTCTTGCTTCTCACGATTTCATATTTTGTACAAGTATTACGAATGTCCTTTATGTATTGTCTGTGTGTAAGTGAAAAGATAGACATTAATGTTGCAATGCCTACAATATGCCATTACAATAACGCCAAAAAAACAGACTCATTTGATGTCTTCTGCTCATGATTTCGTCTCGTTGGAATGTTTCTGATACATTTAATAAAAGTAGGATTAAATGTGGCTCTCATACACTGTGTGTGGCGGAACGGCCATGAGGTTTCCACATTTTCAAATAAACACAGACCTCGACATCGTCACCAACAGACTATGAGCTTTAGCCAAACACAAACCGAAATAACGCTATAACACAATGGGTGAAAAACTCAATTTTTATAGCATAATTTCTTATCCTCTATATTTTCGTAACGCACGGTTTCTTGGAAGTGAGAGTAATGATTTTTTCTGTCAACTTTGTTATAGGCTTTTAAATGAACTGAAACAAGTATATACGGCCGTAACTTCGGCCAGGCCGTATCTTATGTATCCCCCACCATGGATTGCGTAGAAACCTCTACTAAAGACGGTCATCCACAATCGAATTACTTGGGTTGTGGTATCTTAAAACTTATTAACATCGTTTTCAAAATTGTGAGTTAGTCCATACGTGGTATATATTAGACAAAAAAGTTATATATAGGTAAGTCTACAAATAATTACGAATCGACATGGACTTTTGCATGGTACGTAGAGAGCCAGAATTGAAATATGGGGGATCGCTTATATGGGGGCTATATACAATTATGAACCAATTTTTGTGTGATTGGGGATCGATTTATCTGAGGGCTATATATAACTATAGACCGATATGGACCTAGTTAGGCACGTTTGTTAACGGCCATATACTAGCACAATGTACCATATTTCAACTGATTCGGATGAAATTTGCACCTCCAAGAGGCTCCAAAAACAAATCTCGGGATCGGTTTATATGGGGGCTATATACGTTTATGGACTGATATGGACCTCTTTTGGCATGGTTGTTAAATATCATATACTACCACCACGTACCAAATTTCCACCAGATCGGATGAATTTTGCTTCTCCAAAAGGCACCAGAGGTCAAATCTGAGGATCGGTTTATATGGGGGCTATATATAATTATGGACTGATTTGAACCAATTCCTGCATGGTTGTTGGATACAATATACTAACATCGCGTACCAAATTTCAACCGAATCTGATGAATTTTGCTCTTCCAAGGGGCTCCGGAGGTCAAATCTGGTGATCGGCTTATATGGGGCCTATATATAATTATTGACCGATTTCGACCAATTTTTGCATGGGTGTTTGAGGCCATATATTAACACCACGTACCAAATTTCAACTGAATCAGATGAATTTTGGTCTTCCAAGAGGCTCCTGAGGTCAAATCTGGTGATCGGTTTATATGGGGGCTATATATAAATATGGACCGATGGGGACCAATTTTTGCATAGTCATTAGAGACCATATACTAACACCATGTACCAAATTTCAGCTGGATCAGATGAAATTTGCTTCTTTTAGAGGCTCCGCAAGCCAAATCGGGGGATCGGTTTATATGGGAGCTATATATAATTATCGACCGATGTGGACCACTTTTGGCATGGTTGTTAAAGACCATATAGTAACACCATGTACCAAATTTCAAACGGATCGGATGAAATCGGGGCATCGGTTTATATGGGGCTATATGTAATTATGGACCGATGTGCACCAATTTTTGTATGGTTGTTAGATACCATATTTTTTCCAACACCAGCCAAATCGGATGAAATATGCTTCTCTTAGAGGCTCCGCAGGCCAAATCTGGGTGTCCGTTTATATGGGGGCTATAAGTAAAAGTGGACCGAAGTGGCCCATTTGCAATACTGTCCGACCTACATCAATACCAACTACTGCTTAGATCGACTCAGAATTTCACCACAACCCTGAATATATATACTTTATGGGGTCTTAGAGCAATATTTAGATGTGTTACAAACGGAAGCACAAAGTTAATATACCCCCCATAATATGGTGGAGGGTATAAAAATTATTTGATACAATTAACTTTTTAATCAAACTCGGAAGACTATAGACATAGAAAAAATTTCCTCGAAAATTTCAAAAATTTTTTAATTGAAACAAATAACAGGTTGGCTGATAAGTCCCCGGTCTGACGCACACCGAAAGAATTCTCTTCGTTAATTTTACGAAGAATTCTTCATTAACTATTCTTCCTGAATTCTTCATTAAAATAACGAAATTTTCATTCATTTTCGTAAATTTTACGAAGAACATTTTACGAATATACGAAACTTCTACGAAACATTCTACATTAACTTTTCTTCGTAAAAAGTTCGTACTTTTAACGAAACTTTCTTCACATTTCATGAATTTTGTGAAGAAGTTTTTACGAATATTTTATGAAACATTCTGCGTTAAAATTTCTTCATAAAAAGTACGAAACATTTTCTTTGAAATAACGAAGAAGTTTCATTGAAGTTGTAAAATTTCCGTTCGCGGCATTAAATTGTCTTTTATAATGTGCTTGAGTGTATTCCTTTATTCTATTTTTTTATGCAAGTCTATGCTACTTCTCATTTGGGTGATAGCGAGCTATGAATAAAAGTGAAGCAATAAAACTAAAAATTATTCAAAAACTTAAGATGTAAAGTAGTGATGTCATTTTTCACACTTGCAACTACAACCAAATGCACTTTCGACTATAAATTTTTTTCCTAAAAGTTCGAACATTTTTCAGAAAAAAGTACGAAAGTTTTTCATAAAAAGTACGAACATATTTCATAAAAACTACGAAAATTTTTCATAAAAAGTACGAAACATTTTCATAAAAAGAACGAAATTGTTTCATAAAAAGTACGAAGATTTTCTATAAAAAGTACGAAGATTCTTCATAAAAAGTACGAATTTTTTTCATACAAACTACGAAAATTTTGGAAGAACTTTTCTTCGTAAAAAGTACGAAATATTTCGTACTTTTAATGAAAAGTTTCTTTGGTTGTAAAACAATGACAAATTTCGTACTTTTAACGAAATTTTTCGTTCTTTTTACGAAGAAAATTCTTTCGGTGCACAGACGGCGTCGCTAGTATTAAATGTATATTATTTTTATATAGTACCAACCTTGAAATGATTCGTGTCAAAATTTGACGTCTGTAGGTCAATTAGTTTGTGAGATAGAGCGTCTTTTGTGAATCAACTTTTGTTATTGTGAAAAAAAATGGAAAAAAAGGAATTTCGTGTTTTGATAAAATACTTTTTTCCGTAGGGGAAAAATACGGTGGAAGCAAAAACTTGGCTTGATAATGAGTTTCCGGACTCTGCCCCAGGAAAATCAACAATAATTGATTGATATGCACAATTCAAGCGTGGTGAAATGAGCACGGAGGACGGTGAAAGCAGTGGACGCCCGAAAGAGGTGGTTACCGACGAAAACATCAAAAAAATCCACAAAATGATTTTGAATGACCGTAAAATGAAGTTGATCGAGATAGCAGAGGCCTTAAAGATATCAAAGGAACGTGTTGGTCATATCATTCATCAATATTTGGATATGCGGAAGCTCTGTGCACAATGGGTGCCGCGCGAGCTCACATTTGACTAAAAACAGCAACGTGTTGATGATTCTGAGCGGTGTTTGCAGCTGTTAACTCGTAATATGTGACAATGGATGAAACATGGCTCCATCACTACACTCCTGAGTCCAATCGACAGTCGGCTGGGTGGACAGCGATCGGTGAACCGTCTCCGAAGCGTGGAAAGACTCAAAAGTCCGCTGGCAAAGTAATGGCGTCTGTTTTTTGGGATGCGCATGGAATAATTTTTATCGATTATGTTGAGAAGGGAAAAACCATCAACAGTGACTATTATATGGCGTTATTGGAGCGTTTGAAGGTCGAAATCGCGGCAAAACGGCCCCATATGAAGAAGAAACAAGTATATACGGCCGTAAGTTCGGTCAGGCCGAAGCTTATGTACCCTCCATCATGGATTGCGTAGAAACTTCTTCTAAACACTGACATCCACAATCGAATTACTTAAGTTGCGGTAACGCTTACCGATGGCAAGGTATCTTAAAACCTCCTAACACCATCTTCTAAATTGTATGTCCATACGTGGTATATATTAAATCAAAAAAGATCGATCCAATACGTATGTAATTCAGTTTGACAAAGTAGACATACAATTTTGACAAAATTTTCTACAGAAAGAAAATATTAAAAAATTTTCTATGGAAATAAAATTTTCACAAAATTTTCTATAGAAATGAAAATTTTGACAACATTTTCTATAGAAAGAAAATTTTGACAAAAATTTCTACAGAAATAGAATTTTAACAAAATTTTCTATAGAAATAAAATCTTGGTCGATTATTTTTGGCTCGAGTGGCAACTATGATTATGAACCGAATAAAATTTGAACAAAATTTTCTATAGCAATAAAATTTTGACATAATTTTCTATAGAAATAAAATTTTGACAATGATGAAAATTTTATTATGAAACGAATAAAATTTTAACAAAATTTTCTCTAGAAATAAAATTTTGAAAACAATTTCTATAGAAATAAAATTTTGGTAGATTATTTTTGGCTCTAGTGGCAACCATGATTATGAACCGATATGGACCAATTTTTGTGTGATTGGACCAATTTTGGTATGGTTGTTAGCGACCATATACTAACACTACGTTCCTACTTTGAACCGGATCGGATGAATTTTGCTCCTCCAAGAGGCTCCGGAGTTCAAATCTGGAGAACGTTTTATATGGGGGCTATATATAATTATGGACCGATATGGACCATGTTCCAAATTACAACCGGATTGGATGAAATTTGCTTCTCTTGGAGACTTCGCAAGCCAAATCTGGGGATCGGTTTATATGGGGACTATATATAATTATGAACCGATGTGGACCAATTTTTGCACGGTTGTTAGAGACCATATACCAATATCATGTACCAAATTTCAGACGGATCGGATAAAATTAGCTTCTCTTTGAGGGTCCGCAAGCCAAATCAGGGAATCGGTTTCTATGGGGGCTATATATAATTATGAACCGATGTGGACCAATTTTTGCACGGTTGTTAGAGACCATATACCAATATCATGTACCAAATTTCAGGCGGATCGGATAAAATTTGCTTCTCTTTGAGGCTCCGCAAGCCAAATCTGGGGATCGGTTTATATGGGGGCTATATATAATTATGAACCGATGGGAACCAATTTTTGCATGGTTCTTAGATACCATATACCAACACCATGTACCAAATTTCAGCCGGATCGGATGAAATTTGCTTCTCTTTTAGGCTCCGCAAGCCAAATCTGGGGATCGGTTTATATGGGGGCTATATACAATTATTGACCGATGTGAACCAATTTTTGCATGGTTGTTAGAGACCATATACCAACACCATACACCAAATTTCAGCCGGATCGGATGAAATAGGCTTCTGTTAGAGGCTTCACAAGCCAAATCTGGGGATCGGTTTATATGGGGGCTATATATAATTATGAACCGATGTGGACCAATTTTTGCATGGTTGTTAGAGACCATATACCAACACCATGTACCAAATTTCAGCCGGATCGGATGAAATATGCTTCTTTTAGAGGCTCCACAAACCAAATCTGAGGGTCCCTTTATATGGGGGCTATACGTAAAAGTGGACCGATATGGCCCATTTTCAATACCATCCGACCTACATCGATAACAACTACTTGTGCCAAGTTTCAAGTCGATAGCTTGTTTCGTTCGGAAGTTAGCGTGATTTCAACTGACGGACGGACGGACGGACATTCTTAGATCGACTCAGAATTTCACCACGACCCAGAATATATATACTTTATGGGGTCTTAGAGCAATATTTCGATGTGTTACAAACGGAATGTCAAAGTTAATATACCCCCATCCTATGATGGAGGGTATAAAAATGTTGTTCCACCAAGACAACGCACCGTGCCACAAGTCATTGAGAACGATGACAAAAATTCATGAATTGGGCTTCGAATTGCTTCCCCACCCACCGTATTCTCCATATCTGCCCCCCAGTGACTTTTTCTTGTTCTCAGACCTTAATAGGATGCTCACAGGGAAAAAATTGGCTGCAATGAAGAGGTGATCGCCGAAACTGAGGTCTACTTGGAGGCAAAATCGAAGGAGTACTACCAAAATGGTATCAAAAAATTGGAAGGTCGTTATAATCGTTGTATCTCTCTTGAAGGGAACTGTGTTGAATAATAAAAACGAATTTTGACAAAAAAAAATGTGTTTTTCTTTGTTAGACCGGGGACTTATCAGCCAACCTGTTATGTATCAACCACAAAAATTAATAATATCAATTATTTTTTTAATTGACTTTCAATTAATTTTTTTCATTGAGATTATAATTTCTGTGATTGAAGACATTTCAATTAAAAAATTAAGTGGATCAATTAATTTTTAATTTTTCAATTAATTAATTTCGTGATTGAATCGGAAAAAAAAATGTTTGTGTGTAAGTCAGTTAAAAAATGATGTTTTTTTTAATTTTTTTAAATAAAAATTTATTTCAAACAATCAATTTTTAATCAAATTAAAAACACAAATTCAGATAAGAAAGTAATTGAAAATAGATAAGTTTTTAATTCAAAATGGTAAATGAGTTTTGCAATCAACATCAACTAAATTTTTAATTGAATAAATTAATTTTTTTTAAATTTTCTAATCAAATCAATTAAATTTTTAATCAAATATTTTTTTATGCCCAAGTAAAAATGGGATTGATACAATCATTTTCGTGATTGAAGACATTTCAATTAAAAAATTAATATGATCAATTAATTTCGTAATTGAATCAGATTTTTGTTTTTAAGACAAAATCTTTGGAACCGAGCATTCTGTTTTCCCAGTGTATAAAAGATGTCAACTAGTCATTACGAAAATTCTATATCCATCTTCTTTGAAGCGGTGGCTCAATTTTAATTAAACATTTCGTTAATATAACCAATCTCTTTCTGCTGGTGTAATTTCGATATACTCCTGATTGGGCCCCATCCGACCTTCTTTGTTTCCAAACGCACATCACTGCCTCGCAGACCAGTGTTACCGAATTAAACAAAAGTTTAGCAGGATTTGTTTTTTTTTTTTTTTGATTGTGAACATGGCTGAAATTGTCTACAGTTTTGTAGTGAAAGCTCCCACAATGCAGTTTTATGCGAGCATCTGTAGCGAAAATAATCAACATCAAACGAAAATTGTGAATGTCCGGAACGAATGAGCAAAAGAATAATTTTATGTATGTCTGTTATGTTTTGCTGTTTCTTTGTTATTTCTTTCTATTGCAAGCAATTTATTAAACTTCAACGGTGCGTGCAATACGGCAACCTCTGAGGACTGTGCCATCCCACAAATTGTCCCCTTGTAATTGTGCCAGTGTTCATTTGGGAGAAGCTCGGATCTCCTTGGTATGTTATTTAGTCATTTCGACTATACTGAGCTCTGGGCTTGCACTCTACAAACAGACGCCCCCCTCTGCCTTAACTAGCGTTGTCTCGGTGACGAGAATACCTTCCTATGGCCTTTGGGGGGAACATTGCTGTAGTATCATCATGGGGCCCATTTCATGTGATTATTGTAAGATTAAGAGAGAGTGGCGGTATAGCTTGAATATCGCCTGAATCGCTTGTGTGACAAGTGTTGGCTAAAATTTCGTCTAGAATATTTTATTCGACCATAGCATTTATTTTGTCTTTTTGTTATTTATAGATATACGTTGTGGTGTTATTGGCGGATGGATGTGGCATTGTTCGGGCGTTGGTTTTGGTCTCTAGTATTTTATCATGAAGTCTCTTTGGTTACCGTAAATCTTTGGCTACCAAAGAGATTTAGTTTCATAATTTATGAGCGTGTGTCCACTAATAAGTCATTCGGGTAAAGTTTTGATTTTCAGTGTATAAATGTCAATGGTATTGTCAAGAAGAGATTATGTTTCATTTATGGTAAGAGTGTGGATTAACAATTGACCTTCGTCAATACGACTTCTATTGTTTTTTGTAGTATTGGATTTTGGCATATTTTCCTGTCAATGGAATTAAATTTGTTTGAAAAGGATACGTATACAAATATTGGCCACATACAATAACATATCGAAAAAACAAAAATATGAATGACGAGCAATTGAAAATCCCAATTTCTTCTTAAAGTCAATATGATGTTAGGAAATAACAAGCGCAGGAAAAGCGCTGAATTTGGCCGGACGGACCAAAGGTTATATTCCTTTCATTACGGATGTTGTACACTGAAAAAAAAAAAAATATTGACCTAATATGAAAGCTTATGTTAGTAACAAATTTCTTTAATATAATGAAATATTAATTAAAACAAAATTTATAATTTGTTCTTAATTTTTTTTATTAAATTAAAAAAAAATATTTTAATATCGGTACACTTGCAAAAGGTATATATTGAGGGATGACAAGATTCCAATCGAATATGCCAAAGTGAGTCATTTACACAGCATATGTTAGCCCGATATCAATGAAGTCTGGTTTAATGTCCAAATCATTTAAACTACATATGATTACAATATTTATTCGAGTTTTTGGACAAGAAGACTAAAGTAATTTATACTATTAATATACTGCAAAGAAAATGCCAGATGTCAAACTTACAAGCATGCCCATACATATGTTGTAGTTTTGTTAAAATTTTATTTCTATAGAAAATGATGTCAAAAATTTATTTCTATAGAAAATTTTGTCAAAAATTTATTTCTATAGAAAATTTTATCAAAATTTTATTTCTATAGAAAATTTTATCAACATTTTATTTTTCAAGAAAATTTTGTCAAATTTTTATTTCTAAAGAAAATTTTATCAAATTTTTATTTCTATAGAAAATTTTGTCAAAATTTTATTTCTATAGAAAATTTTGTAAAAATTTTATTTCTATAGAAAATTTTGTCAAAATTTTATTTCAAAAGAAAATTTTGTTAAAATTTTATTACTATAGCAAATTTCGCTAAAATTTTATTTCTATAGAAAATTTTGTCAACATTTTATTTCTATAGCTAATTTTGACAAACTTTTATTTCTATAGAAAATTTTGGCAAATTTTGTCTCTATATGAAATTTTGTCAATATTTTATTTCTATACAAAATTTTATTTCTGTCGAAAATTTTGTTAAAATTTCATTTCTCAAGAAAATTTTGTAAAAATGTTATTTCTATAGCAAATTTCGTCAAAATTTTATTCCTATTGCAAATTTCGCCAAAATTTTATTTCTATAGAAAATTTTGTCAAAATTTTATTTATGTAGAAATTTTTGTCAAAATTTTATTTATGTAGAAATTTTTTCATTTTTTTCTATAAAAATTTTTGTCAATATTTTACTTCTCTAGCAACTTTCGTCAAAATTTTATCAAAATTTTATTTCTATAGAAAATTTGATCAAAATTTTATTTCTATTGAAAATTTTGTTAAAATTTTATTTCTGTAGAACATTTTGTCAAAATTTTATTTCTATAGAACATTTTGTCAAAATGTTATTTCTATACAAAATTTTGTCAAAATTTTGTTTCTATAGAACATTATGTTAAGATTTTGTTTTTATAGAAAATTTTTTTGAAATTTTATTTCTATAGAAAATGTTGTTAAAATTTTATTTCTATAGAAAATTTTGTCAACATTTTATTTTTATAGAAAGTTTTGTTAAAATTTTATTTCTATAGGAAATTTTGGCAAATTTTATCTCTATACGAAATTTAAATAATATTTTATTTGTACACGAAATTTTGTTAAAATTTTATTTTTATAGAAAATTTTGTTAAAATTTTATTTCTATAGAAAATTTTGTTAAAATTTTATTTCTATAGAAAATGTTGTTAAAATTTTATCTCTATACGAAATTTCGTCAATATTTTATTCGTCATCCAACCATCTTGCAGTCTATAGGGCTTTGCCCAAATAAATTTTGACAAACATTATTTTCCTCTGTTGGTTAAGCTACACTTGTAGTTTAGTCAATGTATGGTTTTAAGCTAAATAAAAAAACAAAACGAATGGAAAAATTTATTTCTATAGAACATTTTGGCAAATTTTATCCCTAAATTTCTCGAAATTTCGTAAATATTTTATTTCTACACGAAATTTTGCTAAAATTATATTTCTATAGAAAATTTTGTTAAAATTTTATTTCTATAGAAAATTTTGTCAACATTTTATTTTTATCGAAAGTTCTGTTAAAATTTTATTTCTATAGGAAATTTTGGCAAATTTTATCTCTATACGAAATTTAAATAACATCTTATTTGTTCACGATTTTTTGTTAAAATTTTATTTCTAAAGAAAATTTTGGCAAATTTTACTCATATACAAAATTTCGTAAATACTTTATTTCCACACGAAATTTTGTTAAAATTATATTTCTATAGAAAATTTTGTTGAAATTTTATTTCTATAGAAAATTTTGTTATAATTTTATTTTTATAGAAAATTTTGTTAGAATTTTTTCTCTATACGAAATTTCGTCAATATTTTATTTGTACACGAAATTTTGTTAAAATTTTATTTTCATAGAAAATATTGGTAAAATTTTATTTCTACGGAAAATTTTGGCAAATTTTATCTTTATACGAAATTTCGTAAATATTTTATTTCTACACGGAATTTTGTTAAAATTATATTTCTATAGAAAATTTTGTTAAAATTTTATTTCTATCGAAAATTTTGGCAAATTTTATCTCTATACGAAATTTCGTAAATATTTTATTTCTATACGAAATTTTGTTAAATTTTATTTGTATAGAAAATTTTGTTAAAATTTTATTTCTATGGGAACTTTTGGCAAATTTTACCTTTATACGAAAATTCGTAAATATTTTATTTCTACACGGTATTTTGTTAAAATTATATTTCTATAGAAAATTTTGTTAAATTTTATCTCTATAGAAAATTTTGTTAAAATTTTATTTCTATAGAATATTTTGTTAAAATTTTATTTTGTTTGTTATTGTTGGCTTCTCTTCAATCGTTATTGTTGTTTTTTTTTTTATCTCAGCTTAAAGCCATGCATTGACTAAACTACAAGTGTAGCTTAACCAACAGAGGAAAAGTATGCTTGTCAAATTTATTTGGGCAAAGCCCTATAGACTGCAAGATGGTTGGATGTACAGCTGTTTCGGAATTACCACATTCCTCATCAGCATCCTCTACTTGCAGCAAAACTATCAACCAATTATCAGAATAAATTCGGGTAATTCACTCAACCCAAAGTGAACTACACTTGAACCTCCCGAAAAAGGGTTTGATAGTCGGCTACTGCCTAAACATATTTGCCAGCATATCTCTTTTCCTTTGCCAAACTCAAATCATCGATTTGAATGTATTTGGCTGGGTTTGTTTTTGAGCGTGCTTCCTCTATCTTCATTCGTTTTATTTGTTATTGTTGGCTTCTCTTCAATCGTTATTGTTGTTTTTTTGATCTCAGCTTAATATAGAAAATTTTGTCAAAACTTTATTTCTATTCGAAATTTCGTCAAAATGTTATATCTATACGAACATTTTTTAAAATTTTATTTCTATAGAGAATTTTGTTGAAATTTAATTTTATAGAAAATTTTGTTAAAATTGTATTTCTATAAAAAATTTTGTCAAAATATTATCTCTATAGAAAATTTTGTTAAAATTTTATTTCTATAAAAAATTTGCTAAAAATTTTATTTCTATAGAAAATTTTGTTAAAATTTTATTTCTATAGAAAATTTTGTTAAATTTTATTTCTATAGAAAATTTGCTAAAAATTTTATTTCTATAGAAAATTTTGTTAAAATTTTATTTCTATAGAAAATTTTGTTAAATTTTATTTCTATAGAAAATTTGTTAAAAATTTTATTTCTATAGAACATTTTGTTAAAAATTTTATTTCTATAGAAAATTTTGTTAAATTTTATTTCTATAGAAAATTTTGTTAAAATTTAATTTCTATAGAATATTTTGTTAAAATTTTATTTCTATAGAAAATTTTGTTAAAATTTTATGTCTACACGAAATTTTGTCAATATTTTATTTGTACAGCAAATTTTGTTAAAATTTTATTTTTATAGAAAATTTTGTTAAAATTTTATTTCTGTGGAAAATTTTGGTAAATTTTATCTTTATACGAAATTTCGTAAATATTATATTTCTACACGGAATTTTGTTAAAATTATATTTCTATAGAAAATTTTTTTTTAATTTTATCTCTATAGAAAATTTTGTTAAAATTTTATTTCTATAGAATATTTTGTTAAAATTTTATTTATATAGAAAATGTTGTCAAAACTTTATTATACCCTGCATTATAGGATGGGGGTATATTAACTTTGTCATTCCGTTTGTAACACATCGAAATATTGCTCTAAGACCCCATAAAGTATATATATTCTGGGTCGTGGTGAAATTCTGAGTCGATCTAAGCATGTCCGTCCGTCTGTTGAAATCACGCTAACTTCCGAACGAAACAAGCTATCGACTTGAAACTTGGCACAAGTAGTTGTTATCGATGTAGGTCGGATGGTATTGAACATGGGCCATATCGGTCCACTTTTACGTATAGCCCCCATATAAAGGGACCCTCAGATTTGGTTTGTGGAGCCTCTAACAGAAGCATATTTCATCCGATCCGGCTGAAATTTGGTACATGGTGTTGGTATATGGTCTCTAACAACCATGCAAAAATTGGTCCATATCGGTCCTTAATTATATATAGCCCCCATATAAACCGATCCCCAGATTTGGCTTGTGGAGCCTCTAAGAGAAGCATATTTCATCCGATCCGGATGAAATTTTGTACATGGTGTTGGTATGTGGTCTCTAACAATCATGCAAAAATTGGTCCACATCGGTCGATAATTTTATATAACCCCCATATAAACCGATCCCCAGATTTGGCTTGCGGAGCCTCAAAGAGAAGCAAATTTTATCCGATCCGGCTGAAATTTGGTACATGATGTTGGTATATGGTCTCTAACAACCATGCAAAAATTGGTTTACATCGGTTCATAATTATATATAGCCCCCATACAAACCGATCCCCAGATTTGGCTTGCGGAGCCTCTAAGAGAAGCATATTTCATCCGATCCGGTTGAAATTTTGAACGTGGTGTAAGTATCTAACAACCGTGCCAGAATTGGTCCATATCGGTCCATAATTATATATAGCCCCCATATAAAACGTTCTCCAGATTTGACTTCCGAAGCCTCTTGGAGGAGCAAAATTCATCCGATCCGGTTCAAATAAAGAACGTGGTGTTAGTATATGGTCGCTAACAACCATACCAAAATTGGTCCAATCACACAAAAATTGGGCCATATCGGTTCATAATCATGGTTGCCGCTACAGCCAAAAATAATCTACCATAATGATATTTCTATAGAAAATTTTGTCAAAATGTTATTTCTATAGAAAATTTTGTCAAAATTTTATTTCTAGAGAAAATTTTGTTAAAATTTTATTCGGTTCATAATAAAATTTTCATCATTTTCAAAATTTTATTTCTATAGAAGATTTTGTCAAAATTTTATTTCTATAGAAAATTTCCTCAAATTTTATTCGGTTCATAATCATGGTTGCCACTCGAGCCACAAATAATCTACCAAGATTTTATTTCTATAGAAAATTTTGTCAAAAGTTTATTTCTATAGAAAATTTTGTTAAAATTTTATTTCTGTAGAAATTTTTGTCAAAATTTTCTTTCTATAGAATATTTTGTCAAAATTTTTATTTCTATAGAAAATTTTGTGAAAATGTTATTTCTATAGAAAATTTTGTTAAAATTTTATTTCTGTAGAAAATTTTGTCAAAATTTTATGTCTACTTTGTCAAACTGAATTATATACGTATTGGATCGATCTTTTTTGATTTAATATATACCACGTATGGACTTACATACAATTTAGAAGATGGTGTTAGGAGGTTCTAAGATACCTTGCCATCGGCAAGCGTTACCGCAACTTAGGTCATTCGATTGTGGATGGCAGTGTTTAGAAGAAGTTTCTCAGCAATCCATGATGGAGGGTACATAAGTTTCGGCCTGGCCGTATATACTTGTTTCAATTCGAAATTTCATCAAAATGTTATTTCTATACGAACATTTTTTAAAATTTTATTTCTATAGAGAATTTTGTTGAAATTTAATTCTATAGAAAATTTTGTTAAAATTTTATTTCTATAGAAAATTTTGTTAAATTTTATTTCTATAGAAAATTTGTTTAAAATTTTATTTCTATAGAAAATTTTGTTACAATTTTATTTCTATAGAAAATTTTGTTACAATTTTATTTCTATAGAAAATTTGTTTAAAATTTTATTTCTATAGAAAATTTTGTTACAATTTTATTTCTATGGAAAATTTTGTTAAAATTTTTGTTAAAAAAAAATATTTTTATTGAATATTTTGTCAAAATTTTGTTTTTTAGAAAATTTTATCAATTTTTTTATTTTTGTAGAAAATATAGGAAGTTTAGTCAAAATTTAATTTCTATAGGAAGTTTTTTGAAATTTACTATAGAAAATTTTGTTAAGATTTCATTTCTATAGATAATATAGAACTAAATAGTCTCTCGCTTACTTAATTTGTCAAAATCAGCACTTGTTTAATATTCTTTCCAGACTTTTTTCTTTCCAAGTTTTTATGCTTAATGACGATAAAATACATACATGAAAATGTGTTGAATTTGGCGCCGAAAATTATTGCTTACAGTATACAGTGATCTTTTGTACTGCTTCCAAATTTATGAATATTTTTGCTGGGTATTGCCAGAAAGATGCGAAAACTTAGTGGCTAACGATGGACTATAATTTGATTGATCTGCGTGTTACTAGGTTTTCGGTATAAAAGTTCAAGCATTTTAAAAACCCGCAATCTTATTATACGCTCCAATAGGTATCGGATATTTTCGTTAAATGGGTTTATATTACGCTTGTTTACTAACCGTTCGTCTTCAAATTTGACGCCGGGTAAATCATTATCCAAGATAAAAAGTTTTATATAGTGTTTCGTAATGTTTATGAAAAAGCCATCTAGCCTAGACCTTTTCCATCGTCAGTTGATTGATTGACTTGAGCTTTCCGTTCTAACAACATATCCGGATATAAATATATAAAGGGTGATTCTTTTGAGGTTAGGATTTTCATGCATTAGTATTTGACAGATCACGTGGGATTTCAGACATGGTGTCAAAGAGAAAGATGCTCAGTATGCTTTGACATTTCATCATGAATAGACTTACTAACGAGCAACGCTTGCAAATCATTGAATTTTATTACCAAAATCAGTGGCAGAAAATCCGCTTTTTTATCGACAAATTTTGTTCAGCGATGAGGCTCATTTCTGGTTGAATGGCTACGTAAATAAGCAAAATTGCCGCATTTGGAGTGAAGAGCAACCAGAAGCCGTTCAAGAACTGCCCATGCATCCCGAAAAATGCACTGTTTGGTGTGGTTTGTAAGCTGGTGGAATCATTGGACCGTATTTTTTCAAAGATGCTGTTGGACGCAACGTTACGGTGAATGGCGATCGCTATCGTTCGATGCTAACAAACTTTTTGTTGCCAAAAATGGAAGAACTGAACTTGGTTGACATGTGGTTTCAACAAGATGGCGCTACATGCCACACAGCTCGCGATTCTATGGCCATTTTGAGGGAAAACTTCGGAGAACAATTCATCTCAAGAAATGGACCGGTAAGTTGGCCACCAAGATCATGCGATTTGACGCCTTTAGACTATTTTTTGTGGGGCTACGTCAAGTCTAAAGTCTACAGAAATAAGCCAGCAACTATTCCAGCTTTGGAAGACAACATTTCCGAAGAAATTCGGGCTATTCCGGCCGAAATGCTCGAAAAAGTTGCCCAAAATTGGACTTTCCGAATGGACCACCTAAGACGCAGCCGCGGTCAACATTTAAATGAAATTATCTTCAAAAAGTAAATGTCATGGACCAATCTAACGTTTCAAATAAAGAACCGATGAGATTTTGCAAATTTTAGGCGTTTTTTTAAAAAAAAAAGTTATCAAGCTCTTAACAAATCACCCTTTATTATGTGCCATTTACAATGAGAGAGAAATTTCTTATCATATACTTAATAATAATATTAGACACAGGTGAATGTGTAATTCATATAATACTAAAACAAATTTTTATAACTGCCTAACAGACTACACAAATATCAAATGTTAAGTTTTCATTGTCATAATGATTAATTACTACTAACTAGATGTTTACTCCTATGATGATAAGTGCAGTTTTACTTCCAATACCACCTAGAGAGATTTATAAATTTACCTTAATATCAATTTAGCACATAGTTATCTAATTTCTTCATTTCCCACTCAATTAAAACATAAAATATCTAATATCTAAATTTAATTTTCATTACAGGTAAGTTGAAAGCAATAATGGTCAAGAAACTTTTCACAAAGGATTGGGTAAGTCATCCTTAGAAATAAACATCGTTCAGAGATGAATTTGATAAATATGTTACACACAGAAAACTATGTCGCAAACTGACACAATGGAAGAGAAAATCATGTGCCTGTTTTTATACCCACCACCATAGAATGGTGACGGGGGTGTAATAAGTTTGTCATTCCGTCTGTAACACATCGAAATATCGATTTCCGTCTATATAAAGTATATATATTCTTGATCAGGGAGAAATTCGAAGACGATATTAGCATGTCCGTCTGTCTGCCTGTTGTAATCACGCTACAGCCTTCAATAATGACGCTATCGTCCTGAAATTTGGCACAGATTCGTCTTTTGTTTGCAGGCAGGTCAAGTTCGAAGATGGGCCATATCGGTCCAAGTTTTGATATAGTCCCCATATAAACCGACCTCCCGTTTTGGGGTCTTGGACTTATAAAAACTGTAGTTTTTATCCAATTTGCCTGAAATTGGAAATATATAGGTATTTTAAGACCACCAAAAAGTATGCCAAAAATGGTGCCTATCGGTCCATGTTTTCGTATAGCGCCCATATGGACCGATTTCCAAAGTTTGCTTCTTGGGCGTCTAGAAAGTGTATTTTCTATCCGATTTGCCTGAAATTGGAAATCTAGAGGTATTCTAGGACCATAAAGAGGTGTGCCGAAAATGGGGTATATCGTTATATGTTTTGATATAGCCCCCATATAGACCGATCTCCAGATTTTACTTCTTGGGCTTCTAGAATCCGTAGTTTTTATCCAATTTGCCTGAAATTTGGAATCTAGAGGTATTCTACAACCATAAAGACGTGTATCGAAAATGGTGAGTACCGGTCCATGTTTTGATATAGCCCCCATATAGACCGATCTCCCGATTTTACTTCTTGGGCTTCTAGAATCCGTAGGTTTTATCCAATTTGCCTGAAATTGGAAATCTAGAGGTATTCTAGGAAAATAAAGAGATGTGCCAAAAATGGTGATTCTAGGAAAATAAAGAGATGTGCCGAAAATGGTAAGTACCGGTCCATGTTTTGTATAGCCCCATATAGACCGATCTCCCGATTTTACTTCTTGGGCTTCTAGAATCCGTAGTTTTTACCCAATTTTCCTGAAATTGGAAATCTAGAGGTATTCTAGGACCATAAAGAGGTGTGCCGAAAATGGGGTATATCGGTATATGTTTTGAAATAGCCCCCATATAAACGATCTCCCGATATTATTTCTTGGGCTTCTAGAATCCGTAGTTTTTATCCAATTTGCCTGAAATTTGGAATCTAGAGGTATTCTACAACCATAAAGACGCGTGGCGAAAATGGTGAGTACCGGTCCATGTTTTGATATGGCCCCAATATAGACCGATCTCCCGATTTTATTTCTTGGCCTTCTAGAATCCGTAGTTTTTATCCAATTTGCCTGATATTGTAAATCCAGATGTATTCTAGGAAAATATGCGCCGAAAATTGTGATTATCGGACCATGTTTCGATATAGCCCCCATATAGACCGATCTCCCGATTTTACTTCTTGGGCTTCTAGAATCCGTAGTTTTTATCCAATTTGCCTGAAATTGGAAATCTAGAGGTATTCTAAGACCATAAAAAGGTGTGCCGAAAATGGGGTATATCGGTATATGTTTTGATATAGCCCCCATATAGACCGATCTCCCGATTTTACTTCTTGGGCTCTATAATCCGTAGTTTTAATCCAATATACCTGAAATTTGAAATCTAGAGGTACACTAAGACCCTAAAGACGTGTAACGAAAATGGTGAGTACCGGTCCATGTTTTGATATAGCCACCATATAGACCGATCTCCCGATTTTACTTCGTTGTCTTCTAGAATCCGTAATTTTTACCCAATTTGCCTCAAATCGGAAATCTAGAGGTATTCTAGGACCTTAAAGAGGTGTGCCGAAAATGGTGAGTATCGGTCCATGTTTTGATATAGCCCGCATATAGACCGTTCTTTCGATTTTACTTCTTGGGCTTCTAGAATCCGTAGTTTTTATCCAATTTGCCTGAAATTGGAAATCTAGAGGTATTCTAGGACCATAAAAATCCCTCATAGACCGATCTCCCGATTTTACTTCTTGGGCTTCTAGAATCCGTAGCTTTTATCCAATTTGCCTGAAATTGGAAATCTAGAGGTATTCTAGGACCATAAAGGGGTGTGCCAAAAATCTTGAGTATCGGTACAGTTTTTGATATAGCCCCCTTATAAACGGGCCCTCCGATTTGCGGTCAAGATTCTAGAACTACAATTAAATTTGCTGAATACTGTGTGTATCTTTCCATGTTTTGGTATAGCCCCGTTATACCGAACTCCCGATTTAACTCCTAGGGTTTCTAGAAATTGTAGTTTTTATCCGATTTGCCACAAAATATACTGGCATTTTAGACCCATAACAAAGTGTATATGATTTAGTTTTTTCGGTCTATTTGGTAAGGCCTCCATATAGACCGATTTCACTTAATGAGGGTAGAGAAGGCGCACTGATTATGAAAATTGCTTGAAACTGAATGTGAATTTTCCAGATTTTACTTCTCGTAGTCATTAAAATAATTGGGATGAAAATGCACAGATTTTAGATGTAAAATCAAGGCGTTATTTTATCATTTTCTTGCACTTACATGAGATGTTTATGATTCTTCTAAAACTCAAACAAAAAATCGTTCTTATAAATTCAGAATCTGATCTAGTCTTCATAGGTAAAATTTTTACATTTATCTGTGGGAAGCATACTGGTTGAACTGATCTGCTTGGGAAAATATCTGTCATCAAACCCCCCTGAAATTTTCAAAGAAAACTAGTATATTTGATTCATGGTGGTGGGTATTTAAGATTCGGCCCGGTCGAACTTACTGGTGTATATATGTGTTTTTTTTCTTAACATTGTGTTCCACCCCAGGACATTAGCCGACTTAAATTTAAAGTCTATATATATTGTAAACTTTGTCCAGATCTGGTCAGATTTAAATATATGTATTTGGGAACATAAACCTTTATATATATCAACCAACACATTGGACGAATTTGATGTGGTATCGCAAATGTGGATCTACAAAGTGGTGCAGGGTATGATATAGTCGGCTCCGCCCGACTTTAGACTTTCATTACTTGTTCTTATATAACATAGTCTCCATATGGACTAACTTACAATTTACAGGGCTATGCTAAGAAGCTTTACCTTGCCATCGGCAAGTGTTCCTTTGTGGATGACTTTGTTTAGTAAAGGGTGGTTAAAATTTCAAGGGCCGATGTTGATTTTGAATAGAACACAAACTATTTAGGAAATTATTGTAATTTTATTTTATTATGATATATTGGTATTACTCAATTATGTATGGAACAAAATATCGGCCAAATGGGCGACGCGACCTCGGTGGCACACCTTCATCCGATGGTCCAAATATTCGATGACGCTGAGGCATAATGGAAGTTCTATGCCGTTAATGTACCGAATTATCTCATCCTTTAGCTCTTGAATTGTTGCTGGCTTATCGATGAAGGTATACATCGACAAATAACCCCAAAGAAAAAAGTCCAACGGTGTCAAATCACATGATCTTGGCGGCTAATTGACATCGCCATTACGTGAGATAACACGGCCATTGAATTTGTTGCGCAAAAGAGCCATTGTGGCACCGTCCTGCTGAAACCACATATCGTCCACATCCATATCTTCCAACCCTAAAAAGTTCGTTATCATCTCACGATAGCGAACACCATTCACAGTAACTGCCTGACCGGCCTCATTTTGGAAAAAATACGGCCCGATGATGCCGCCAGCCCATAAACCGCACCAACCAGTCACTCTTTGTTTGGTGCATTGGTTTTTCGACAATCACTCTTGGATTCTCATTCGCCCAAATGCGGCAATTCTGTTTATTGACGAATCCACTGAGGTGAAATGTGCCTCATCACTGAAGATGATTTTCTTCGAAAATTGATCATCCACTGTTTCCATTTCGTGGAACCATTTAACACGTTGTTGGATTGTGTATCTCTCCATGGTTCAAATTGAGTAAGTCTGAAATAGAGAAATGTCAAAAAAAAAAATTCGGAAAAAAAACTTGGCGTTGAGGTGTGGTTCACATTCAACATCGACCCTTACAATTTAACCACCCTTTAGAACATTGTACGCAATTCATGGAGAAAATCTCCAATTCGGACTGGTCGAACTTTCGGTAGTACATTCGTATTAAATTATTTTCAAAATATGTAAATGACGTCAATGCTTATCATAGAATATATTCTTTTCTTCCAAACAAAGTTTGTACAGCGAAAACAAATGCCAAACGATGTTTGTTTGTTCAAAATCTCGTTTGGGTGGAAATAAATATGTTTTTGCATGTATGTGGTTGTTCCTTCGTAATGGTTGCAAAGGATATTTCAGGAACCCTCATAAGCGCAATATAGTCTACTCGGTCTATAAATCAATTATATACTCACGACTTGGTCCGGAGTAGTGAACAACTTTGTTCGGCGGGAATATCTCGTATTTGTGTTTCTTCTTATTTCAATCCGTTTATTCTCTCTCCTAAAGCCAAGTAATACAGCTCTGAAACACTCTAGGTCGTATGGTGTCTGATTGATATACTATGTATGTGTAATAATTCGTGTACTTTTATACAAGCAAGTGGGGGCATTAACAATGACACTGTCGGAAACATTGGAGAATAACTAAGGTGATGGCGTTTACGTATTTTACCTTAATCCTTTGACAGAAAATAATGAATATTTATGAGAATAAAGCGTTAGCAACCAGAGGTATTGTGGGACACTCAATATTTTACGAATAGTAAAGGGTGATTCTTTTGAGGTTAGGATTTTCATGCATTAGTATTTGACAGATCACGTGGGATTTCAGACATGGTGTCAAAGAGAAAGATGCTCAGTATGCTTTGACATTTCATCATGAATAGACTTACTAACGAGCAACGCTTGCAAATCATTGAATTTTATTACCAAAATCAGTGTTCGGTTCGAAATGTGTTTCGCGCTTTACGTCCGATTTATGGTCTACATAATCGACCAAGTGAGCAAACAATTAATGCGATTGTGACCAAGTTTCGCACTCAGTTTACTTTATTGGACATTAAACCAACCACACGAATGCGTACAGTGCGTACAGAAGAGAATATTGCGTCTGTTTCTGAGAGTGTTGCTGAAGACCGTGAAATGTCGATTCGTCGCCGTTCGCAGCAATTGGGTTTGTGTTATTCGACCAGATGGAAGATTTTACGCAAAGATCTTGGTGTAAAACCGTATAAAATACAGCTCGTGCAAGAACTGAAGCCGAACGATCTGCCACAACGTCGAATTTTCAGTGAATGGGCCCTAGAAAAGTTGGCAGAAAATCCGCTTTTTTATCGACAAATTTTGTTCAGCGATGAGGCTCATTTCTGGTTGAATGGCTACGTAAATAAGCAAAATTGCCGCATTTGGAGTGAAGAGCATCCAGAAGCCGTTCAAGAACTGCCCATGCATCCCGAAAAATGCACTGTTTGGTGTGGTTTGTACGCTGGTGGAATCATTGGACCGTATTTTTTCAAAGATGCTGTTGGACGCAACGTTACGGTGAATGGCGATCGCTATCGTTCGATGCTAACAAACTTTTTGTTGCCAAAAATGGAAGAACTGAACTTGGCTGACATGTGGTTTCAACAAGATGGCGCTACATGCCACACAGCTCGCGATTCTATGGCCATTTTGAGGGAAAACTTCGGAGAACAATTCATCTCAAGAAATGGACCGGTAAGTTGGCCACCAAGATCATGCGATTTGACGCCTTTAGACTATTTTTTGTGGGGCTACGTCAAGTCTAAAGTCTACAGAAATAAGCCAGCAACTATTCCAGCTTTGGAAGACAACATTTCCGAAGAAATTCGGGCTATTCCGGCCGAAATGCTCGAAAAAGTTGCCCAAAATTGGACTTTCCGAATGGACCACCTAAGACGCAGCCGCGGTCAACATTTAAATGAAATTATCTTCAAAAAGTAAATGTCATGGACCAATCTAACGTTTCAAATAAAGAACCGATGAGATTTTGCAAATTTTATGCGTTTTTTTTTAAAAAAAAGTTATCAAGCTCTTAACAAATCACCCTTTACTTATTTATGGTGTATTTATTACCAATTCTTTGAGAATGTCGGCTTTCTGACACTAAAGGGCTAAAGAGAAGTGATTGAAATTTTGCACCAATCAATGTATTTATCAGTGGATAAGGTTACGGACCATAACGAATTATTTAGAAATTGATTGTGGGATTTTAAATTTAAATCATATAAATTTATTGACTAGTCCACATGCAAAGAAAACACAACAAGTAAGAAAAGTCTAAAGTCGGGCGGGGCCGACTATAATATACCCTCCACCAATTTGTAGATCTACATTTTCGATACCATCTCAAATCTTTCAAATTTGTTGAGTTCTATATATATAAAGAATTATGTTTCAAAAATTTATTAGACTTATACAAAATATATAGATTTAAAATTTAAGTCGTCTAATGTCTAAGTGTGAAACATAATGTTAGTAAAACATATGGGAAATATTTAAATTGTGAAATTGCAAAAATACATTTACGATAGATATGTATTAAAAATATAGGAAAATTTTAGTAATTCATGAACATTTTCAACTTAACAGTTGTGATTTTACGAGGAAAATATTGGTATTTTGGCAATTTTTACCCAAATCGCAAACAAGTTAATATATGGAAGCTATATCTAAATCTGAACTGATTTCTACCAATTTTGGCATGTATAGTAGGAATATTAATTATACTAAGAATGTTAATTATAATCTATAACTACGCAAATCGGAGTTAAAATTTTCATCTGCACAGAGAATACGGATTGGTTGTGATAACCGAATTTATTGCCAACCTCCTTTTGGCAGTTGCAGCTACTATCAGTTGGCAGTTGTGTCACCCGAATGATTCGGTCGATACAACTAATATCACATATGGTGTTGGTTGGGTCTGCCGACGACATTGGTTGTGATTACCTTCATAATTCGGTTGTGTTGCCCAACCTTGATAATAGTCATAACCGAATTAAAAAGCAATTCCTTTCCAGTTAAATATTTTATTATAAAGGGTGATTCTTTTGAGGTTAGGATTTTCATGCATTATTATTTGACAGATCACGTGGGATTTCAGACATGGTGTCAAAGAGAAAGATGCTCAGTATGCTTTGACATTTCATCATGAATAGACTTACTAACGAGCCACAACGTCGAATTTTCAGTGAATGGGCCCTAGAAAAGTTGGCAGAAAATCCGCTTTTTTATCGACAAATTTTGTTCAGCGATGAGGCTCATTTCTGGTTGAATGGCTACGTAAATAAGCAAAATTGCCGCATTTGGAGTGAAGAGCAACCAGAAGCCGTTCAAGAACTGCCCATGCATCCCGAAAAATGCACTGTTTGGTGTGGTTTGTACGCTGGTGGAATCATTGGACCGTATTTTTTCAAAGATGCTGTTGGACGCAACGTTACGGTGAATGGCGATCGCTATCGTTCGATGCTAACAAACTTTTTGTTGCCAAAAATGGAAGAACTGAACTTGGTTGACATGTGGTTTCAACAAGATGGCGCTACATGCCACACAGCTCGCGATTCTATGGCCATATTGAGGGAAAACTTCGGAGAACAATTCATCTCAAGAAATGGACCGGTAAGTTGGCCACCAAGATCATGCGATTTGACGCCTTTAGACTATTTTTTGTGGGGCTACGTCAAGTCTAAAGTCTACAGAAATAAGCCAGCAACTATTCCAGCTTTGGAAGACAACATTTCCGAAGAAATTCGGGCTATTCCGGCCGAAATGCTCGAAAAAGTTGCCCAAAATTGGACTTTCCGAATGGACCACCTAAGACGCAGCCGCGGTCAACATTTAAATGAAATTATCTTCAAAAAGTAAATGTCATGGACCAATCTAACGTTTCAAATAAAGAACCGATGAGATTTTGCAAATTTTATGCGTTTTTTTTAAAAAAAAAGTTATCAAGCTCTTAACAAATCACCCTTTATTTAAATATGTTTATAGTGGTACAAACTGTTCTAACTACAAGATATATATATTTCATAACAAAAGATGAAATTTGAATTTTGTTTGCAATTAAGTTGGTTGTAAATCAGCTTATATATCCTTCGTTATAAATTGATCAAATCATCATCCAAACCGGCAAAAAATCTTTGCTAAAAAAAAACAAAAAACCATCGTTTAATAAATTGATTTGTACAAATAAAAACGACTGAAAGATCGGCCTAGCCGAATTCTAAGTACCCTATACCATGCAGGACTTATAAAGGGGACTGATCCGTTCGAGTCGGTTACTGTCAGGAATTCCAACCAAACTGTTTTCTGTGTGTATAAATACTGACGGCAAACTTTTACTCCGGTTTATAGCTAGATACGCTAAATTTGGTCGAAATTGCACGCACAGAAAAAAAATGTTTGGACATGGTTGCCGCATCCATTTAATGCTTATTTAGAGTATGTAATTGTCGCGAAAACCATGTATTTTGTCTTTGTAAAAATAATTTTCGAGCGGAGAAAAATATATGTTGGCAATAAGCATTTAAATGGTTCTCAAATGCCGCAAACATGTTCTATTATTTAAATGATAGAATTTGAGACCATTATATGGTCAGGAAAATCATGTATCTGACCATTCAATTTTTTTACTTTTTTGCAGAGAAAAAAATATTTTTATAGTTTACGTATAGACATGTCTACAACCATTACATGGCCATAAAGACCATGTACATTGTTTTCGTGACCATTTAATTTTTTAATTTTTTTGCAGCGACAAGAATTTTATAAAAACATTGAGCAGGTACACACGATATTCATTTTGCGCGTCAGTCGTGTGTTGATTGTTTCTTGGAATGGACGGAGAATACGGAATTATTGTGTTTTGTGTTAATTTATTTATTCAGAAATGGCACGTGGTTTTATGTGAATACAAACAAGGAAAATGTAATTGAAAAAAATATACCTGGTTTTTGTTCTGCATTTTGATATATGGTATAATTTATTTTTATATGCAGTTACATGATGTCTAACGTTTTCCAGGTCCGCTAGTAATCTGAAGCTATATGCCCCTAAAATTTGCTTACGCCTTACACAAAATGCAGGACACTCCGCATCATGACAGCTCATGCAATAGTCATTATACTTCGCACCAATAGTTTTTGCAAAATCGCCTATCAGGCAGCGACCCGTTATAGCAGATATCAGGAGTGATATCTGGCGTCTCGAGAACACTAGCATATCTAGTGTGCGGTTTAAGTTTAAATGGGGCCATATTTGCTTGGTGTCGTTACAACCCTTACAATTCTCCCATCGAACATTTGCCACCATGACAGCCTTCTCACGCAGTAAGAGCTTGCAGGTAGCCAGAGGCACACCAACAGATTCTAGTTCCCCTGGAATATGTAAGCTAGTTCCTAGCCTTGCTAGCTCATCTGCTTCGCAGTTCCCCGGTATGTTCCTGTGGCCAGGCACCCATATTAGGTGAATATTGTGCTGCTCAGCCATCTCATTGAGAGATTTGCGGCAGTCGATGGCCGTTTTCGAGTTGAGGAACACAGAGTCCAAGGATTTTATTGCAGGTTGACTGTCTGAGTATATATTAATGCCAATATTGCTTGGAGCATTACTTCTCAGCCAATTCACCACTTCTCTTATTGCTAATATTTCAGCCTGAAAAACACTACAGTGATCAGGTAATCTTTTCGCTATTCGAAGTTCCAGATCTTTAGAATATACTCCGAAACCCACTTGGCCATCCAATTTGGAGCCATCAGTGTAGAAATCAATATATCTTTTATTCCCCGGTGTCCGTGTACACCACGCCTCACTGTTGGGTATTAGAGTCTCAAACTTTTTGTCGAAAAGTGGACTCGCCAAAGAGTAATCCACTACGTTAGGCACATCTGGCATTATTTTGAGGACCGAACTGTGACCGTAACATTTTTCCCACCGCAGCGATAGCTCGCGCAACCGCACAGCCGTTGTTGCAGCTGACTGTTTGGCCAAAATGTCTAAAGGCAATAGATGCAGTATGACATTAAGGGAGTTTGTTCCTGTCTTGCTGAATGCACCTGAGATACACAAGCACGCCATACGCTGAACTTTGTCTAAACTTGTCGGCCACCAGACTACAACACCATATAGCATTACAGGTCTAACCACTGCCGTGTATAGCCAATGTACAATTTTTGCTTTTAGTCCCCACTTTTTCCCTATTGCCTTTTTGCACGAGTATAAAGCTACCGTTGCTTTCCTCGCCCTTTCTTCAATATTAAGCTTAAAGTTCAGCTTCCTGTGCAAAATAACGCCAAGGTTATATATAATTATATATAGCTCCCATATAAACCGATCGCCAGATTTGACCTCCGGTGCCTTTTGGAGAAGCAAAATTCATCCGATCTGATTGAAATTTGGTACGTGGTGGTAGTATATGATATTGGAAAACCATGCCAAAAGTGATCCATATCAGTCCATAATCATTTATAGTCCCCATATAAACCGATCCCGAGATTTGGTTTTGGAGCCTCTTGGAGGAGCAGATTTCATCCGAGTGAGTTGAAATTTGTGGATGACAGTCTTTCGTAGAAGTTTCTACGCAATCCATGGTGGAGGGTACATAAGATTCGGCCTGGTCGAACTTACGGCCGTATATACTTGTTATTATTCAAAATAGTTCCCTTCAAGAGCGATACAACGATTATAACGACCTTCAAATTTTTTGATACCATTTTGCTAGTACTCCTTCGGTTTTGCCTCAAAATAGGCCTCAGTTTCGGCGATCACCTCTTCATTGCAGCCAAATTTTTTCCCTGCGAGCATCCTTTTGAGGTCCGAGAACAAGAAAAAGTCGCTGGGGACCAGATCTGGAGAATATCGTGGGTGGGGAAGCAATTCGAAGCCCAATTCATGAATTTTTGCCATCGTTCTCAATGACTTGTGGCACGGTGCGTTGTGTTGGTGGAACAACACTTTTTTCTTCTTCATATGGGGCCGTTTTGCCGCGATTTCGACCTTCAAATGCTCCAATAACGCCATATAATAGTCACTGTTGATGGTTTTTCCCTTCTCAAGACAATCGATACAAATTATTCCATGCGCATCCCAAAAAACAGAGGCCATTACTTTGCCAGCGGACTTTTGAGTCTTTCCACGCTTCGGAGACGGTTCACCGGTCGCTGTCCACTCAGCCGACTGTCGACTGGACTCGGGAGTGTAGTGATGGAGCCATGTTTCATCCATTGTCACATATCGACGGAAAAACTCTGGTGTATTACGAGTTAACAGCTGCAAACACCGCTCAGAATCATCAACACGTTGTTTTTGGTCAAATGTGAGCTCGCGCGGCACCCATTTTGCACAGAGCTTCCGCATATCCAAATATTGATGAAGGCTATGACCAACACGTTCCTTTGATATCTTTAAGGCCTCTGCTATCTCGATCAACTTCATTTTACTGTCATTCAAAATCATTTTGTGGATTTTTTTGATGTTTTCGTCGGTAACCACCTCTTTCGGGCGTCCACTGCGTTCACCGTCCTCCGTGCTCATTTCACCACGCTTGAATTTTGCATACCAATCAATTATTGTTGATTTTCCTGGGGCAGAGTCCGGAAACGCATTATCAAGCCAACTCATTATCAAGCCAAGCCTCTGCTATCTGATCAACTTCATTTTACGGTCATTCAAAATCATTTTGTGGATTTTTTTGATGTTTTCGTCGGTAACCACCTCTTTCGGGCATCCACTGCGTTCACCGTCCTCCGTGCTCATTTCACCACGCTTGAATTTTGCATACCAATCAATTATTGTTGATTTTCCTGGGGCAGAGTCCGGAAACGCATTATCAAGCCAAGTTTTTGCTTCCACCATATTTTTTTCGCTTCAGAAAAAAGTATTTTATCAAAACACAAAATTCCTTTTGTTTTCATTTTTTTCACAATAACAAAAGTTGCTTCACAAAAGACGCTCTATCTCACAAACTAATTGACTTACGGACGTCAAATTTTGACACGAATCATTTGAAGGTTGGTACTATATAAAAATAATATGCATTTAATACTAGCGACGCCATCTATGTGTCAGACCGGGGACTTATCAGCCAACAATGTGAAGAAGTTTTAAAATGGCAAGGTCATCGGCAAGTATTACCACAACCCAAGTAATTCGATTGTGGATGACAGTCTTTAGTAGAAGTTTCTACTCAATTCATAGTTGAGGGTACATAAGATTCGCCCTGGCCGAACTTACAGCCATATATACTTGTGTTTTAATTGAAAAATATTTTTAAATATTTTGGTGATAATATATGTGTACAAATATAATATTATATTTACAAAAAAATTCGAATGTGACAGTGATATCTTATGTTAATGTTGCACAACTCCCTATTATGCATTCTGAACGTGTATACGGTCCAATCGGAGGATCCCATCGCCGCATCTCCTGGGAAGCATACAGTCAACATATCGTCATTAAATTGAATTGCATCATTACGGATGACAACTTTTTATCGTCGCCACTCATCTTTATTCAACGCGACATCAACTCATTGTTGGGATTCAAAGGCAGAGCCAATGCGGAGCAGAGTCATTGCCTAGTAGATGCTAGGATACTCCTAGGTGGTTTGTACTGTAATTCTGTTGAAGTTTACAATTTACTGTGGTATAGAAATCACTTTTATAGCCTAAAGCTATGAATGGTAAATTTGACCTGCGTAAAAATGTACATGCTTCTGGATCCCACTGACCCGCGGACCAGGTTTTGTAGATCGAATAATAATTGTGATCTCTAACCGGCGCAGAGTAAATAGGTGGACTGGCGGCCACCAAAAATGTCAATATTGCCATACGTCTTAATTAAAAACAAAAACATTTCAATTTATCCACGCAACATAAATCACAATCTTGTGGCAACCGCTAATGAAATTCTCTATAGCAAATAACCACTGTCGTAATGCATTCGGGAACACATCAATTGATGGCAGATTTCATGAATGAGACTACTTCAAAATGTCTATTTACATATCATCTTCATTTTACATTTTTTCCTGTTTGCTTCCTTTTCAACCATGCAAGCTTTTGTTTGTGATGTTTCCATTGTCACGGTTGTGAAGCTGGTGCTCCCCATTCCATCTCTAGGGAATGCTATAATGGTTTGGATACTGTCGTAAACGACATGTCACAAGTGAACCTTACACTTATCTACGTTCTTCGTTATATGTTTTTGAGTTTTACAATGATAGGGGTGATGAAGAAACGCTTATTTCAAGTACATGAAAGAATTTCATTATAATCTATCCCATCATCATGAAGTACCTAGAAATGTTATTTTGCTCGCTTTAATTTTTTCGCAGACGACGAAATTCGTAGAATAAGTGCTTGATTTCAGTGCATTAGTTTCGGTTTCCAATTCAAACTGTAGGGATTATATAGGGATAATTTGTGAAAAACAAATATCATATTTATACCCTGCGCCACACTGTGGAACAGAGTATTATAAGTTAGTGCATATGTTCGTAACACCCAGAAGGAGACGAGATAGACACATGGTGTCTTCGGCAATAATGCTCAGGGTGGGTCCCTGAGTCGATATAACCATGTTCGTCTGTCCGTCCGTCCGTCTGTGAACACATTTTTGTGATCAAAGTCTAGGTCGCATTTTAAGTCCAATCGCCTTCAAATTTGGCACATGTTCCTAATTTGGGTCAGAATAGAACCCTATTGATTTTGGAAGAAATCGGTTCAGATTTAGATATAGCTCCCATATATATATATATATATATATATATATATATATATATATATATATATATATATATATATATATATATATATATATATATATATATATATATATATATATATATATATATATATATATATATATATATATATATATATATATATATATATATATATATATATATATATATATATATATATATATATATATATCGCCCGATATGCACTAATATGGACCCAGCAGCCAGAGTTTTATACCGATTTGCTTGAAATTTTGTACAAACTTAACACTTAGTCGTATAGTTAAGTGTGCAAATTTGATTGAAATCGGTTCAGAGTTAGATATAGCTCCCATATATATCTTTCGCCCGATATGGACTTATATGGCCCCAGAAGTCGGATTTTTGGCCGAATTTAGTTGAAATTTTGCACTAGCAGTACAATTGGTAGTATAGTCAAGTGTGCAAAATTTGATTGAAATCGGTTCAGATTTAGATATAGCTCCCATATATATCTTTCGCCCGATATGGACTAATATGGTCCTAAAAGCCAGAGTTTTGGCCCAATTTGGTTGAAATTTTGCACAGGGAGTAGATTTAGCATTGTAGCTATGCGTGCCATATTTGGTTGAAATCGATTCAGATTTAGATATAGCTCCCATATATATATTTCGCCCGATATGCATTATATGGACCCAGAAGCCAGAGTTTATCCCGATTAGCTTGAAATTTTGCACAAGAAGTACAATTGGTAGTATAGTCATGTGTGCCAAATTTGATTGAAATCGGTTCAGATTTAGATATAGCTTCCATATATATATATATTTCGCCCGATATGGACTTATATGGCCCCAGAAGCCAGAGTTTTGGCCCAATTTGGTTGAAATTTTGCACTAGGAGTACAATTAGTAATATAGTCATGCGTTCCAAATTTGATTGAAATCGGTTCAGATTTAGATATAGCTCCCATATATATGTTTTTCTGATTTCGACAAAAATGGCCAAAATACCAACATTTTCCTTGTTAAATCGCCACTGCTTGGTCGAAAATTATAAAAATGACTCTAATTTTCCTAAACTTCTACTACATAAATATCGAGCGATAAATCATAAATAAACTATTGCGAAGTTTCCTTAAAATTGCTTCAGATTTAAATGTTTCCCATATTTATACCCTTCACCCCTACTGTGGTACAGGGTATATTAAGTTTGTGCATTTGTATGTAACGCCAAGAAATAGTGGTCATAGACCCATCTTTTAGTATATCGATCGGTTTAGAATTAAATTCTGAGTCGATTTAACGATGTCCGTCTGTCTGTATATGTAATTTTGTGCACAAAGTACAGCTCGCAATTTAAGTCCGATCGTCCTCAAATTTGGCATAGGGCCGTTTCTTGGGACATACACAATCGCTATTGGTTTTGGAAAAAATCGGTTCAGATGTAGATATAGCTGCCATATATATTTATCTCCGATTTGGTCATAGTTAGCGTGTTTATTAACCGATTTTCTTGAAATACCGTACATCCAAATATTTTATGAATCTCGAAAATCTTGCAAAATATCAGCCAAATCGGTTCAGATTTAGATATAGCTCCCATATATATCTTTCGTCCGATTTAGACTCATATGACCACAGAGGCCAAAGTTTACTACCGATCTTCGTGAAATTTTGCACAGAGGGTAGAATTGACATTCTTCCAATGCTTCGTAAATTTGATTGAAATCGGTTCAAATTTAGATATAGCTCCCATATATATCTTTCGTCCGATTTGAACTTATATGGGCACAAAAGCCAGAGTTTTGCCTTGATTTGCTTCAAATTTTGTACAAGGGGTACATTTAATAGTATCGTTAAGTGTGTCAAATTTTGTTAAAATCGGTTCAGATTTAGATATAGCTCACATATATATCTTTCGCCTGATTTGGACTAATATGGTCTCAAATGCCAGAGTTTTGCCCTGACTTACTTCAAACTTTGCACAAGCAGTACTTTTAACGATACTATTGTATGTATATATATATATCTTTCGTCCGATTTGAACTTATATGGCCTCAAAATCCAGGGTTTTGCCGTGATTTGCTTCAAATTTCGCACAAGGAGTACGTTTAGTAGTATCAGTAATTGTGCCAAATTTGGTTTGAAATCGGGTCAGATTTAGATATGGTTCCCATATTTATATCTTCCATCCGATTTGCACTCATATGACCAAGGGGCCAAAGTTATACTCCCATTTACGTGAAATTTCGCAGAGATAGCAGAATTATTATTCTAACTATACATGTCAAATTTAGTCAAAATCAGTTCAGATTATATGTAGCTCCCATATATACGTACACCAGAGTTGGGGAAATATGATAGACTGTTACACATTTTAGACCCATTTTCAATGGAAGTTTCCTCCAATTAACTGGATAGCGTTAGCCGATTTAAATTTTATTTCTAGAGATTTTGTAGAAGTAAAAAAATTGTCTCCTTTATATAGCTTCCAACAAATGTAAAGTAGTTGAGATGGTAACACAAATTTTGGCCTGCATAGGGGTAAAGGGTATAATATAGTCGGCCCCGCCCGACTTTAGACTTTGCTTACTTGTTTTTGTCTGATTTTTACCTATATGGCAAAAAAAAAGCCAGAGTTTTATTCTGATTTGCTTCAAATTTTGCCCAAAGAGTACGTTTAATAGTATTGTTAATAGTGCTGAATTTTGTTGAAATCGGTTCCAATTTAGATATAGCTTCCATATATACCGTTTGTCCGATTTGCACTTATATGGCTTCAAAAGCCAGAGTTTTGCCCTGAGTTGATTCAAATTTTGCATAAGGAGTACGTTCAAAAGTATCGTTAAGTGTGCCAAATTTGGTTGAAATCGGTTCAGATTTAGATATAGCTCCCATATATATCTTCCGCCCGATTTACACCCATATGATCACGGAGGCCAAAATTATTCTCCCATTAACGTTTTTTGCTGAGATAGCAGGATTATTATTCTAACTATGCATGTCAAATTTGGTCAAAAATCAGTTCATAGTTAGATATAGCTCCCATATATAAAGGGTGATTTGTTAAGAGCTTGATAACTTTTTTTAAAAAAAAACGCATAAAATTTGCAAAATCTCATCGGTTCTTTATTTGAAACGTTAGATTGGTCCATGACATTTACTTTTTGAAGATAATTTCATTTAAATGTTGACCGCGGCTGCGTCTTAGGTGGTCCATTCGGAAAGTCCAATTTTGGGCAACTTTTTCGAGCATTTCGGCCGGAATAGCCCGAATTTCTTCGGAAATGTTGTCTTCCAAAGCTGGAATAGTTGCTGGCTTATTTCTGTAGACTTTAGACTTGACGTAGCCCCACAAAAAATAGTCTAAAGGCGTCAAATCGCATGATCTTGGTGGCCAACTTACCGGTCCATTTCTTGAGATGAATTGTTCTCCGAAGTTTTCCCTCAAAATGGCCATAGAATCGCGAGCTGTGTGGCATGTAGCGCCATCTTGTTGAAACCACATGTCAACCAAGTTCAGTTCTTCCATTTTTGGCAACAAAAAGTTTGTTAGCATCGAACGATAGCGATCGCCATTCACCGTAACGTTGCGTCCAACAGCATCTTTGAAAAAATACGGTCCAATGATTCCACCAGCGTACAAACCGTGCAAACAGTGCATTTTTCGGGATGCATGGGCAGTCCTTGAACGGCTTCTGGTTGCTCTTCACTCCAAATGCGGCAATTTTGCTTATTTACGTAGCCATTCAACCAGAAATGAGCCTCATCGCTGAACAAAATTTGTCGATAAAAAAGCGGATTTTCTGCCACTGATTTTGGTAATAAAATTCAATGATTTGCAAGCGTTGCTCGTTAGTAAGTCTATTCATGATGAAATGTCAAAGCATACTGAGCATCTTTCTCTTTGACACCATGTCTGAAATCCCACGTGATCTGTCAAATACTAATGCATGAAAATCCTAACCTCAAAAGAATCACCCTTTATGTACGCCAGAGTAGGGGAAATATGGTAGATTGTTTCATATTTTAGACCCATTTTCAATGGGAGTTTTCTCCAATTGACTCACACAGAGAATACATTTAATATGCTATTTAAGTGTGGCATCTTAATCTAATATGTCCAAAATACCCACATTTTACACAAAATTCTGTGATGATTTCCCCATATCGTAGTCATATTCTACACACTGTAATGCCAAACTTTTCACAGAATGGTCGAATTTTAAATAAAGCTCCGACTTTTTTTTCTTTTGCATCTACGTCGTGATAAAGCCAACATGGGTTTTGCTAATCTTTGGTACTCTCATCCCCGTAAATACGGCCAAGGCTCCATATGCTGCCGTGCCTGCTCTAACCGTCATGGTTTGATCCGCAAATATGGCTTGAACATTTGCCGTCAATGCTTCTGAGAATATGCCAACGATATTGGCTTCAAGAAGTTGGATTAAATCATCCTCTTCTCCAATGACTATATCAATACAAAGGAAACACCACACCCTAAAACAAATGAACCCAAGATGAGTTGAGTCACCATCAAATGGATATTATGATTGTTTTAGGGCAGGAGTTTTTTTTTTTTAATAAAATGGACTCAATTCTTTACCTCATATTGTTGGAAAGTCAATTTTCCAATACTTAATAAAAAAAAAAATAAAAACAAAAAAACTTGTAAAAATATCACCCGAATTGGCCAAATAATATATCACAACCCACAATTTACCACATATCTTGGCGAGATTTGATCTAGAGGTTGTCGTGACTCACGCATGAGTCGTGAGTCACGCTCATGTCAACGGCGTGCGTGAGCGTGATTAACAAACCAAAATGACGTGCGTGAGTAACGAAAACAATATCTTAGCGAGTGCGCGTGAGTAACGAATTACGTTCACGAAAATAATCCCGCTCTCCAACATAAAACGCTTAAAAGTCAAATTCATTTGCAATTTTAGTGACACCTAGGATGTTAAGAATTTAATAACGCTCTCGATTTTAATCCTGCTCATGATTTCAGACACGTCCCTCAGGTAAATTACTCATAAAATATTCGTGAGTCACGACATATTTCGTGAGTCCCGATATTTTTCGTGAGTCACGGTATTTTTCATGAGTCACGACATTTTCGTGCGTGAGTACAAGTTTTCTTTTCGTGAGTGTGCCTGAGCGTGAGACCTACCAAACAATATCGTGCGTGAGTGTGCGTAAGATATTTCCGTCGTGAGTGTGCGTGAGTGTGCGTAAGATATTTCCGTCGTGAGTGTGCGTGAGCGTGAGTAAAATATTACTCACGTGCACACCTCTAATTTGACCAATATCCTTGTAAAATCGCCACTGCTGAGTAGCAAAAATTTTAAATATTACTAAAAATTGTCCTATATCTCGAATACATATGTATATGTTTCATCCCAGGATGTTAGCCGATTTAATTTTTAATACTAGCGATTTTGTAGAAGTACAAAAATTTGTCTCCAAATCGTTTCAGATATAAATATTTGTGTATAGGAATATAAATTTTGATAATAACTCCCGACAAATTTGAAGAAGTTGATATGGTAACACAAATTTTGGTCTACATAATGGTAAAGGGTATAATATAGTCGGCCCCGCCCGACTTTAGACTTTACTTACTTGTTTGTTACTAAAATTGTGTTCCAACCTAGTGCATTAGCCAACTTAAATTTTGAGTCTATAGATTTTGTAAAAGTCTATCAAATTCTTTCCAAATCGAGTGATATTTAAATGTATGTATTTGGGACAAACCTTTATATATAGCACCCAACACATTTGACGGATATGATATAGTATGTGGTGCAGGGTATAATATAGTCGGCCCCGCCCGACTTTAGACTTTCCTTACTTGTTATACCCACCACCATAGAATGGTGACGGGGGTATAATAAGTTTGTCATTCCGTTTGTAACACATCGAAATATCGATTTCCGACTATATAAAGTATATATATTCTTGATCAGGGAGAAATTCTAAGACGATAAAACGATGTCCGTCTGTCTGTCTGTCTGTCTGTTGTAATCACGCTACAGTCTTCAATAATGAAGCAATCGTGCTGAAATTTTGCACAAACTCGTCTTTTGTCTGCAGGCAGGTCAAGTTCGAAGATGGGCTATATCGGTCCATGTTTTGGTATGGTCCCCATATAAAACGACCTCCCGATTTGGGGTTTGGGCTTATAGAAACCGTAGTTTTTATCCAATTTGTCTGACATTGGAAATCTAGAGGTATTTTAGGACCATAAAGAGGTGTGCCGAAAATGGTGAGTATCGGTCCATATTTTGGTATAGCCCCCATATAGACCGATTTCCCGATTTTACTTCTTGGGCTTCTAGAATCCGAAGTTTTTATCTTATTTGCCTGAAATTGGAAATCTAGAGGTATTGTAGGACCACAATTATGTGTGCCAAAAATTGTGAGTATCGGTCCATATTTTGGTATAGCCCCCATATAGACCGATTTCCCGATTTTACTCTTGGGCTTATAGAAACCGCAGTTTTTATTCAATTTACCTGAAATTGGAAATCTAGAGGTATTGTAGGACCACAAATACGTGCGCCAAAAATTGTGAGTATCGGTCCATGTTTTGGTATGGTCCCCATATAAAACGACCTCCCGATTTGGGGTCTTGGGTTTATAGAAACCGTAGTTTTTATTCAATTTGTCTGAAATTGGAAATCTAGAGGTATTTTAGGACCATAAAGAGGTGTGCCGAAAATGGTGAGTATCGGTCCATATTTTCGTATAGCCTCCATATAGACCGATTTCCCGATTTTACTTCTTGGGCTTCTAGAATCCGAAGTTTTTATCCTATTTGCCTGAAATTGGAAATCTAGAGGTATTTTCGGGTCATAAAGAGGTATGCCGAAAACGGTGAGTATCGGTCCATATTTTAATATAGCCCCCATAAGAACGATCTCCCGATTTAACTCCTTGGGTTTCTAGAAACCGTAGTTTTTATCTGATTTACCTTAAATTGTAAATATTCTGGTATTTTAGGCTCACAAAAACGTGTATCGGATTAAGTTTTTATCGGTCCATTTGGTAATGCCTCCATATAGACCGACTTCACTTCTTGAGGGTGTAGAAAGCGCACTTATCATGAAAATTGCTTGAAACTCAATGTAAAATTTCCAGATTTTACTTCTACAGATTTAAGATTTCAAATCAAAACGTTATTTTATAATTTTCTTGCACACTTACAAGAGATGTTAATGATTCCTCTAAAACTCAAACAAAAATGGTTCTTATAAATCCAGAATCTGATATAGTCCTCATAGGTGAAATCTTTAAATTTATCTTCGGGAAGTGTCCTCAAGTCCTCAAGCTTCAAGTCCTCAAAGGAACCCCTAATATTTGGTTCATGGTGGTGGGTATTTAAGATTCGGCCCGGCCGAACTTACTGCTGTATATACTTGTTTTATACTAACTTTGTGTTCCACCCCAGATCATTAGCCGACTTAAATTTAAAGTCTATACATTTTGTAAAACTAAAATTTTTTCCAGATCGGGCCAGATTGAAATATATGTATATGGGAACATAAACCTTTATATGTAGCACCTAACACTTTTGACGGTTTTGATATGCTATCGAAAATGTAGATCTACAAAGGGTATAATATAGTCGGCTCCGCCCGACTTTAGATTTTCTTCACTTGCTTTTAACTGTTGCTAACGCAGACACCTGCACATTTATCCTATATCTACTTAAACGCGTATGTACCTCAAAACCCAAAAATCAAGTTTTCCGATTTGCTTGAAATATAACAAGTATATACGGCCGTAAGTTCGGCCAGGCCGAAGCTTATGTACGCAATCCATGGTGGATTGCGTAGAAACTTCTTCTAAACACTGCCATCCACAATCGAATTACTTGGGTTGCGGTAACGCTTGCCGATGGCACGTTGTCTTAAACCTCCTAACACCGTCTTCTAAATTGTAAGCAAGTCCATAACATACGTGGTATATATTAAACTAACAAAATTTTCTATAGAAATTAAATTTTAACAAAATTTTCTATAGAAATTAAATTTTAACAAAATTTTCTATAGAAATGAAATTTTAACAAAATTTTCTATAGAAATCAAATTTTGATAGATTATTTTTGGCTCGAGCGGCAACCATGATTATGAACCGATATGGACCAATTTTTGTGTGATTGGGGATCGGCTATATATAACTATAGACCGATATGGACTAATTTTGGTATGGTTGTTAGCGGCCATATACTAACACCACGTACCAAATTTGAACGGGATCGGATGAAATTTGCTTCTCTTAGAGGCTCCACAAGCCAAATCTGGGTATCGGTTTATATGGGTGCTATATATAATTATGAACCGATGTGGACCAATTTTTGCATGGTTGTTAGAGACCATATACCAACATCATGTACCAAATTTCAGCAGGATCGGAAGAAATTTTTTTCTCTTTGAGCCTCCGCAATCCAAATCTGGGGATCGGTTTATATGGGGGCTATATATAATTATGAACCGATGTGGACCAATTTTTGCATGGTTGTTAGAGACCATATACTAATACCATGTACCAAATTTCAGCCGGATCGGATGAAATTTGCTTCACTTAGAGGCTCCGCAAGCCAAATCGGGGGATCGGTTTATATGGGGGCTATATAGAATTATTGACCGATGAGGACCAATTTTTGCGTAGTTGTTAGAGACCATATACCAACATCATGTACCAAATTTCAGCAGGATCGGAAGAAATTTTTTTCTCTTTGAGCCTCCGCAATCCAAATCTGGGGATCGGTTTATATAGGGGCTATATATAATTATGAACCGATGTGGACCAATTTTTGCATGGTTGTTAGAGACCATATACCAACATCATGTACCAAATTTCAGCCGGATCTGATGAAATTTGCTTCTCTCTGACGCTCTGCAAGTCAAATCGGGGGATCGGTTTAAATGGGGGCTATATATAATTATGAACCGATGTGGACCAATTTTTGCATGTTTATTAGGGACCATATACCAACATCATGTACCAAATTTCAGCAGGATCGGATGAAATTTTTTTCTCTTTGAGCCTCCGCAATCCAAATTAGAGACCATATACCAACATCATGTACCAAATTTCAGCCGGATCGGTTGAAATCCGACCTACATCAATAACAACTACTTGTGCCAAGTTTCAAGTCGATAGCTTGTTTCGTTCGGAAGTTAGCGTGATTTTAACAGACGTACGGACGGACGGGCAGACGGACATGCTTAGATCGACTCAGAATTGCACCACGACCAAGAAAATATGTACTTTATGGGGATCTTAGAGCAATATTTCGATGTGTTACAAACGGAATGACAAAGTTAAATACCCCCCATCCTATGGCAGAGGCATAAGCGTAGGAAGACCTCTGGGGAGGGGGCTTAGACCCCCCCAGAAAAATTTTAGCCCCCCCCCCCAGAATTTGAAAACCTATTTACTATTTTACATTTTTTAAAAATTAAACAAGTATATAGTCGTACAACGCACAAAGTTCCACTAAAGACTTTCATGCACAATCGAATTACTTGGGTTGTGGTAGAAGTCTGATAATTATGAAATAAAGCTGTGGTTGAATTTATGATTTAGTTGAATAAAAAATAGTAATTGATATTAAAACTATTCTTTCATAAATTAATATTAGGTTAAGTTAGGTTAGGTTAGGTGGCAGCCCGATGTATCAAGCTCACTTAGACTATTCAGTCCATTGTGATACTAAAGGGTGATTCGTTAAGAGCTTGATAACTTTTTTTTTTAAAAAAACGCATAAAATTTGCAAAATCTCATCGGTTCTTTATTTGAAACGTTAGATTTGTCCATGACATTTACTTTTTGAAGATAATTTCATTTAAATGTTGACCGCGGCTGCGTCTTAGGTGGTCCATTCGGAAAGTCCAATTTTGGGCAACTTTTTCGAGCATTTCGGCCGGAATAGCCCGAATTTCTTCGGAAATGTTGTCTTCCAAAGCTGGAATAGTTGCTGGCTTATTTCTGTAGACTTTAGACTTGACGTAGCCCCACAAAAAATAGTCTAAAGGCGTCAAATCGCATGATCTTGGTGGCCAACTTACCGGTCCATTTCTTGAGATGAATTGTTCTCCGAAGTTTTCCCTCAAAATGGCCATAGAATCGCGAGCTGTGTGGCATGTAGCGCCATCTTGTTGAAACCACATGTCAACCAAGTTCAGTTCTTCCATTTTTGGCAACAAAAAGTTTGTTAGCATCGAACGATAGCGATCGCCATTCACCGTAACGTTGCGTCCAACAGCATCTTTGAAAAAATACGGTCCAATGATTCCACCAGCGTACAAACCGTGCAAACAGTGCATTTTTCGGGATGCATGGGCAGTCCTTGAACGGCTTCTGGTTGCTCTTCACTCCAAATGCGGCAATTTTGCTTATTTACGTAGCCATTCAACCAGAAATGAGCCTCATCGCTGAACAAAATTTGTCGATAAAAAAGCGGATTTTCTGCCAACTTTTCTAGGGCCCATTCACTGAAAATTCGACGTTGTGGCAGATCGTAAGTCTATTCATGATGAAATGTCAAAGCATACTGAGCATCTTTCTCTTTGACACCATGTCTGAAATCCCACGTGATCTGTCAAATACTAATGCATGAAAATCCTAACCTCAAAAGAATCACCCTTTACATTGGTGAACATCTCTCTGAAATTAATAAATTAATATTAATAATACTGCAAAAAAAGTGTCGCCAAAAAAGAAGTGAAAATGTTCTTTTTGGGTCTTGAAGCGGTACAAAATTGGCGGAGAAGCGATGAATGTAATATGAACTTGTCATAGAACGAATGTCCACCGTTTCAACAGCCGTTGCAATGAATTTGCATCACTTCTTAAGGTGTGATCCGAATTCAGTGTTTTGAATACTTTTATACTTTTTTATGATTTTTAATGCATTCTAACGCTTGTTTGAAACGTTTTCCTTCAACTATTTTCAAATATTATCGATTTTTCTATAATGGATTTAGCATTTTTGTGGCAAAATTTGAATAATTTGTACCATTTTATTTATTCTTACTCTTTTTTTAAACTATTTGAAAAAAGAAAACAACAAATTACGCATTAAAATATAAAAAAATGAAGTAAATAAACTGCCTGTGTAGTTAAAATAGTTAACTTCTTTGTGAGGAAATTTTTGGAAGTGCTTTTAAAGTTGTGCCTTTAGAACAACTCCCAATTTTTTGCTAAGAAAAGTGTGGAACTACCCTACGGGAAACGGATCAACCACAGACCTGGTACAGGACTAGTCCCTGGTGTGTATGGACCAGTCCCAGTTCTGACCAAAACGTATGGAAGGGACCGTCCACTTTAGCATGGGTTTGTCATTGACGGAGTAAACTTACATTTTAGGACGCGTCTTGGACTCATCCCAAAGAACACGTCCTGGGACAATTTAGCAGGAGCAACCCATAAACAGGTCTTCAGGAACCAGTCTCGGACAAACTCTTAGAAATCTCTTTCAATTTGGGCTCCTAATCGAACCCGAAATGAAAAAACAAAACTTTTGAAATATGTTGAACAAAAGGTTATTCTGATCATTTTATTTCACTAAATGTGAAAATTGCAACTAACTGGAGCACAGGTACCAGTTCTGTGATAGTCAGTCCGTCAGTGGCAATTTGCACCAATTTCCCGTAGGGTACTTTTAGTTGCTTTATTATAAATTGATTGTCGAGTTATTTTGATGTCTATTTTTTATTAAATTTTATGAAATAAAACATTAGTTGAAAATATAAGTTCAGTGTAGAAAGTTTTAGCTAGGGGGGCTATAGCCCCCCCCTAGGAAAATTGTCTAGCTACGCTAATGGGCAGAGGGTAGCTCAAATTGAAATTAGATTGAAGTCTCGATTAAAAGAAAATAACAAAATTACTGTACACCATTTTTTCAATTTTCCTTAATAAGTTTTTTGCTGTTGTTTGTTCTCCAATTCAGATCAATTAACCCGTCATTGGGATATTTAATCAAATCTAATTTGAAATGAATCTATGTCCATCAAAGTGATTGATTTTGGTATTCGTTATTGATTTAAGAGAAGCTATCACTTCAATTTCACTGCTCTTCACCAATGAATAAATATACTCAATACGTTTGTGTAAAAATTGAATATTCTGATAACTATGATTGACAGTATGTTAAAAGAAAACCTGCGTTTTTACAAAAAACGATCAAATTCTAAATCACTAATAAGGCCTATTCTAAATCATTTAATGATTGAAAAAAATCATGATTTTTCGGTGATTTGATGATTTTTATATGCAACAAGAATACGTTGGGAGTTGACCATGTTTGTTCCTTAATTACAAAATGGTAAGAAATCGGAGAACTAAAACACGTATAGAGATTGTAGAATAAACGCGTGATTTGCTAACGATATTCGATGCTTACTAAGATTGAGACTACACGCAAAGAAAAAAAAAACGTTTGGAACACATGTACCGAAAACGTTTTTCTTTTGTTAGAGTTTTTTGAATTTCTTCGAAAATTTTAAACTTTTATCGCAAAAAAAATCGTTTGTTACAGAATTTTTATTTTTTCAATAAAAAAAATATTTTTGAACCAACAACACAGTCAATTTTGCTTATACAAAGCATTGTTCGTTTCTGACTTTAAGTCTTTAATAAGGTTTAAATTTATAACATGATGTTAGTATATGATCTCTAACAACCGTGCCAGTATTGGTCTATATCGGTCCATAATTATATATAGCCCCCATATAAACCGTTCTCCAGATTTGACCTCCGGAGCCTCTTGGAGGAGCAAAATTCATCCGATCCGGTTCAAATGTGGAACGTGGTGTTAGTATATGGTATCTAATATCCATGCAAATATAGATCCACATCGGTTCACAATTATATATAGCCCCCATATAAACCGATCCCCAGATTTGGCTTGCGGAGCCTCTAAGAGAAGCATATTTCATCCGATCCGGTTGAAATTTTGAACGTGGTGTAAGTATCTAACAACCGTGACTGAATTGGTCCATATCGGTCCATAATTATATATAGCCGCCACATAAACCGTTCTCCAGATTTGACCTCCGGAGCCTCTTGGACGAGCAAAATTCATCCGATCCGGTTCAAATTTGGAACGTTGAGTTAGTATATGGCCGCTAACAACTATACCAAAATTGATCCATATCAGTCTAAAGTTATATATAGCCGATCACCAATCACACAAAAATTGGTCTATATCGGTTCGTAATCATGGTTGCCACCCGAGCCAAAAAAAAATCTACCAAAATTTTATTTCTATAGAAAATTTTGTCAACATTTTATTTCTATAGAAAATTTTGTCAAAATTTTGTTTCTATAGAAAATTTTGTCAAAATTTTATTTCTATAGAAAATTTTGTCAAAATTTTATTTCTATAGAAAATTTTGTCAAAATTTTATTTCTATAGAAAACTTTGTTAAGATTTCATTTCTATAGAAAATTTTGTCAAAATTTTATTTCTATAGAAAACTTTGTTAAGATTTCATTTCTATAGAAAATTTTGTCAAAATTTTATTTCTATAGAAGATTTAGTCAAAATTTTATTTCTATAGAAAATTTTGTCAAAATGAGTTATATACGTATTTAATCGGTCTTTTTTATACCACAAAAAAGTGAACTCTCTATTTCACTAAAGCCAATTTAACTTTATTTTAGTTCATGGAATTATTATGTTTGGAGAAAGTTTCCTTTACTCTAATAATTTTTTGAATTTCAGGGAGAAATTCTAAGACGATATAACGATGTCCGTCTGTCAGTCTGGCTTTCTGTCTGTTTTAATCACGCTACAGTCTTCAATAGTGAAGCAATCGTGCTGAAATAATGCACAACGTCGTCTTTTGTCTACATGCAGGTCAAGTTCGAAGATGGCTATATCGCTCCAGGTTTTGATATAGTCCCCGTATAAACCGACCTCCCGATTTGGGGTCTTGGGCTTATAGAAATCGTAGTTTTTATCCAATTTGCCTGAAATTTGAAATCTAGAGGTATTTTATGACCATAAAGAGGTGTGCCTAAAATGGTGAGTATCGGTCCATGTTTTGGTATAGCCCCCATATAGACCGATTTCCCGATTTTACTTCTTGGGCTTCTAGAATCCGAAGTTGTTATCCAATTTGCCTGAAATTGGAAATCTAGAGGTATTTTCGGGCCATAAAGAGGTGTGCCGAAAACGGTGAGTATCGGTCATTATTATAGTATAGCCCCCATAAGAACGATCTCCCGATTTAACTCCTTGGGTTTCTAGAAACCGTAGTTTTTATCTGATTTGCCTGAAATTGTAAATATTCTGGTATTTTAGGCTCACAAAAACGTGTATCGGATTAAGTTTTTATCGGTCCATTTGGTAATGCCTCCATATAGACCGATTTCACTTCTCGGGTGAAAATCTACATATTTAAGATTTCAAATCAAGACGTCATTTTATAATTTTCTTGCACACTTACCAGAGATGTTAATGATTCCTCTAAAGTCAAACAAAAATGGTTCTTATAAATCCAGAATCTGATATAGTCCTCATAGGTGAAATCTTTAAATTTATCTTTCGGGAAACCCTCAAGCCCTCCTGAAATTTCAAAGGAAGCCCTAATATTTGGTTCATGGTGGTGGGTATTTAAGATTCGGCCCTGCCGAACTTACTTCTGTATATACTTGTTTTTAACTTAAAACTTTTAAATTGCCTTCGCGTAGTTTCTATTTGTTTTAGATTTGCATGGATGTTGAAGAAGACATAACATGTGAAACTGAAGTACATCGAATAACTTTCTTTTCTTATTAGTTTTCATAATATTCATAAAAGCGGACTATGTTCTCTAATGGGTGGTAAATGCTGCGCCCGTGGCCTTTAATCTCACTTGACATAAACCTTAATTGGAATGGGGACATAGGTATTGATAAGATAGAAGTTCACCACCTGTAGCCTCACATGATCTAAAACCTTGCATTGGCGGAATTTTTACTTGGGAAAGACTCAGAAAATATTATCAGTGATATTTCTATTATTGAACGTTTCATTAGAAAATTAAATTTTCACAACTATGACAGGGATTCAAGAGTCCAGAAGATTTCACATTTCATAGTAACCTCAAGTTTTCCCTACAACAAATGCCATTTGAGCATGTGAACCAGAAACTACTAAAGGTCAAGTGGTCAATTTTCTAACTAAATGCAATCAACATCTATATTTAAAATGTACTTTCTAATTAGAGTACTTTTTCAAACAGCTTGCATTCAAACTGATGCATTCGAGTGGTTTTATTTGGAAACTATCTCGTTCTTCAACCATCTTGGTAGGACCTGTGAATGGCTAAAGCATTTCTCTTGATATTTATAAATACCACGAGAGATATTTACATGTATCAATACACACACACGTATGCCATCATCAAGAGAATACTGATGCTTATGTTTTCTAACCAGTGTGGCCAGATATAAAAAACAAAATTTAACAGTCAAATCAACATTAAAATAATGCAAAAAAAAAATGTTAAAACTCATATTAAAACAAGTAAGTAAAGTAAAAAGTCGGGTGGGGCCGACTATATCAACCCTAAACCACCATTACAGAATTAGTAATCATAAGCATTTGTGGGGTAACATTGATATAGGTCTGGGAGATAAACCGCAGTTGCATATTTAAGAAAATTAAGGGGTACATGTCTATGGGTGCTTTGTGTCAATCTGACTACAGCTCATAGTCAATGTTGCCACGGCAAATGTTCGGTTTACCCTACAAGGAAGTGAGCCACCGTGGTGCAATGGTTAGCATGCCCGCCTTGCATACACAAGGTCATGGGTTCGATTCCTGCTTCGACCGAACACCAAAAAGTTTTTCAGCGGTGGATTATCCCACCTCAGTAATGCTGGTGACATTTCTGAGGGTTTCAAAGCTTCTCTAAGTGGTTTCACTGCAATGTGGAACGCCGTTCGGACTCGGCTATAAAAAGGAGGTCCCTTGTCATTGAGCTTAACATCGAATCGGGCAGCACTCAGTGATAAGAGAGAAGTTCACCAATGTGGTATCACAATGGACTGAATAGTCTAAGTGAGCCTGATACTTCAGGCTGCCACCTAACCTAACCTAACCTACCCTACAAGGACAAAAAAGTTCCCTACTTTCCCATGCATTCCCAAAAAACTTTCCCTACTATATTTTTCGTTAAATTTAAAAAATTGTAAAAAACAAAAATGGTTCTAAGTACTTTATTATCTTAAAACATGAATATGCAACGTATATAACTTAGAATATTAATTTGTATTACCACCACGGTTGCCACAGTTGGTAGAATTCTACCAAAAATAGTATTTTTTTTGTTAAATCTCTATAGAAATAAAATTTTGTAAAAAGTTTCTATAAACAATTTTTTTTGAGAAACTGTTCTATAGAAAAAAAAAATTTGATAATAAATTCTATAGAAATAAAATTTTGAGAAAAAATTCCATAGAAATAGCATTTTGAGAAAATTTTTTATAGAAATAATATTTTGGAAAAAAATTCTATACAAATACAATTTTGACAAAATTTTCTATAGTAATAAAATGTTGACAAAATTTTCTACAGGTATAAAGTTTTAACAAAAATTTCTATAGAAATATTTGTTTGGTAGATTTGTGGTAATCTTCAAATTTTGTTAGATTTTTTGGCACGAGTGGTAACTGTTGCTACCACACATTGTTAAAGATCAAGCCTTGTCGGCTTCTTATTTCCTCCTCTAGAGCCACCAAAATGTAAAAATTATTACAAATTGTGCTGAGTGAAAATGTCCTTACATTGTGGCCCTGCGTCCCTACAAGACGCTATATATAAAAAAAACTCTACATATAGGGAATTTCCCCTATTTCTGGCAACACTGGATGTAGTTGATATTGCACCTAGTGGCATACTAACACTAATATTGAGCCCATTATTAAACAAGTATATAAAGCAGTAAGTTCGGCCGGGCCAAATTTTAAATACCCACCACCATGAATCAAATATTATAGTTTCCTGTGAAAATTTCAGGGGGATTTGATGACAAGCAGATCAGTTCAACCAGTACACTTCCCGAAGATAAATTCAAAGATTTTACCTATGAAGACTAGATCAGATTCTGGATTTATAAGAACCATATTTGTTTGAGTTTTAGAGAAATCATAAACATCGTGTGCAAGTGTGCAAGAAAACGATGAAATAACGCCTTGATTTAAAATCCAACATCTGTAGATTTTTACCCCCATTATTTAAATGATTACCAGAAGTAAAATCTGAAAACTATAATTCAGTTTCAAGCAAGTTTCATTATCAGTGCATGGACATGGACCGATATTCACTATTTTCAGCACACCTCTTTATGTTCCTAAAATACTTCTAGATTTAAAATTTCATGCAAATTTGAAAAAAAACTATGGTTTCTAAAAGCCCAAGAAGTAAAATCCGGAGATCGGTCTATTTGGGATATAAACCAAACCATGGACCACTACACGCCATTTTCGGCTCTCATTAAATTAGATTAGATTCTAGAAGCCTAAAAAATAAAATCATTTCTTGCAGAGCTATGTATATTCCTAAAAACCTCCAGATTTTCGATTTCAGGCAAAGTGGACAACAATTACGGTTTCTACAAGCCCAAAAAGTAATATCGGGAGATCGGTCTATCTGATGGCTTTATCAAAACATGGACCTATACTCACCATTTTCGGCATACCTTTTTATGGTCCTAAAATGCCTCTAGATTTCCAATTTGAGACAAGTTGGATAAAAACTACGGTTTCTATAAGCCCAAGAATAAAATCGGGAGATCGATCTATATGGGGGCTATATAAAAACATGGTCCGAAACTCATAATATTCAGCACACCTCTTTATGGTTAAAATACCTCTTGATTTCTAATTTCAGGCAAATTGGATAAAAACTACAGATTTTAGACGCCCAAGAAGTATGGGGGCTATACCAAAACATGGACCGATACTCACCATTTTCTGCACACCTCTTTATGATTCTAAAATACCTCCAAATTTCCAATTTCAGGCAAATTAGATAAAAACTACGGATTCTATAAGCCCAAGACCCCATATCGGGAGATCGGTCTATATGCGGGATATACCAAAACCTGGACCAATACTCACCATTTTTAGCACACCTCTTTATGGTTCTAAAATACCTCTAGATTTCAAATTTCAACCAAATTGGATAATAACTACGGATTCTAGAAGCCCAAGAAGTAAAATCGGGAAATCGGTCTATATGGGGGCTATACCTAAACATCAACCGACAGTCACCATTTTCGGCACACCTCCCTATGGTGCTAAAATACCTCTAGATTTCCAATTTCAGGCGAATTGGATAGAAACTATCGATTATAGAAGCCCTAGAAATATAATCGGGCGATCGCACTAGAAATATATGGGGGGCTATACCAAAACATTTTTGGCACACCTCTTTGTGGTCATAAAATACCTCTAGATTTCCAATTTCAGGCAAATTGGATAGAAACTAAGGTTTTTATAAGCCCAAGACCCCAAATCGGGAGGTCGGTTTATATGAGGACTATATCAAACCTTGGACCGATATAGCCCATCTTCGAACTTGACCTGCCTGCAGACAAAAGAGTTTGTGCAAAATTTCAGCACGATTGCTTTATTATTGAAGACTGTAGCGTGATTACAACAGACAGAGAGACAGACAGACAGACAGACAGACAGACAGACGGACAGACAGACATGGCTATATCGTCTTAGAATTTCTCCCTGATCAATAATATATATACTTTATATAGTCGGAAATCGATATTTCGATATGTTACAAACGGAATGACAAACTTATTATACCCCCGTCACCATTCTTTGGTGGTGGGTATAACAAGTACATACGGCCGTAAGTTCGGCCAGGCCGAAGCTTATGATGGAGGGTATAATATGGGAAACATTTAAATCTGAAGCAATTTTAAGGAAAGTTTATTTATGATTTATCGCTCGGTATATATGTATTAGAAGCATAGGAAAATTAGAGTCATTTTTACAACTTTTCGACTAAGCATTGGCGATTTTACAAGGAAAATGTTGGTATTTTGACCATTTTTGTCGAAATCAGAAAAACATATATATGGGAGCTATATCTAAATCTGAACCGATTTCAACGAAATTTTGCACGCATAGCAACAATGCTAATTCTACTCCCTGTGCAAAATTTCAACTAAATCGGAAAATTGGCCTCTGTGGTCATATGAGTGTAAATCGATCGAAAGCTATATATGGGAGCTATATGTAAAGCTGAACCGATTTCAACCAAATTTGGCACGCATATATACAATGCTAATTCTACTCCCTGTGCAACATTTCAAGTAAATAGGAGTAAAAATTGTCCTCTGTGGTCATATGAGTGTAAATCGGGCGAAAGCTATATATGGGAGATATATCCAAATCTGAACCGATTTCAATAAAATTTGGCAAACTTGACTATACTACTAAGTGTACTACTAGTGCAAAATTTCAATCAAAATGGGTAAAACTCTGGCTTATGGGGCCATATAAGTCCATATCGGGCGAAATATATATATATATATATATATATATATATATATATATATATATATATATATATATATATATATATATATATATATATATATATATATATATATATATATATATATATATATATATATATATATATATATATATATATATATATATATATATATATATATATATATATATATATATATATATATATATATATATATATATATATATATATATATATATATATATATATATATATATATATATATATATATATATATATATATATATATATATATATATATATATATAATATATATATATATATATATATATATATATATATATATATATATATATATATATATATATATATATATATATATATATATATATATATATATATATATATATATATATATATATATATATATATATGTGTGTGTGTGTGTGTGTGTATATATATAGAAGCTACTTCTAACCATTGCCACCGTGGTGCAATGGTTACCATGCCCGCCTTGCATACACAAGGTCGTGGGTTCGATTCCTGCTACGACCGAACACCAAAAAGTTTTTCAGCGGTGGATTATCCCACCTCAGTAATGCTGGTGACATTTCTGAGGGTTCAAAGCTTCTCTAAGTGGTTTCACTTCAATGTGGAACGCCGTTCGGACTCGGCTATAAAAAGGAGGTCCCTTGTCATTGAGCTTAACATGGAATCGGGCAGCACTCAGTGATAAGAGAGAAGTTCACCACTGTGGTATCACAATGGACTGAATAGTCTAAGTGAGCCTGATACATCAGGCTGCCACATAACCTAACCTAACCTACTTCTAAATCTGAACCGATTTCTTCCAAAATCAATAGGGATATATTTTGAGCCAAAACACATACTTGTGCCAAATTTGAAGTCGATTGGACTAAAACTGCGGCCTAGTCTTTGATTACAAAATGTGTCACGGACAGACGGCCATCGCTATATCGACTCAAGAGCCCACCCTGAGCATTTTTGCCAAAGACACCATGTGTCTATCTCGTCTCCTTCTGGGTGTTGCAAACATATGCACTAACTTATAATACCCTGTTCCACAGTGTGGCGCAGGGTATAATTATAACTTCCATGGACATCGGGTGTATATGGAGATTTCTCAAGTAATTACCTCCATATACAAAATCTGGACCGACGGTAAATTTCCGCTTTTATTTATGGATCTCAAATAACTCTAAATTTAAAAATTTGGACAAATATTATGAAAATTTTAGGATGGGAAAAACTTCTTAAATCAAATCGGATGATGGGTAGGTGCTATATCACAAAATTGTCCGTTATGACCCATCTTCGAACTCGATATGGCTGCCAAAAAACTTAGAACGTTAGGTTCTACAGCTATATACATAAAATTGTACCTTATCAAGCAAGACATATATGGACAAAAATCGTTATCGATCGATAAAATGGGCAATACAATTGATCAATTCAGTCCATATTCTAGTAAAACCTACTTTTTGTATCACCGTGAAATTTCAACCATATAAATACACTTTGAATTGTCTGAAATCCATTACTCCGTTTTTCGTTGTTCGATAGGATAGGAAGTGTTTTTCAAAATTTGTTTCGCCGGAGTTGGAGTCGAGCAAAATTGCTACTACTCCGGCTCCGACTCCACAGCCCTGATGGGGGCTATACCAAACATTGACCGATACTCACCATTTTTGACACAACTCCTAATGGTTCTAAAATACTTCTAGATCTTCAATTTCAGGCAAATTGGATAAAAACGACGGTTTCTGTACGCCCAATACCCCAAATCGGGAGGTCGGTTTATATGGGTACTATGTAAAAACCTGGACCGATATAACCCATCTTCGAACTTGACCTGTCTGCAGACAAAAGACGAGTTTGTGCAAAATTTAAGCACGATTGCTTCATTAGTGAAGACTGTAGCGTGATTATAAAAGACAGACGGAAATGGTTCTTTCATCTTAGAATTTCTTTTACTTCTTGGGCTTCTAGAATCCGTAGTTTTTATCCAATTTGCCTGAAATTTTAAAATGTACTGGTATTTTAGACTCACAAAAACGTGTAGAGGTATTTTAGGACCAGAAAGAAGTGTGCCGAAAAAAGTGAGTATCGGTCCATGTTTCAGTATAGCCCCCCTAAGACTGATCTCCCGATTTAACTCCTTGAGTTTCTAGAAACCGTAGTTTTTATCCGATTTGCCTGAAATTGTAAATATACTGGTATTTTAGACTCCAAAAAACGTGCATCGTATTTAGTTTTTATCGGTCCCTTTGGTAAGGCGTCCATATAGACTGATTTCAGATTTAGTTTATATTTCAAATTCAAATTATTTCATCATTTTCTTGCACACTTACAAGAGATGTTAATGATTCCTCTAAAACTCAAACAAAATGGTTCTTATAAATCCAGAATCTGATATAGTCTTCATAGGTAAAATCTTTAAATTTATCTTCGGGAAGTGTACTGGTTGCACTGCTGTGCTTGGGAGAATATCTGTCATCAAACTCCCAGAAATTTCAAAGGAAAGTAAAATATTTGATTAATTGTGGTGGGTATTTAACATTCGGCCCGGGCGAACTTACTGCTGTATATACTTGTTTGTACTTCCAAGATTAAGAAAATTTTCTGGCAGTCATTGTCTATGCTGATATACTAAATATATAAAATGATTTACAAACAATCAAGTCAGTAAACATGCTAAATGAAAATTGTGCGGCTAAATATTTACAAAAAATAAATGCTTAATTTAGCTCCAAAAATGCAAAATGGCCACACTGATTCTAACTGCAAGCTAATAGAAAACGCGAGAGAGATAGATACGACACCCCCACATTTGTCTATATTATATCCTTGAGTTGGTTAATTTGCTCAATTACAACTAATATGCTATATCGAATACAAAGTCAGTGGCTTGTAAAATCCTTGTAGTTGCTGTATACTATAACGATGGGTAGTTCAGGTTATTTTAAATTGTGAAAAATTAATTAAAGTGCTTGCCGATAACATTTACTTTCTAAACTCTCATTATGTCGAGAAATGATGATGACGATGCGATTGTGTATTAGTGTACTGAAGGAACTCAAAATACCGTTGTGTTTGCCTTAGCCTCATTTCGTAAGCAGGACCTTACGTCCTTTATTTGTTTACATGTACACTGATTAAGGTGGTTTATCTGGGATATGAAATGTCTTGTCGGCGCTTGTTTTCCAGACCTTTTTTATTTCCAAATGCATTTATTATCAATGCTGATCATTCAAGACTTTTTTGTACTTATTATATTAACAATTAAAAATAAAGGGTGATACGGTCAAAATTTGGTCAATATAAACTTGACGTATTTCTTTCAATTTTGCATTTAAAAAACCTGAACACCCCTCATTTTGAAGGTGTGTGTGTGTAGAATGTTGCTCCTATTTTGATTTTGGAATACACTCTTCAGTTGTCAAAATGCCGTCCAAGCAAGAAGAGCAGCGTATCAAAATTTTGCTCGCGCATCGTGAAAATCCGAGCTACTCGCACGCAAAGCTGGCAAAATCGCTAAAAAATCAACCGTTACAAATGTAATTAAAGTATTTGGGGAACGTTTGTCGACAGCCAGGAAGTCTGGATCGGGGGGAAATCGAAAACCGGAAGCCGCTGAGACGACAAAGAGAGTTGCCGGTAGTTTCAAGCGAAACACTAACCTCTCTCTCCGAGATGCCGCAAATAAGCTGGGCATCGAGCCAAAAAACGAGCCGGACTATCGACTTACAAGAAGGTAGTGACTCCAAATCGCGATGATAAACAAAATACGACGGCCAAAGCGCGATCCCGGAGGCAGTACACGACGATGCTGACGAAGTTTGACTGCGTGGTAATGGACGACGAAACCTACGTCAAAGCCGACTACAAGCAGCTTCCGGGACAGGAGTTTTTACGGCAAAAGGAAGGAGAAAGGTAGCAGATATTTTCAAGCACATAAAACTGTCAAAGTTCGCAAAGAAATATCTGGTTTGGCAAGCCATCTGTACCTGTGGCTTGAAAAGCAGCATTTTCATAGCTTCCGGGACTGTCAACCAAGAAATTTACGTGAAAGAGTGTTTGCATAAACGTCTGCTGCCTTTCCTGAAGAAACACGGTTGTTCCGTACTGTTTTGGCCGGATTTGGCATCTTGCCATTACGGTAAAAAGGCCATGGAGTGGTACGCCGCCAACAACGTGCAGGTGGTTCCCAAGGACAAGAACCCTTCCAACACGCCAGAGCTCCGCCCAATTGAGAAATACTGGGCTATTGTCAAGCGGAACCTAAAGAAGACCAAAAAAACTGCTAAGGACGAGCAGCAGTTCAAGGCAAACTGGCTTTCTGCGGCGAAGAAGGTGGACAAGGTGGCTGTACAAAATCTGATGGCAGGTGTCAAGCGTGAGGCCCGGCAATTCGGATTTGGAAAAGCGAAAGCCTAACTGAATATTTTTCCTGAATTTTATACTAATTGAACTTGAAAAAGAAATATAATTTGATTTTTTAAATAAACGATTTCACCGATTTACACGCGTTTTCCCTTGACCAAATTTTGACCGTATCACCCTTTATATCCTCGTTCATTGATAGGCTAAGAAGTTTCCGAACCGCCCTCGTAGGTTAGAAATGTTGTCTAAAATGAAGGCGAGGGCAGTTGTTTCGGATTTCCACATATTCATCAGTTCCCTTTATTGGATGCAATTTATTGGATTCAATTCAGTGTTATTTGTCTCACAAATACACATAAAAAAGTGAATATTTCAAATGCAAACATTTTAATTTGAATTTTGTTTGCATTTGATTTTCAGCTTATTACGAAAATCATAAATTGAATTACTTAAATTGTAAGATCGTCGTAAAATTATTTGATTTCATAAATATCATATTTGATTTGATGATCGTTATGTGTCGTTATGAACGAAATGTGTCGTTAAAAGTCAGCCAATGAAACAAATTCAGTAATACAGCGAATTTGTTCGTTAATATAACGAATTTTCTGTCATATACTCCCAAAACATATTCTGCAGCAAGCATATATATTTTCAGAATTTGTTCAAACAAAAAATTGTTTGTACTATTATATATCTCTAAACATATCTCTATAGTTAATTTCAGCTTTCTACAAAAAGTTTTCTTTTCTGGGGAAAGAAGTTTTAGACAAGAAGTTTAGACAAGTTTTCTTTTGATGCTAAAGAATTTTCCTTAAAGACAAATAAAAAGAATGGGAGACAATCGTTGAATCGCATATCATAAATTTGGGTTTGCTTGCACACAAAGCATATATATTCTTGATCAGGGAGAAATTCTAATTCCATGTCCGTCTGTCTGTCTGGATGTCTGTCTGTCTGTTGTAATCACGCTACAGTCTTCAATAATAAAGAAATCGCGCTGAAGTTTCGCACAAACTCGTCTTTTGTCTGCAGGCAGGTCAAGTTCGAAGATGGGCTATATAGGTCCAAGTTTTGAATAGTGCCCATATAAACCGACCTCGCGATTTGGGGTCTTGGGCTTATAAAAACCTTAGTTTCTATCCAATTTGCCTGAAATTGGAAATCTAGAGGTATTTTATGACCACAAAGAGGTGTGCCAAAAATGGTGAGTATCGGTCCATGTTTTGGTATAGCCCCCATATAGACCGATCTTCCGATTATATTTCTGGGGCTTATAGAATCGATGGAAATCTAGAGGTATTTTAGCACCATAAAGAGGCGTGCCAAAAATGGTGACTATCGGTTTATGTTTAGGTATAGCCCCCATATAGACCGAGTTCCCGATTTTATTTCTTGGGCTTCTAGAATCCGTAGTTGTTATTCAATTTGTTTGAAATTTGAAATTTAGAGGTATTTTAGGACCGTAAAGAGGTGTGCTAAAAATGGCGAGTATCGGTCCAGGTTTTGGTATATCCCCCATATAGACCGATATCCAGTTTTTACTGCTTGGGCGTCTAAAACCTGTAGTTTTTATCCAATTTGCCTGAAATTAGAAATCTAGATGTATTTTAAAACCCTAAAGAGGTGTGCTGAAAATGATGAGTATCGGACCATGTTTTCATATAGCCCTCATATAGACCGATCTCCAGATTTTATTCTTGGGCTTATAGAAACCGTAGTTTTTATCCAACTTGCCTCAAATTGGAAATCTAGAGGTATTTTAGGACCATAAAAAGGTATGCCGAAACTGCTGAGTATAGGTCCATGTCTAAGTCTGTGCCTTAATTCATGGTCATGGCATTTAATTAAGATTAGTCGCATTCAACTTTGAAGATTGTCTTGGAAATAAGCTTAGTTTTGATTGTATACGAACTCAGAAATATTAGTAATTCTATTCATGTATGTTTCATTTAAAATTTACTATTACTGATTAATAAATATAAAATTCTTTATTTTATCTTTTTCTTTTAGGTAAGTCTTTGATGGCAATGCATATAAATGGTCATGAGTAAGTTCATTTTACTTATTTATATGTGAAAATATTCACCATCAGCATTCGTAGATTTTGTATAAATTTGTACTTTACTAGAGACAAAGTAATAAATTTTAGTTCGTCCAGTTGTTTTTAAAGCTAGCAGATTAAGCTAAGTCAGATTAGATCATACCACTATCATACCGACCAACCAATTTTGTTTTAACAGCAAACATTCCACAATTGCATACATGGACGGACGGACACCAAGCGCTTGATCGACTCAGGAGGTGATTCTGCACTCAAAAAAAGTGAACCCTATATTTCACTAAAGCCAATTTGACTTTATTTCAGTTCATGGAATTATGTTTAGTTTGGAGATAGTTTCCTTTACCCTAATCATTTTTTGCGTACGTTAGTTAAATTAACTAAAACCGAGGAAAAAACAAGTAAGGAAAGTCTAAAGCCGGGCGGGGCCGACTATATTATACCCTGCACCACTTTGTAGATCTAAATTTTCGATACCATATCACATCCGTCAAATTTGTTGGGGGCTATATATAAACGTTTGTCCCAAATACATACATTTAAATATCACTCGATCTGAACAGAATTTGATAGACTTCTACAAAATCTATAGACTCAAAATTTAAGTCGGCTATTACACTAGGGTGGAACACAATGTTAATAAAAAACAAGTATATACAGCAGTAAGTTCGGCCGGGCCGAATCTTAAATACCCACCACCATGAACCAAATATTAGGGTTTCCTTTGAAATTTCAGGAGGGCTTGAGGACACTTCCGGAAAATAAATTTAAAGATTTCACCTATGAGGACTATATCAGATTCTGGATTTATAAGAACCATTTTTGTTTGAGTTTTAGAGGAATAATTAACATCTCTTGTAAGTGTGCAAGAAAATTATAAAATAACGTCTTGATTTGAAATCTTAAATCTGTAGAAGTAAAATCTGGAAATTTTACATTGAGTTTCAAGCAATTTTCATGATCAGTGCGCCTTCTACACCTCCAAGAAGTGAAGTCGGTCTATATGGAGGCATTACCAAATGGACCGATAAAAACTTAATCCGATACACGTTTTTGTGAGCCTCAAATACCAGAATATTTAGAATTTCAGGCAAATCAGATAAAAACTACGGTTTCTATAAACCCAAGGAGTTAAATCTGGAAACCGTTCTTATGGGGGCTATACTAAAATATGGACCGATACTCACCGTTTTCGGCACACCTCTTTATGGCCCGAAAATACCTCTAGATTTCCAATTTCAGGCAAATTGGATAAAAACTACGGTTTCTATAAGCCCAAAACCCCAAATCGGGAGGTCGGTTTATATGGGCACCATACCAAAACATGGACCGATGCTCACCATTTTTGGCACACCTCTTTACGGTTCTAAAGTACCTTTTGATTTCCAAATTCAGATAAATTGGATAAAAACTGCGGTTTCTATAAGCCTAAGAAGTAAAATCGGGAGATCGGTCTATATCGGGGCTATAGCAAAATATGAACCGATACTCACCATTTTTGGCACACGTATTTATGGTCCTACAATACCTCTAGATTTCAAATTTCAGGCAAATTGGATAAAAACTGCAGTTTCTATAAGCCCAAGAAGTAAAATCGGGAGATCGGTCTATATGGGGGCTATACCAAAATATGGACCGATACTCACCATTTTTGGCACACCTCTTTATGGTCATAAAATACCTCTAGATTTCAAATTTCAGGCAAATTGGATAAAAACTGCAGTTTCTATAAGCCCAAGAAGTAAAATCGGGAGATCGGTCTATATGGGGGCTATACCAAAATATGGATCGATACTCACAATTTTTGGCACACGTCTTTGTGGTCCTACAATACCTCTAGATTTCCAATTTCAGGCGAGGTTGTGCAAAAATTCAGCAAGATTGCTTCATTATTGAAGACTGTAGCGTGATTACAACAGACAGACAGACAGACGGACATCGTTATATCGTCTTAGAATTTCTCCCTGATCAAGAATATATACTTTATATAGTCGGAAATCGATATTTCGATGTGTTACAAAAGGAATGACAAACTTATTATACCCCCGTCACCATTCTATGGTGGTGGGTATAACAAGTAAGTAAAGTCTAAAGTCGGGCGGGGCCGACTATATTATACCCTGCACCCCTATGTAGGCCAAAATTTGTGTTACCATCTCAACTACTTCACATTTGCTGGAAGCTATATAAAGGAGAAATTTTTTTTACTTCTACCAAATCTCTACACCCTCAAAAAAATCGCTTCTCTAACATATGTTCCAAACATATTTCGCAGGAAGCACATATATTATTGGATACTGCCGAAACATTAATATGTTTGTTTTATGTGAGTATATTATATGTTTGCAAGCATTTTGAGTCCAAAAATAGTATATGCTTGGAAGAATTCCCCAAAGAAGATTGTACTCATTCCCTCAAATAATTTTCACTTCCACGAAATTTTTGAGTTCTTCGCATCTTTTTCTGTAATACAAAAATGTCGGTTTTTTTTCAAATGTCTATTCTCTTGGTTCCGAATGTCTATTCTCTTTATTCCGAATACTCATTCTAATATTCAAATTAAATAATATTTAGACTTAAGCATATTAAATTTTTGGCCTTATCATGAAACAGTTTTCCGAAACAACATACAAGCGGTTTCACAGAAATTGTTCTCTTTTGATTCTTGCGCTGTGTTATGTTGATATCTTTTTATTCAACCCTCCCGGTTTCCATCTCTATTTCTTTCTCTATACTCTCTCTCTCTCTCTCTGTCGCTCTCTGAATAAAATATCACAACATATATATGTTTACTCGAAATTTGTAAATTTATATATGTTTACATTTACACATATTATTTTTAATAAACATTCATGCCCCAACCATAATATATTCAAACATATTAACATATGTGTTCCAAATTTTTTGTGTTAGTTTAGGAACATTACATGTTTGCACTTAAATATATTGTGTTTAAAAATTGTGCCCGAAACACATTTTGTTTATATCGGAACATATGAAAAACATATTTTTCTAACAGTGTAGAATTAAAATTTAAATCGGCTAACGCTATCCAGTTAATTGGAGGAAACTTCCATTGAAAATGGGTCTAAAATGTGTAACAGTCTACCATATTTTCCCAACTCTGGTGTACGTATATATGGGAGCTATATATAATCTGAACCGATTTTGACTAAATTTGACATGTATAGTTAGAATAATAATTCTGCTATCTATGCGAAATTTCACGTAAATGGGAGTATAACTTTGGCCACCCTGGTCATATGAGTGCAAATCGGACGGAAGATATATATGGGAGCCAAATTTGGCACAATTACCGATACTACTAAACGTACTCCTTGTGCGAAATTTGAAGCAAATCACGGCAAAACTCTGGCTTTTGTGCAAATCGGACGAAAGATATATATGGGATCTATATCTAAATCTGAATCGATTTTGAAAATATTTGGCACATACAATAGTATCGTTAAAAGTACCGCTTGTGCAAAATTTGAAGTAAGGCAGTGCAAAACTCTGGCTTTTGGGAACCTATAAGTCCAAATCGGGAGAAAGATATATATGTGAGCTATATCTAAATCTGAACCGATTTTAACAAAATTTGACACACTTAACAATACTACTAAATGTACCCCTTGTGCAAAATTTGAAGCAAATCACGGCAAAACTCTGGCTTTTGTGGCCATATAAGTTCAAATCGGACGAAAGATATATATGGGAGCTATATCTAAATTTGAACCGATTTCAATCAAATTTACCAAGCATTGATAGAATGTCAATTCTACCCTCTGTACAAAATTTCACGAAGATCGGTAGTAAACTTTGGCTTCTGTGGTCATATGAGTCTAAATCGGACGAAAGATATATATGGGAACTATATCTAAATCTGAACCGATTTGGCTGATATTTTGCAGGATTTTCGAGATTCATAAAATATTTGGATGTACGGTATTTCAAGAAAATCGGTTGATAAACACGCTAACTATGACCAAATCGGGGATAAATATATATGGCAGCTATATCTAAATCTGAAGCGATTTTTTCCAAAACCAATAGCGATTGTCTCTGTCCCAAGAAAAGGCCCTATGCCAAATTTGCGGACGGTCGGACTTAAATTGTGAGCTGTACTTTGTGCACAAAATTACATATACAGACAGACGGACGGACAGACAGACAGACAGACGGACATCGCTAAATCGACTCAGAATTTAATTCTAATCTGATCGGTATACTAAAAGATGGGTCTCAGACTTCTCCTTCTTGGCGTTACATACAAATGCACAAACTTATTATACCCTGTACCACAGTAGTGGTGAAGGGTATAAATATGGAAAACATTTAAATCTGAAGCAATTTAAAGGAAACTTCGCAAAAGTTTATTTATGATTTATCGCTCGACATATATGTATTAGAAGTAGAGTAATTTTCATAACTCTTCGACTAAGCAGAGGCGAGCTATATCTAAATCTGAACCGATTTCAACCAAATTTGGCACGCATACACGCTCACAAAATATCGCTTCTGTAACATATACTCCCAAGCATATTTTGCTTCAAGCATATACATTTTTGGGTATTGCCCAAACATTTATATGTTTGATCTCTTCCAATATATAATATGTTTGAAAGCATATTGGTCTAAACAATATATGTTTGGGTATTCTAAGTTCCAAACATTTTGTATTTTTGCATCCAAATTCAATAATGTTGTCTTCCAAAAAACAATATGTTATTATATGAACATATAATATGTTTGGAAGCATTTTGCACCCAAAATTATTATATGCTTAAAAAAAATTCTCAAAATTTTATTTATTTATTTATATATTTACAATCATAATGAATTATGAAAATAAACAGGTAATATAGGTGCTAACAACATAGGTTTTCGACCTGAATGCTCAAAATTTTGTTTCTGCCCAATTGTATATTCCCCCACATCTTTCTCACTTCCACGAGATTTTTTAGTTCTTAGCACCTTTTTCTGTAATACAAACATTGTAGAAAAATTATTCAATTGTATGTTTTTTTTTTTTATTTTAATTTTACCTTTTGCCGGACGGGGATTCGAACAACGGACCACACAGTTTGTAAGGATCAAAGAAGTAGCTGATCAATTGCCCAAGGAAAAATAAAATGTTAATTTTGTAATAACAAGCAACAACTACCAACTTAATTCAATATCGCTCCCTGTTAAATAGCGCTCCAAGCTACTAAACACATATATGTTTATAGGCTATTTCTAAATTAATATATGTTTGCATCCAAGCATATTATATTTACAAACATTTTATGTCCCAAACATAATATGTTCTAACATATTAACATATATGTCCCAAACATGTTATGCTAGTTTATGAACATTATATGCTTGCACTCAAAAATATTGTGTTTAAAAATTTGTGTTCCAAACATATAATGTTTATAGCCAAACATATGAAAAACAGTCTTTTTCATCCGTGTAGCTACAATGTTAATTCTACTCCCTGTGCAAAATCTCAACTAAATCGGAGTAAAAGATTGGCCACTGTGGTCATATGAATGTAAATCGGGCGAACGATATATATGGGAGCTATATCTAAATCTGAACCGATTTCAATAAAATTTGGCAAACTTGACTATACTACTAATTGTACTCCTAGTGCAAAATTTCAACCAAATTGGCGTAAAACTCTGGCTTCTGGGGTCATATAAGTCCATATCGGGCGAAATATATATGGGAGCTATATCTAAATCTGAACCGATTTCAATAAAATTTGCCACACTTGAGTATAGTACTAATTGTTCTTCTTGTGCAAAATTTTAAGCAAATTAGGGTAAAACTCTGGCTTCTGAGCCATGTAAGTCTATATCGGGCGAAATATATATATGGGAGCTATATCTCAATCTGAACCGATTTCTTCCAAAATCAATAGGGTTTTATTCTGTGCCAAAACACATACTTGTGCCAAAATTGAAGTCGATTGGACTAAAACTTCGACCTAGACTTTGATTACAAAAATGTGTTCACGAACAGACGGACGTGGCTATATCGACTCAGGAGCCCACCCTGAGCATTTTTGCCAAAGACACCATGTGTCTATCTCGTCTCCTTCTGGGTGTTGCAAACATATGCACTAATTTATAATACCCTGTTCTACAGCGTGGTACAGGGTATAAAAAGTCGATATCTATAAAAACCACTACTAATTTGATTTTGTAAACCTACGATCCACATTTTAGTCAAATCGAATGAATGTGGAGGCTTCTATGCGCTCAATAATAGGTTTGTGTAAGGCTTTAGCAAAATTTGGACCGACAGGATTCATACGTCGAAAGTGATCCCAAATTTTGGAAAATGGAATGAAAATTTCAGCCTGGCTTTTGGTACAACCAGTCTAACCTTTTAGAAAACATTGAATATTATTCATTATTAGAGGTTTCGTCGCATTTATAGTCATTGATCGATTGAAGAACTCAATCAATTGTAATTTGCTTAAATATATATTTATCTACAAAAATATAAAAAGTGTTTTAAAATTTTGGTTTGGCCGCAGTCGGAGTCGAGCAAAATGTTTACGACTCTGACTCCAGCAAAATCTTCAGACTCCGACTCCACAGCCCTGGTCAGGTCTGCTAGTATTTTTTACAGATTACAAAACAATTTTGAAAGACAATATTTCATAATGAGAACAATCCCAGCCAAGGCCGTATTCAGGGGGGGGGGGATGAGGGGGATCAAACCCCCCCCGAAATGAATGAATATTTTTATATAAATAAATATATATTTTTAGCTGCATAGAAAAATCTTACCGAAGATGTTGAAGAAAAGCTGGAGGTTTTATTTTGAAAAACGCTTACCTATAAAACTTGGCCATAGCAACAACAACGAAACAGCCAAACACACAAGTGTAAATGAAATGGCGCAAAACCTGCGAAAAAACCTGCCTAATTCAGCGATGGAAGCAATAAAGAGATATTTCCAAACGTGCATATTCTTTTAAAAATTTTGGTCACTTTGCCAGTTACTCAGGGATGGAAAATACAATTTTTAAGAAAGTACAAAAAAGGTATTTTTTGAGCGGAAAGATTATTGTCGAGAGACTGAATTTTAAAGAAAATAAAATTTTGACAAAATTTTCTATAGAAATAAAATTTTGCAAAAATTTCCTATAGAAATAAAATTTTTACAAAATTTTCAATTGAAATAAAATTTTGACAAAATTTCAATTGAAATAAAATTTTGGCAAAATTTTCTATAAAAATAAACTTTTGCAAAAATTCTATATAGAAATAAAATTTTGACAACATTTTCTACCGAAATAAAAAATCGATAATATAGAATCGCATTCTTTTTTCGACTAAAACTTTCTTGAAGTTCAATAAAATCCTGTTTTTGACTATGTCTTACAAAATCGAGATTTTCTTCCCACATGAACATGTCTGTTTTGCCATATTTGTAAAAGACTATTAGCAAATAAGGTTGATAAAGACTTTCTCAAAATATTAAAATATTTTGTCAAAGCTATTGTACCATAAATCTGATATCGACTCAAAAATGTCTACACAAAAGGTACTAAATCATTCACGGGGGTACTACGGTACTGACCGGGGTGAAAAAAGGTTTGAAAAAAGTACTATAGTACTGCATTTTCCATCCCTGCAGTTACTACGTGCTCATCCGAACGTTCATTTTCAACAATGAAGAGATTAAAGACGTATCTAAGAAATTCGAGTAGCGAGAGTAGACTCAAAGGATTGCCATTAATGCCGGTTCATCGCCGAATAAATGTGCCGACTGAAGAAGTCATTGATTTATTTGCTGTCCAAAAAGCCCGTCGGCTCAATTTAATATTATAACCAGTGAGTAAAGTAGAAAGTCGGACGGGCCGACTATATCATACCCTAAACCACCCCTACTGAATTAGTAAACATAAGCATTTGTGGGGTATCATTGGTATAGGTTTTGGAGAACATAAAGGGGGGTACATGTTTATGGGTGTCCTGTCACAATATGAGCAGAAATGTCTAATATTAGGAGCTATAGTTTATTTTGCACCAAAAGAGTTAGTATGCCACTAATATTGAGCCCATTATTAAAAAAGAGAAAATAGTTCAATTAGTGTGGGTAATAACTCCAAATTTGTAAAAATCGAGCAATATTCTTATGTAAGAGCTACAAGTACGTATAAATACGATCGGGTAGTACATCGAAATTTAAAATTTGTGTAACATTGGTTAATAAATAAGAGTACTATGGCCAAATTAGGGAAAATAGAGCGATGCATATATATGGAAGCTATATTTAAATCTGAACCAATTTGCATAATATTTTGCGGGTTTGATTAATATCACAAAAGGTTACCTTGTGCAAAATTTGAGAAAGATCAGTTAAGAAATGAGGGCTCTACGGTCAAAAATAAGGTTATTAGGGGCGAATTTTTCAAAATCGGGCGATACATATATGGGAGCTACATCTACATCTGAACCGATTTTGATGAAATTTTTCACATACCGTTAGTACTATAGTGGACTGGATCTAGCCAACTTTGAGTAAGATCGGTTAGTAAATAAGGGTGCTATATCTAAATCTGAACCGATTTCGATGATATTTCGCACATATAGTTAGTGCTATAGAAGATTACATTTAGCTAACTTTGAGTAAGATCGGTTGATAAATTAGGGTTTTGTGGCCAAATTTGGGAAAATCAGGCGATACATATATATGAGAGCTATATCTAAATCTGAACCGATTTGGATGAAATTTTGAAGACTTGAAGGGCGGTAAAAAAGATTACCTTTTGCCAAATTTGGTGACGATCCGTTTGAAAAAAGCACAACGTGACCCCATTTGTCGAAATCGGGCGATACATATATGGGAGCTATATCTAAATTTGATCCGATTTCTTCCAAATAGCGTTCGTCCTTGTGCCAAAAAACTCCCTGTACCAAATTTCATCAAAATCGGTTAATAATTGCGACCGGAATCCTGTGAACAACAAATACATGGACAGACGGACGGACACCAAGCGCTAGATCGACTCAGGAGGTGATTCTGACCCCATATAGACCCCATATTTTATGGGGTCTAAAATCAATATTTCTGGTAGGCACATTTTTTGGCAGATCAAACTTATTATACCCTAACCACTATGTGGTTTAGGGTATAATAACCTATATGTAGTTTAGGGTATAAAAATATTGTATACATACCTATGCATAAATAAAATTTTCTACACATGAGATTATATGAATATTTTTTTTTTAAGTTGAACCCCCCCCGAATTAAAATCCTGGCTACGGCCTTGATCCCAGCTAAAATTCTGATGAATTTCCAATAACTTTATAAAGAAAGGCAATGCGAGAAATTCATGTGAACTCGGTTATGCGAAACTTGGTCCATAACGGAGCTTCCCTAGATTTTGGTATGTGATGCCATAATATGCCCATTACTGTTACTACAACCTAATTAATTCGATTGTGGGTGAGAGTTTTTAATAGAACTTTGTACGCAATGCCTGGTGGACGGCATATAACTTTCGCCAATATAGGCTTGTTTAATTTTACAGAAAGCTAATTTAAATTAAACGTGCATATATACAATACCCATACTTAGGTTTTTAACATTTATCGATTTCTTTGAAATTGTAAGATTATAGTAGCCCATAAAGTTAGTTAGCAATTTTTGCTTAGGGCATTTGACCTATTTGCACAGAAAGAAGGAGTAAAATGATAAATTCATTACATTTTCCATTTTACCAATAATGTTGCAAAGTTTCTTGTGTTCAAATAGAACGGCTACACCATAAACTTTAGCGTGTCCTCAAAGCAAAGAAAAAAAAGCAAAAGCAGAAGTTCCTAGATTGTCATCTAGTCTCCTGATAACCTTACAACCATGTAACCAACACCGTGTATGTACAGTTGTGCTCAAAATAATAGTAGTGCTGTGCTGAATTTTTTTTCTGCTTCTTCTATTCCTTCCACTAAAGGTTTATTTTATCTTTGTTTTTTACTATATCATTGTTTGGAGTGTGCATAATAAAAAAATACCGTTGGTTTAACTTCTGATGCTATTGTTGTTGTAAAAAAATCGACATAAGAAGAATCCCTTTGCAAGCTCCAAAACAAATAAAAGGGTTATCAGCTAGCTTACAAACAATTAAAAGACGAAAATAATTTAGCTGTCCATAGTCCAAGAAAAGTCACTCTCCTTTAAAAAAAAACATGTATCGAAAAGAATAATGTATGCCCAAGAGGATTTCAATTGGTCAGTACAGAAATGGAGGAACATTCCCCAGTACAGAAATGGAGGAACATTGGATGGATGAGTCAAAAATGGTGCTTTATGATTGAAGAAGATCCCGTCTATATGTTCGGCAACCTAAAAACACTGAGTACAGTACCAATTTTACGACAAAAACTGTAAATCACGATGGTGCTTTAATTTATTTGCTACTACTATTATTTTGAGCGCAGCTGTATATGTTGGTAAATATCTCCAGATAGTGTGCCAAGAACCAATAGAACTGTATTCTAGGGACACAATGTACGCTAGTGAAGTAAAAATAGTTTTTCAACTAAATTAAAAAGTAAAAACGTTTCTATTTTGTCCTGATATCAAATGAACGAAGTGCTGCAACAATGTGGCAATTCCCACAAATATGGCAGCAGTAAAACAGGTACACTAGATAGATATCAATTCGATTTTATATGGTTGCACTATTTAAAGTCTGAGCAGCATTTTTCTAAAATAATTCAAGAGACCATAAACCTATATTGATAAATTATTTTCTTAGTAATAAATAAAGGCTATTATCTGGCTAATTATTATGAGTGATGTGACCCAGTATACGAGGGTTGCCTTTTCTTTTTCGGGATTGGAAACAAAACAAATAATAATCTAAGATCTTTGTATGTGTCGAACCACCGTGGTGCAATGGTTAGCATGCCCGCCTTGCATACACAAGGTCGTGGGTTCGATTCCTGCTTCGACCGAACACCAAAAAGCGGTGGATTATCCCACCTCAGTAATGCTGGTGACATTTCTGAGGGTTTCAAAGCTTCTCTAAGTGATTTCACTGCAATGTGGAACGCCGTTCGGACTCGGCTATAAAAAGGAGGTCCCTTGTCATTGAGCTTAACATGGAATCGGGCAGCACTCAGTGATAAGAGAGAAGTTCACCAATGTGGTATCACAATGGACTGAATAGTCTAAGTGAGCCTGATACATCGGGCTGCCACCTAACCTAACCTAACCTAACATGTCTCGAACCAATTGTCGAAGCACTTTTGCTACGAGTATTGAGATATTTTCGAAACATGCATTCTGAATACATCAACCGCTTCTTCAGGTTTGGAACTCTCATATTATTTTTTACGTTCGGGAATAATGGGAAGTCATTCGGTGCCAAGCTAGGACTATGCGGCTGATGACTCATTAAAGCAAGTGCTTTGAGTGCTCAAAAATACAATTTTGTGCTGATGTGTAGAGCGTGCATTGTCGTGGTGAAGAGTGATCCGTCTTCGGCGATTTGTTTTGCTGATTTGTTGGAAGACAAGTGGCAATCAAACAGTTGTGCACCACTCAGAATTGGTCGGTCTGCGTTGTTCTACATGGACGAAAAAGATTGTCATAGGTTTAGGTGTAAACATTATATGTTTGGAACTTAAATTTTTCGCATATTAATTTTAAGTGCAAGCATATAATGTTCATAAACTAGTATAATATGTTTGGAACATATATCTAAACATTTTAGAACACATTATGTTAGGGACATTACATTTCCTAAAATATAATGTATCTGGATATAGATTTGGAATTTTCATATAAACATATGTATTTATGTTTAGAAACGTCAGAGAGCGAGCATGATCTCGCATCGATACTTTGATATGTTTTAGTGCTAAACTTACTGCCCGAAATGCACCAGGTGCAAAAATTCAACGAATTGGCAACACAGTTGCCACTGGAAACAAAAATAATTTTAGAGAACAAACTTTAGAGAAAAATTTACCAAAAATTACCGAACAAAAAAACTTTATTTTGCAAAATTTTAATTCTATAGAAAATCTTGCCAAAGTTTTGATTTTATTTCTATCGTAAATTTTATAAAAATTTTATTTCCAGAAAAAATTTTTGTCAAAATGTTATTTCTTAAAAAAATTTTGGCAAAATTTTATTTCTTTAGAAAATTTTGTCAAAATTTTATTATTTTAGACATTTTGTCAAAATTTTATTTCTATAGAAAAATTTGTCAAAATTTTGTTTCTATAGAAAATTTTGTCAAAATTTTATTTCTATAGAAAATTTTGTCAAAATTTTATTTCATTCGTTTTGTTATTGTTGGTTTTGTTCTTTAATTTGTTTGTACGAATTTATTTCGGCATATTTAAGCCGGCTATCATGCAAAACCTTTTTTCGGAAGGTTCAAGTGTGGTTCATTGTTGGGTTTAATGAACGGCCTGAATTTATTCTGATAATTGGTTGATAGTTTTGCTGCAAGTAGAGGATGCTGATAAGGAATGTGGTAATTCCGAAACGTGCGTCCATCCAACCATCTTGCAGTCTATAGGGCTTTGCCCAAATAAATTTGACAAATATTATTTTCATCTGTTGGTTAAGCTACACTTGTAGTTTAGTCAATGCAGAGTTTTAAGCTGAAATCAAAAAACAACAACAAAATTTTATTTCTATAGAAATTTTTGTTAAAATTTCATTTCTAAATTTCTACAGAAAATTTTATCAAAATTTATATAGAAAATTTGTGAAGTTGCAAAATCTACCTAACCATCAAGAATTCTACCATTGTTAGTACAGTTCTACCAACTGTGGCAACCGTGATTGGGACCCGGTGAGTTTTATAGTCATTGTGTGTTAGAAATAAAGCGAAGAATACGGACTAAATGCGAGTATGATGGGTTCTGTTATAATGGGTATGGTCTGCGGCTGAAATGGTTGTCTTTTCCGAGGATATATAGCATTTATTTTGAGTCCAAGGTAGTCGTGTACGGACGAAAAAGACTGTTTTTCATATGTTTGGGTGTAAAAAGTATATGTTTGGAACCCAAATTTTTATACCCTACACCATATAGTGGTCAGGGTATAATAAGTTTGATCGGCCAAAAAATGTGCCTACCAGAAATATTGATTTTATACCCCATAAAATATATACCGATCGACTCAGAATCACCTCCTGAGTTGATCTAGCGCTTGGTGTCCGTCCGTCCGTCCGTCTGTCCATGTATTTGTTGTTCATAGGATTCCGGTCGCAATTATTAACCGATTTTGATGAAATTTGGTACAGGGAGGTTTTTGGGCACAAGGACGAAAGCTATAGAATTTGGATGAAATCGCATCAAATTTAGATATAGCTCCCATATATATGTATCGCCCGATTTCAACAAATGGGGTCACGTTGCGCTTTTTTTTTTTAACGGATCGTCACCAAATTTGGCAAAAGGTAATCTTTTCCATCGCCCTTCAAGTCTACAAAATTTCATCCAAATCGGTTCAGATTTAGATATAGCTCTCATATATATGTATCGCCCGATTTTCCCAAATTTGGCCACAAAACCTTTATTTATAAACTGATCTTACTCAAAGTTGGCTAAATATAATCTTCTATAGCACTAACTATATGTGCACAAAATCATCGAAATCGGTTCAGATTTAGCTATAGCTCCCATATATATGTACCGCCCGATTTTTCTAAATTTGACCATAAAACCTTTATTTATCAACCGATCTTATCCTAACTTGGCTAAATGTAGTCTTCTATAGCACTAACTATATGTGCAAAAAATCATCAAAATCGGTTAGCATTAAGATATAGCTCCCATATATATGTATAGCCCGAATTTCCCAAATTTGGCCATAGAACACTTATTTATTAACCGATCTTACTAAAAGTTGGCTAAATCCAGTCCTCTATAGTACTAACTATATGTGCAAAATTTCATCGAAATCGGTTCAGATGTAGATATAGCTCCCATATATGTATTTTGAAAAATTCGCCCTAATAACTTTATGTTTGACCATACAGGCCTCATTTCTTAACTGATCTTACTCAAATCTTGCACAAGGTAACCTTTTGTGGTATTAATCAAACCCGCAAAATATTATGCAAATTGGTTCAGATTTAGATATAGCTTCCATATATATGTATCGCTCGATTTTCCCAAATTTGGCCATAGTACTCTTATTTATTAACCAATGTTACTCAAATTTCAAAATTTTATGTACTAGCCGATCGTACTTATACGTACTTGTAGCTCTTACATAAGAATATTGCTCGATTTTTACAAATTTGTATTTGTTACCCACACTAATTTAACGATTTTCTCTTTTTTAATAATGGGCTCAATATTAGTGGCATACTAACTCCGTAGGTGCAATATCAACACAGCCAGTGTTGCTAGAAGTAGGGGAAATTCCCTATATGTAGGACATTTTCACTCAACACAATTTGTAATAATTTTTACATTTTGGTGGCTCTAGAGGAGGAAATTAGAAGCCGACAAAGCTTGATCTTTAACAATGTGTGGTAAACTTTATTCCTGTAGAAAATTTTGTCAACATTTTATGTCTATAGAACATTTTGTCAAAATTGTATTTCTATAGAATTTTTTTTCAAAATATTATTTCTATAAAAATTTTTCTCAAAATTTTATTTCTCTGGAATTTTTTCTCAAAATTTTATTTCTATAGAACTTATTGTCAAAATTTTATTTCTATAGAAAAATTAATTACAAAAATTTGTTTATAGAAACTTTTTCCACAATTTTATTTTTATAGAGATTTAACAAAAAAGATTACTAATTTGGGTAAAATTCTACCAACTGTGGCAACCGTGGTGGTAATACAAATTTATATTCTAAGTTATATACGTTGCATATTCATGTGTTAAGATAATAAAGTACTTAGAACCATTTTTTAAATTTAACGAAAAATATAGTAGGGAAAATTGTTTGGGAATGTATAGGAAAGTAGGGAACTTTTTTTTTCCTTGAAGGGTAAACCGAACATTTTCCCTGGCAACATTGACTATGAGCTATAGTCAGATTGACACAAAGCACCCATAGACATGTACCCCTTAATTTTCTTAAATATGCAACTGCGGTTTATCTCCCAGACCTATATGTTACCCCACAAATGCTTATGATTACTAATTCTGTAATGGTGGTTTAGGGTATGATATAGTCGGCCCCGTCCGACTTTCTACTTTACTTACTTGTTTTAACATAATATTTTTAAGTGCAAGCATATAATGTTTATAAACTAGCATTACATGTTTGGGACATATATGTTAATATGTTATAATATACATCATGTTTGGGACATAAAATGTTTGTAAATATAATATGCTTAGATGGAAACATATATTAATTTAGAAATAGCCTATAAACATATATGTGTTTGGAAAGAGAGACCTAGAGAATATTCTGCAAGTAAAGTAATGGAAGTAACCAATTGGTGCCCTAAAAATATATCCACACAAAGAAAATTTAATTAAAATTTTTTACTACCAGTGTATGCCCTAAGGTGAAACATAATATGTTTGAACAATACAAACAATATTTTGTTTGGACCAATCCTGAAAATGTATATATGCTTGAAGCAAAATGTGTTTGGGGTATATGTTATAGAAGCGACTTTTTTTGAGGGTGTGGACACCGATTATCCATCATAATGGCGGCGCTTTAGTTCTGGTGACCAATCGAAGCTGTACACTTTTAGCTGACCTCATTGGCAAGCAAACACGATCATTATGTTTGTTCACAATTCACAGTCTGCTCAATTTGGAATGGATCCCATCGGAGAAAACCAAATTCGGCAAATGACCACTTTCGAAGCAACTCCGTGGCTCTTCCAGTCTAACTTTTTCTATGCATTGGTGAGTTCGCACATTTTGGACATTTGACTTTAGACCAAACTCGTGATATGTCAAGGTCACGAGCAAGTTTCCTACACGTGCGGTTTATTTCTTTCAAATCTGGCCTTGACTTTTTGCATCATTTCTATAAATAAATCCATAAGATTTATTGCCAATATTCTTAGGTTATTTTCAAAAAGATCAAATGTATCATTCCATTGGACATCTATCCACTGAGACCCTAATGTTAACAATGCTGATATTTTTTTATACCCTCCACCATAGGATGAAGGGTAACACATCGAAATATTAGACCGTTTTTAACACATCGAAATATTGGTCTAAGACCCAATAATGTGTATATATACTGGGTCGTGGTGAAATTCTGACTCGATCTAAGTATGTCTGTCCGTTTATACGGCTGTCCGCCCGTCTGTGGAAATCACGCTAACTTCCTAACGACACAAGCTATCGACTTGAAACTTGGCACAAATAGTTGTTATTTATGTAGATCGGATGGTATTGCAAATGGGCCATATCGAACCACGTTTACGTATAGCCCCCATATAAACCAACCCCCAAATTTGGCTTGCGGACGCTCTACGAGGAGTACATTTCATCAGATCTGGTTGAAAGTTGGTACGTGGTGTAAGTACATGACCTCAAACACCCATGCAAAAATTGGTCCATATCGGTCCATAATTGTATATAGCCCCGATATAAACCGATCCTTATATTTTGCTTGCGAATCCTCTTGTTGGAGCAAATTTTAATCCGATCCGGTTGAAATTTGGTACGTGGTGTTAGTCTATGGTCTCTAACATTTATGGTTAAAATAGGTCCATAATTAACCTCCAGATTTAACCTCCGGAGCAAATTTCATCCGATCCGGTTGAAATTTGGTACGTGGTGTAAGTATATGGTCTTTAACAACCATGCCAACCAAAATTGATCCATATCGGTCCATAATCATATATAGTTCCGATATAAAACGATCCCCAGATTTTACTTTCGGAACCTCTTTGGTGGAGCAAAATTCATCTGATCCGATTGAAATTTGTTACGTGGTGTTAGTATATGGTCCCTAACAAACATGCAGAAATTTATTCCTATCGGTCCATAATTATATATAGCACCCATATAAACCGATCCCCAGATTTGACCTCCGGAGCCTCATGAAGGAGCAAATTTCATCCGATTCGGTTAAAATTTTGTTCTATTTTCTATTAGTCTATTATGTCTCTAACATTCATGCTAAAATTTTTCCATATCGGTTTATAATTATACATAGGCCCCATATAAACCGATCCCCAGAATTGTCCTCGGGAGCCTCTTGGAGATTAAATTTCTTGGAGGTGCAAAATTTCATCCGATTCGGCTGAAATTTGGTTAGTATATCGTCATCTCAACAACCATGCCAAAAGTGGTCCATATGGGTCCATAGTTATATAAAGCCCACAGATAAACCGATCTCCAGATTTTACTTCTTCCTGGATAAGCAAATTTCATATGTTCTTATTAACATTTGGTACTAATCACACACAAATTTGACCATATATGTTCATAATTGTATATAGCCCAGTGAAAAACCGACCACATATTGCACTTCTGCCTCTTTTTTACCGCCCAAAATTTCATACCAGTCAAGAACTGAATTATATAGCTATTTAGTCTGGATTTTTTGCCTAATATATACCCCGTATGGACTAACTTCCAATTTGGAAGACGATGTTAAGGAGTTTTAAGATTCTTTGCCATCGGCAAGTATTACAGTCTTTCGTAGAAGTTTCTACGCAATCCATGGTGGAGGGTACATACGATTTGGCCTGGCCGAACTTACGGCCGTACATACTTGCTTTTTTTCTGAACATAGTTCCACTCAGGACTTCAATATTATATTGCCAAACCTATTAAAACTTCTACGATTTTTATGTGGTCTTTGCTACATGTTTCCGATAGTTTCTTCCCATTGTTCTGCTTCAAAAGTTAGATTTTCCGCCAAAAGCTTGAATTTTCTGAGAGGTTTTGGTAAAAAAAGAAACGTAAAAATCAGCTAACAATGCAACACGAAGACAATAGCAATTCCGTTTGCAAGCGCATCCAGGCAAAAAGAAAGATTTAAAAATCGAACAAAAGTTCTTTTGTTTCTTTTCCCATAGGTTTGACATAAATGTTTCTACAATATTCTGGTGAATATAAAATTTACTGAAATGGAAGCACATTTACATGATCTTTGACATAATGCTTGTTAATGGACCTATACGCTTTATTCGTCAGGGGAAGGATGTAATTCATTTTTCTTCATTGTTGTGACCTGTCACATGAGTTTTAAGCAAAGCCAATGCAGTCAAAGATAAAATGTTTTCTTCTGGAATGAAAATTTAGACAAACGAAATTCTCCATTACTAATAAGTAGCTTTTTTAAACCAACTTTGTGATGAGAGATTTAACGAAAAGAAATAATTTCTTTCAGTGTGGCTGAATGATATATTTAAATTTTGAATGAATATAAAGGTAATACAATGTATTTACTTGGCAGAGTAATTGTTGTCATTACAATCCTTGGCTTCAATGAACTGATCCACCCAAAAAAATTAAACGTGGAAAAGTTCAATATTCTAGAAGTACCAATCTTGCGAACAATTTCGGTGTATATGTATATTTAAATTACATTATTTCTATTTAGTTATTCATTTTATTTATTTTATTTATTGTTTAGTTTGGTCTTATAGTAAATACAAGATAAAACAATTAAGTAACGCCTAAAGTCAGGCGGTGTCAACTATATTATACCCTTCACCACTATATATATCAACATTTTTGATGCCATATTAACTAATATTGAACCCATTATTAAACAGGTAAGTAAAGTAGAAAGTCGGGCGGGGCCGACTATATTATACCCTGCACCACTTTGTAGATCTAAATTTTCGATACCATATCACATCCGTCAAATGTGTTGGGAGTTATATATAAAGGTTTGTCCCAAATACATACATTTAAATATCACTCGATCTGCACAGAATTTGATAGACTTCTACAAAATCTATAGACTCAAAATTTAAGTCGGCTAATGCACTAGGGTGGAACACAATGTTAGTAAAAAACAAGGAAAATGTTGGTATTTTGACCATTTTTGTCGAAATCAGGAAAACATATATATGGGAGATATATCTAAATATGAACCGATTTCAATCTAATTTGGCACACATGACTATATTACTAATTGTACTCCTAGTGCAAAATTTCAACCAAATTGGGCCAAAACTCTGGCTTCTGGGGCCATATAAGTCCATATCGGGCGAAAAATATATATGGAAGCTATATCTAGAAATGAACCGATTTCAATCAAATTTGGCACACATGACTAAACTAAAAATGGTACTCCTTGTGCAAAATTTCAAGCTAATCGGGATAAAACTCTGGCTTCTGGGTCCATATAAGTGCATATCGGGCGAAAAATATATATTGGAGCTATATCTATATCTGAATCGATTTCAACCAAATTTGGCACGCATAGCTACAATGCCAAATCTACTTTCTGTGCAAAATTTCAACCAAATTGGGCCAAAGCTCTGGCTTGTAGGGCCATATTAGTCCATATCGGGCGAAAGATATATATGGGAGCTATATCTAAATCTGCACCGATTTCAATAAATTTTTGCACACTTGACTATACGACTAAGTGTTATGTTTGTACAAAATTTCAAGCAAATCGGTATAAAACTCTGGCTGCTGGGACCATAATAGTGCATATCGGGCGAAAGATATATATGGGAGCTATATCTAAATCTGAACCGATTTCTTCCAAAATCAATAGGGTTCTATTCTGACCCAAATTAGGAACATGTGCCAAATTTGAAGGTGATTGGGCTTAAATTGCGACCTAGACTTTGATCACAAAAATGTGTTCACAGACAGACGGACATGGTTATATCGACTCAGGGACCGACCGTGAGCATTATTGCCAAAGACACCATGTGTCTATCTCGTCTCCTTCTGGGTGTTACAAACATATGCACTATCTTATAATACCCTGTTCCACAGTGTGGCGCAGGGTATAAAAAGAGAAAATCGTTCAATTAGTGTGGGTAATAAAACCAAATTTGTAAAAATCTAGCAATATTCTTATGTAAGAGCTACAAGTACGTATAAATACGATCGGCTAGTACATCAAAATTTGAAATTTGAGTAACATTGGTTAATAAATGAGAGTACTTTGGCCAAATTTGGGAAAATAGAGCGATGCATATATATGGAAGCTATATCTAAATCTGAACTACTTTGCATAATATTTTGCGGGTTGGATTAATACCACAAAAGGTTACCTTGTCCAAAATTTGAGTAAGATCAGTTAAGAAATGAGGCCTCTATGGTCAAAAATAAGGTTATTAGGCGCGAATTTTTCAAAATCAGGCAATACATATATGGGAGCTATATCTACATCCGTGTGAAAAAAAAACACAACGTGAACCCATTTGTCGAAATCAGGCGATACATATATATGGGAGCTATATCTAAATTTGATCGGATTTCTTCCAAATTCAATAGCGTTCGTCCTTGTGCCCAAATAACTCCCTGTACAAAATATCATCAAAATCGGTTAATAATTGCGACCGGAATCCTGTGAACAACAAATACATAGACAGACGGACGAACGGACGGACACCAAGCGCTAGATCGACTCAGGAGGTGATTCTGAGTCGATCGGTATATATTTTATGGGGTATAAAATCAATATTTCTGGTAGGCACATTTTTTGGCCGATCAAACTTATTATACCCTGACCACTATGTGGTTTAGGGTATAAAAAGAGGAAATCGGTCGATTAGTTGTGGGTAATAAATCCAACTTTCTGCAAATATTTACGGCACTAGATTTATGTAAGAGCTACATGTAAGTCTAAATACGATCAGCTAGTACATCAAAATTTGAATAACATTGGTTAATATAAAGGGTGATTTGTTAAGAGCTTGATAATTTTTTTTTAAAAAAAACGCATAAAATTTGCAAAATCTCATCGGTTCTTTATTTGAAACGTTAGATTGGTCCATGACATTTACTTTTTGAAGATAATTTCATTTAAATGTTGACCGCGGCTGCGTCTTAGGTGGTCCATTCGGAAAGTCCAATTTTGGGCAACTTTTTCGAGCATTTCGGCCGGAATAGCCCGAATTTCTTCGGAAATGTTGTCTTCCAAAGCTGGAATAGTTGCTGGCTTATTTCTGTAGACTTTAGACTTGACGTAGCCCCACAAAAAATAGTCTAAAGGCGTCAAATCGCATGATCTTGGTGGCCAACTTACCGGTCCATTTCTTGAGATGAATTGTTCTCCGAAGTTTTCCCTCAAAATGGCCATAGAATCGCGAGCTGTGTGGCATGTAGCGCCATCTTGTTGAAACCACATGTCAACCAAGTTCAGTTCTTCCATTTTTGGCAACAAAAAGTTTGTTAGCATCGAACGATAGCGATCGCCATTCACCGTAACGTTGCGTCCAACAGCATCTTTGAAAAAATACGGTCCAATGATTCCACCAGCGTACAAACCACACCAAACAGTGCATTTTTCGGGATGCATGGGCAGTTCTTGAACGGCTTCTGGTTGCTCTTCACTCCAAATGCGGCAATTTTGCTTATTTACGTAGCCATTCAACCAGAAATGAGCCTCATCGCTGAACAAAATTTGTCGATAAAAAAGCGGATTTTCTGCCAACTTTTCTACGGCCCATTCACTGAAAATTCGACGTTGTGGCTCGTTAGTAAGTCTATTCATGATGAAATGTCAAAGCATACTGAGCATCTTTCTCTTTGACACCATGTCTGAAATCCCACGTGATCTGTCAAATACTAATGCATGAAAATCCTAACCTCAAAAGAATCACCCTTTATAAGAGTATTATGGCCAAATATGACAAAATCGAGCGATGCATATATATGGGACCTATATCTAAATCTGAACCAATTTGTATAATATTTTGCAGGTATGATTGATACCACAGAAGGTCACTTTGTGTAAAATTTGAGTAAGATCAGTTAATAAATGAGGCTCCTATGATCAAAAATAAGGTTATTAGGGCAAATTTTTTCTAAATCGGGCGATACATATAAATTATATTATATGGGAGCTATATCTAAATCTGAACCGATTTCGATGAAATTTTGCAGACTTAAAGGGTGATGAAAGAGTTTACTATGTGCAAAATTTTATGACGATCCGTTTGAAAAAAAAAGCGCAACGTGACCCCATTTGTCGAAATCGGGAGATACATATATATGGGAACTATATCTAAATTTGATCCGATTTCTTCCAAATTCAATAGCGTTCGTACTTGTGCCCAAAAAACTCCCTGTACCAAATTTCATCAAAATCGATTAATAATTGCGACCGGAATCCTGTGAACAACAAATACATGGACAGACGGACGGACGGACGGACACCAAGCGCTAGATCGACTCAGGAGGTGATTCTGAGTCGATCGGTATATATTTTATGGGATCTAAAATCAGTATTTCTGGTAGGCACATTGTTTGGCAGATCAAACTTATTATACCCTAACCACTATTTGGTTTAGGGTATAAACAACATGTTTGTCGCAACCATTCTTGTCCTTAGATATTATGGATATGATTTATGCAAGCATGTTATGTTTGACAAGAACAATATTTTTTGTGTTTAATTGTTTGCTTGGTCAATATTTTCTGTTCCTTTTATGATTTATTTAGCTAATTGGATCTAAATACATTTTAATCCCAACGTTTCGTCAATACTTGTTGACTTCTTCCAGGGGATTTCGTAAAATTATTTTCTCAAAATTTGCATTTAAATACTTATATTATATCACAGTTTTTTAAACATAAATTTTGAACGGATAATCTGAATATAAAATTAAAATAGAAATGAAAACAAAACACAGCTTAAATTTAGTATCACAGTGAATTAAGATATTTCAACTCTGTATCTAACGCTTAAAAAAAATATTTTTTCCCAACAAAAATGTTTCATGTTCTCCGTGAAAAACTAACATTATGCTCTTAAAACATATTTGGAATGGGCATATTCCATCTTTGGATGTATACTCTCTGAATTAACAGAAATATATTTGCATAATATTCACCTTTAATCCAAATCGATTTTGACATTTAATGTCGAATTGTGTTAAAAGCAAAACATCGAATTTGAAGATGGTAAAAAGGCGGCTTCGATTTTTTAGGAAAAACGTTCATTAGAGATACACCTTTGTATTCACATTGGGAGATATTTAGGGGCACTCTCATTGCCGAAACCCTGGTATGAGATTGCCTATCTTGCAATCGTATATGATTCACTCTCCAGAGGCAAAAATTTCCTTTTTACCTTAAATTGAAATTGAATAAAAAGTTTCAAAACTCATTTGGCTGATGAGTAAAAGCACATCCGTTGCATGAGATTTACTTCATTGTATACTCCGCCCGAGGACTTAACCTTTCATTGTTCATTAAATAATAGAACCAGACATGGTGATATGCAAATGACACGAGCACCTTATCATCCTGTCACGAATTCTCCTGTCCTGTCGTGTTGTTCATCAGTTTAACATTTGCCCTCTTAAGTCGTCGAGTCATGAATGGAAATTAGTCATGAAAAATGTCATAGAATTATACTATGTAGTTCCGCAAAATATCTTTGGCATGACAGCATACATTAAATGATGTATTAACCAAGAGAAAAAGTAGGAGCTTCGAGCACAATGTTGAAAGCATTACATGGGAACACAAGGAGGAAGATGCGAAAAAACATAAGAAAACAAAATACAATCCCTTAGAATGACAATGGAATAATTTCATTATTCCTGTTTTTTTTTTTTCTCCAAAGTCTCTTGAAAGTTCACAAGACCTATGGTCCCCATGGAAGATTGTTAAGCATGGAAAAATAAAAATGCTTTGCAAACGTAATGTGGACGACCGAACCTAAATAAATATTAAATTTCTATCTTTGTTTGGAAATAAAATTTATTCCCAAATTGAAAAAAAGAACGAAGTGAAAAAAGTCTGTAACCTCCATAAAACATTGTTGCCAAATATTTAATCCGTTTACCCTAGACCCCTAGGATTTTGTTTGTGAATGATGTACAAGAAGTGATGACACAAAATATCAAGGAATGAAATATTTTGACTTAGGTACTTTGAAATGTATTTCTTGTGCGCGTAAAATAATACCCTTTACAGTGTGGCTGGTATATAGTGCAACCAATTTATGTGGCTATCATTTTGTAAACCGCTCGTCTGACAGTTTGATACCAATGACAGTTTGCTTTATTGTGTACAAGTTTACAAAAACATTTTAATCTATTGCATTCAGAAATTATTCGTGATATAGAACAAGTGTGATAACTTTACATTTGGCTAGAAAACCACAAATGGCCATCGATGGAACCCTCCTGCATTTAAAAGTGAAGGCTAGGTTAGTTTAGGTATTGTGGCTATATAAAGGGTGATACGGTCAAAATTTGGTCAAAGGAAAACGCGTGTAAATCGGTGAAATCGTTTATTTAAAAAATCAAATTAAATTTCTTTTTCAAGTTCAATTAGTATAAAATTCAGGAAAAATATTCAGTTAGGCTTTCGCTTTTCCAAATCCGAGTTGCCGGGCCTCACGCTTGACACCTGCCATCAGATTTTGTACAGCCACCTTGTCCACCTTCTTCGTCACTGAGTCACTACCTTCTTGTAAGTCGATAGTCCGGCTCGTTTTTTGGCTCGATGCACGGTTGTAGACGATACACCCAGCTTATTTGCGGCATCTCGGAGAGAGATGTTAGGGTTTCGCTTGAAACTACCGGCAACTCTCTTTGTCGTCTCAGCGGCTTCCGGTTTTCGATTTCCCCCCGATCCAGACTTCCTGGCTGTGGACAAACGGTCCCCAAATACTTTAATTACATTTGTAACGGTTGATTTGGCAACTTTTAGCGATTTTACCAGCTTTGCGTGCGAGTAGCTCGGATTTTCGTGATTCGCGAGCAAATTTTTGATACGTTGCTTTCCTTGCTTGGGCGGCATTTTGACAACTGAAGGGTGAATTCCAAAATCAAAGTAGGAGCAACATTATACACACACACCTTCAAAATGAGGGGTGTTCAGGTTTTTTAAATGCAAAATTGAAAGAAATACGTCAAGTTTATATTGACCAAATTTTGACCTTATCACCCTTTATTCCATTGTGATACCACAAGTGGTGAATTTCTCTCTTATCAATGAGTGCTGATCGATTTTACTTTAATCTCAATAACAAGCGACATCCTCTTTATAGTCCGAACAGAGTTGCACATTCCAATGAAACCATTTAGAGAAGTTTTAAAACACTCAGAGTTGTAGATGACACTTTTTCGTCAGCAAATGAGTGATTTTTTAATTTGTCTTTAATTTTTTTTTCTTTTAAAAACCACCAAATTATGTAAGAGAATATAATATTTTTTACTGCAAATTCACTCATTTGTACGGTAGTTTTCGTTCTCTAAAAAGAAATTGAGTCACTTGGATTGCGATTAGTCCGCAGAAAAATAAAACAATTATATACGGCCGTAAGTTCGGCCAGGCCGAATCTTATGTACCCTCCACCATAGATTGCGTAGAAATTTCTACTAAAGACTGTCATCCACAATCAAATTACTTGGGTTGCGGTAACACTTGCCGATGGAAAGGTATCTTAAAAAATCCTTAACACCGTCTTCTAAATTGTAAGTTAGTCCATACGGGGGATATATTACACAAAACAAAATTTTCTATAGAAATAAAAATTTGATAAAATTTTCTATAGAAATAAAATTTTGACAAAATTTTCTATAGAAACAAAATTTTGACAAAATTTTCTACAGAAATAAAACTTTGGCAAAACTATCTATAGTAATAAAATTTTGACAAAACTTTATCTAGTAATAAAATTTTGACAAAATTTTCTATAGAAATAAAATTTTGACAAAATTTTCTATAGAAATAAAATTTTGACAAAATTTTCTATAGAAATAAAATTTTGGTAGATTATTTTTGGCGATATGGATCAATTTTTGTGTGAGTGGCCATTGGCTATATATAACTATAGACCGATATGGACCAATTTTGCATGGCTTTTAGCGGCCATATACTAACACCACGTAACAAATTTCAACCGGATCGGATGAATTTTGCTCCACCAGAGAGGTTCCGAAAGTCAAATCTGGGGATCGGTTTATATGGGAGCTGTATATAATTATGGCCCGATATGGACCAATTTTCGCATGGTTGTTAAATACCAATATTTCGATGTGTTACGAACGGAATGACAAAGTTAATATACCCCCCATCCAAAGTATGTTAAACTATGTTATGGGATAGATGAACTATCGCGTGCGAAAATTTAACTAAAGTGTATTTTAAATTTTGAGATTAATTAAATTAAGTAGTTACTATTATACGAATTGCTATTTTTGTATATTAACAATATACTAAAACAAAATAATTTTTTTTTGCAATGAATATAAATTAATTTTAACATCAGTTTTACACCTGATGATGATTATATAATATAAATTAATTTTAACATCAGTTTTACAGCTGTTGTTTTTTCTGTGTATACATATATAGCGCTTTACTTAGGTGCACAATATACCAGGCACCCCATAAATTAACACCCTGGATTTCAATTTCTTTAACAACTTCTTTCGCACAAGCTTCTTTTGTTTTTCTATAGAAAATTGTGTCAAAATTTTAGTTCTATAGAAAATCTTGTCAAAATTTTATTTCTATAGAAAATTTTGTCAACAATTTTTTTTTTGTAGAAAATTTTGTCAAAATTTTATTTCTATAGAAAATGTTGTCAAAATTTTACTTCTATAGGAAATTTTTTCAAAATTTTTTTCTATAGAAAATTTTGTCAAAATTTTACTTCTATAGAAAATTTTGTCAAAATTTTACTTCTATAGAAAATTTTGTCAAAATTTTACTCCTATAGGAAATTTTGTCGAAATTTAATTTCTATAGAAAATTTTGTAAAAATTTTATTTTTATAGAAAATTTTGTCAAAATTCTATTTCTATAGAAAATATTACAAAAATTTTATTTCTGTAGAAAATTTTATAAAAATTTTATTTCTGTAGAAAATTTTAACAAAATGTTATTTATATAGAAAATAGTGATAAAATTTAATTCTATAGAAAACTTTGTCCGAATTTTATTTTTATAGAAAATTTTGTCAAAACTTTATTTCTATAGAAAATTTTGTCAAAGTTTTATTTCTATAGAAAATTTTGTTAAAATTTATTTCTATAGAAAATTTTGCCAAAATTTTATTTAATCGATCTTTATACCCTTCACCACTACTGTGGTACGGGGTATAATAAGTTTGTGCATTTGTATGTAACGTCAAGAAGGAAAAGTCTGAGACCCATCGTTTAGTATACCGATCGTCTTAGAATTAAATTCTGAGTCGATTTAGCGATGTCCGTCTGTCTGTCTGTCTGTCTGTCTGTCTGTCTGTCCGTCTGTCTGTCTGTTGATGTATTTTTGTGTGCAAAGTACAGCTCGCAGTTTTAGTCCGATTGTCCTAAAATTTGGTATAGGGTCATGTTTCGGCTCAAAGACGATCCCTATTGATTTTGGAAAAAATCGGTTCAGATTTAGATATAGCTGCCATATATATTTTTCACCGATCTGGTCATAATTGGCGTGTATATCAACCGATCTTCCTCAAATTCCGTACATCCGAATATTTTATGAGTCTCGAAAAACTTGCAGAATATCAGCCAAATCGGTTCAGATTTAGATATAGCTCCCATATATAGCTTTCGCCCGATTTACACTCATTTGCCCACAGAGGCCAATTTTTTGCTCCGATTTAGTTGAAATTTTGCACAGGGAGTAGAATTAGCATTGTAGCTATGCGTGTCAAATTTGGTTGAAATCGGTTCAGATTTATATATAGCTCCCATATATAGCTTTCGCCCGATTTACACTCAAATGACCACAGAGGCCAATTTTTTGCTCCGATTTAGTTCAAATTTTGCACAGGGAGTATAATTAGCATTGTAGCTATGCGTGCCAAATTTGGTTGAAATCGGTTCAGATTTAGATATAGCTCCCATATATAGCTTTCGCCCGATTTGCACTCATATGACCTCAGAGGCCAATTTTTAACTCCGATTTAGTTGAAATTTTGCACAGGGAGTAGAATTAGCATTGTAGCTATACGTGCCAAATTTGGTTGACATCGGTTCAGATTTAGATATAGCTCCCATATATATGTTTTTCTGATTTCGACAAAAATGGTCAAAATACCAACATTTTGCTTGTTAAATCACCACTGCTTAGTCGAAAAGTTGTAAAAATTACTCTAATTTTCCTAAACTTCTAATACATATATATCGAGCGATAAATCATAAATAACCTTTTGCGAAGTGTCCTTAAAATTGCTTCAGATTTAAATGTTTCCCATATTTTTTGTACTAACATTGTGTTCCACCCTAGTGCATTAGCCGACACAAATTTTGAGTCTATAGATTTTGTAGAAGTCTATCAAATTCTGTCCAGATCGAGTGGTATTTAAATGTATGTAAAGGGTGATTCTTTTGAGGTTAGGATTTTCATGCATTAGTATTTGACAGATCACGTGGGATTTCAGACATGGTGTCAAAGAGAAAGATGCTCAGTATGCTTTGACATTTCATCATGAATAGACTTACGATCTGCCACAACGTCGAATTTTCAGTCAATGGGCCCTAGAAAAGTTGGCAGAAAATCCGCTTTTTTATCGACAAATTTTGTTCAGCGATGAGGCTCATTTCTGGTTGAATGGCTACGTAAATAAGCAAAATTGCCGCATTTGGAGTGAAGAGCAACCAGAAGCCGTTCAAGAACTGCCCATGCATCCCGAAAAATGCACTGTTTGGTGTGGTTTGTACGCTGGTGGAATCATTGGACCGTATTTTTTTAAAAGTTGCTGTTGGACGCAACGTTACGGTGAATGGCGATCGCTATCGTTCGATGCTAACAAACTTTTTGTTGCCAAAAATGGAAGAACTGAACTTGGTTGACATGTGGTTTCAACAAGATGGCGCTACATGCCACACAGCTCGCGATTCTATGGCCATTTTGAGGGAAAACTTCGGAGAACAATTCATCTCAAGAAATGGACCGGTAAGTTGGCCACCAAGATCATGCGATTTGACGCCTTTAGACTATTTTTTGTGGGGCTACGTCAAGTCTAAAGTCTACAGAAATAAGCCAGCAACTATTCCAGCTTTGGAAGACAACATTTCCGAAGAAATTCGGGCTATTCCGGCCGAAATGCTCGAAAAAGTTGCCCAAAATTGGACTTTCCGAATGGACCACCTAAGACGCAGCCGCGGTCAACATTTAAATGAAATTATCTTCAAAAAGTAAATGTCATGGACCAATCTAACGTTTCAAATAAAGAACCGATGAGATTTTGCAAATTTTATGCGTTTTTTTTAAAAAAAAAGTTATCAAGCTCTTAACAAATCACCCTTTATTTGGGACAAACTTTTATATATAGCCCCCAACACGTTTGACGAATGTGATATGGTATCGAAAATTTAGATCTACTAAGTGGTGCAGGGTATAATATAGTCGGCCCCGCCCGACTTTAGACTTTCCTTACATGTTTTAAATGTAATATATACCACATATGGACTTACTTATAATTTAGAAGACGGTGTTAGGTGGTTTTAAGATACCCTGCCATCGGCAAGCGTTACCTAAACCCAAGTAATTCGATTGTGGATGGCAGTGTTTTGAAGAAGTTTCTACGCAATCCATGGTGGAGGGTACATAAGCTTCGGCCTGGCCGAACTTACGGCCGTATATACTTGTTTTTATTGAAAAAAATAAAAAAAATTGTAACAAACAAATTTTTTTCGTGATAAAAGTTTAAAATTTTCGAAGCAATCCAAAAAACTCTAACAAAAGAAAAACGTTTTCGGTACACGTTTTCCAATCGTTTTTTGTCTTTGCGTGTGTAAGAAAAATCGTGTTCCGTGTATGCACTATATGGTTCAAATCGCTTCGGATTTAAATATAGTTCCCATATATATCTTGCGTCCGATAGAGATTCATATGACCACCGGAGACCAAAGTTTCATTCCGATTTACTTGAAAATTCCCACTGAGAATTAATATTTTTTCAAATCGGTTAAATTTTAGATATAGCTCCTATATATACATATATACCCCTGATGATGGTAGAATATTTCATATTTTAAATAGGTATAAAATTTGGGATTTTACTCCAATTCAGTTCAGATTTAAGGTGAGTATTATGTTCGAGTTTAGCCGCTAAAATCGCTAAAGTGAAAACTAAATCAGTAAGAAAAATGCATGAAATTATACGTATTTATTGCAAATTTTATTAGAACTTGATGGGGAATAGCCCCGAGCAAATTTTCACAAAGTTTGTATTCCTTAAAATGGATTATTAAAGAAAAGTAATCGTGGAAAAATGACGTTTTTAGCGGCTAAACTCGAACTTAATACCCACCTTTAGATAAAGCCTCCATATATTTGTCCTTTCGGTTTAGGCAAATATGGCCATTTACACAAAATTCTTCGATGGTTTTCCCATATTGTAGCCAAATACTGCACTCTGCAAAGCCAGACTTTCCACACTGTAAAGCCAGACTTGAGATTTACATAAGGCTGCGACTTGTGCAAATGTAGCACGATTTTGCCAAATAATATCTCACAACCCTATCTCGGCGAGTTCTAGCCAATATCTTTGTAAAATCGCCACTGCGAAGTAGCAAAAATTGTAAAAATGTGTCAAATTGACCTATACCTGTTATACATATGAAACGTCCAATAAATCACAAAAGCAGATTTGCCAAATTGCATCAAAATGGCTTATTCATTTCCCATATTTTTTAACATTTTGATTCGTTCCAGGTTGTTAGCCGATTTAGATTTAAATTGCAGAGAATTTGTAGTAGTGAAAAATTTCTGTCGCAATCGTTTCAGCTTTAAATATATGTATATTCCAGTTTAGATTTTTATACAGCTCCCAATAAATTTGATAGCTATTTTGGTCTATACGGTGGTGAATGATATTAGATAGTCGGCTATGTCCGACATTAGACTTTATTTACTTTCATGTAGAATAATTAACCACTCACTTTTTGGAAAAGTTCTTGAAACAAAAACCAAAACCGCTGTTTTTATACCCTCCACCATAGGATGGGGGTATATTAACTTTGTCATTCCGTTTGTAACACATAGAAATATTGCTCTAAGACCCCATAAAGTATATATATATTCTGGGTCGTGGTGAAATTCTGAGTCGATCTGAGCATGTCCGTCCGTCCGTCTGTTGAAATCACGCTAACTTCCGAACGAAACAAGCTATCGACTTGAAACTTGGTACAAGTAGTTGTTATTGATGTAGGTCAGATGGTATTGCAAATGGACCATATCGGTCCACTTTTACGTATAGCACCCATATAAACGGACCCCCAAATTTGGCTTGCGATTGCTCTAAGAGAAGCAAATTTCATCCGATCCAGGTGAAATTTGGTACATGGTGTTAGTATATGGTCTTTAATAACCATGCAAAAATTGGTCCATATCGGTCCACTTTTACGTATAGCCCCCATATAAACGGACCCCCAAATTTGGTTTGCGATCGCTCTAAGAGAAGAAAATTTCATCCGATACGGCTGAAGTTTGGTACATGATGTTAGTATATGGTCTTTAACAACCATGCAAACATTGGTCCATATCGGTCCATAATTACACATAGCCCCCATATAAACCGATCCCCCGATTTGGCTTGCGATCGCTCTAAGAGAAACAAATTTCATCCGATCCGGCTGAAATTTGGTACATGGTGTTAGTATATGGTCTCTAACAACCAAGCAAAAATTGGTCCACATCGGCCCATAATTATATATAGCCCCCATATAAACTGATCCCCCGATTTGGCTTGCGGAGCCTCTATGAAACGAAAATTTCATCCGATCCGGCTGAAATTTGGTACATGGTGTTGGTATATGTTCTCTAATGACCATGCAAAAATTGGTCCATATCGGTCCATAATTATATATAGCCCCCATATAAATCGATTCCCAGATTTGTCCTCCGGAGCCTCTTGGAGGAGCAAAATTCATCCGATCCGGTTGAAATTTGGGACATGGTGTTAGAATGTCGTCTCTAACAAACACGCAAGAATTGGTCCATATCGGTCCATAATTATATATAGCCCCCATATAAACCGTTCCCCAGATTTGATCTCCGGAGCCTCTTGGAGGAGCAAAATTCACCCGATCCGGTTGAAATTTGCAACTTGGTGTTAGTAGAAGGCCGCTAATATCCATGCCAAAATTGGTCCATATCGGTGTATAGTTATATATAGCCGATCCCCAATCACACAAAAATTGGTCCATAGCGGTTCATATACATGGTTGCCACTCGAGCCAAAAATAATCTACCAAAATTTTATTTTTATGAAAAACATTGTCAAAATGTTATTTCTATAGAAAATTTTGTCAAAATTTTATTTCTATAGAAAATTTTGTAAAAATTTTATTTCTATAGAAAATTTTGTCAAAATTTTATAGAAAATGTTGTTAAAATTTTATTTTGTCAAAATTTTATTTCTATAGAAACTTTAAACTTAATTATATACGTATTTAATGGGCCTTTTTTAGTTTAATATGTACTACGTATGGACTACCTTGTAATTTAGTAGACGGTGTTAGGAAGTTTTAAGATACCTTGCCATCGGCAAGTGTTACCGCATCCCAAGTAATTCGGTTGTGGAGGACAGTCTTCAGTTGAAGTTTCTACGCAATCCATGGTGGAGGGTACATAAACTTCGGCCTGGCCGAACTTACGGCCGTATATACTTGTTATCAATTCAAAGGTTCAATATACATTAGTTTTGGCCCATAGTACTCTCTTGTGGCTTAACTTAAAACCGAAACGTGCCGCATTTATTATAATTTATGGAAATTAGAGCACAAAATTGAAAATCAATTCAATGAAATTATAAAGTTTTAATTGCATAACTTTTGTAGTTGTTGCCTATTATGGTTTACAATACTCTCATGTTAGGAGGAAAAAAAAAACTAGAACGCCAGGATTGGATATTCAATCCAGTGAATTAGCTAACATTGCTATATTGCTCACTTAATGTTCCATTTTCATTTAACAAAGGCCATAACAATATTAAATTACTATATTATTCTTCGAATTCAAAACTGGCATAATCATAATATCTACAACTGGTACAAACACAAGTCTAAAATAAAGGCTAAGACAAAATATGATACTATTATAATAAATTGCTGAAAGCGGAAAAACAATTTTTTGTAAATTCGAAAAAATGCAGAACAAAACCATAGTCAAGCATTTGTTATTGCTGTTCAGATATTGTACAAGGAGTTGGTATTTTTGACAGACATTATTTATTGATTCAATATAATTCTATGGTTTGTTGCCCAATATATGGACACAAGTACGGCACACAAAAGCTGATCAGCTGAGGCGACTGTGTCGACAGCTAAAAGTCCTGTTTATAAATGAAAAAAAAAATTGTATTCCTGACGAAATATGGAATTCAAAGTAGGAGTTTATCCACTACTGTACTAGTGGAGTTTGGAGGAAATGTAATGCTTCCTTTTTCTTGATGAGCTCCACAAACTTTGTAAACAAAGTTTAGGTTAGATGTAGTAGCAGCCAGGGCTGTTGAGTCGGAGCCGGAGTCATAGAAATTTTGCTTGGCTCCGACTCCGGCGAAACAAAATTTGAAAAACACTTCATATCTTTGTAACTAAAGAAATATTTCGACAAAAAAATTTTTAATCAAACAACGACAAACGAAGTACTGGATTTCAGGCCACTCAAAGTGTATTTATATGGGTGACATTTCATGGTGATATAAAAAATAGGTTTTACTAGAATATGGGCTTAATTGATCAATTGTATTGTCAATTTTTAACATATTAAAATATCGATATTTGAACCTGTATATACGCATGATAAAGGTAAAATTTTAAGGCAATATACTGCTAATCTAAAGTTATGAATTTTTGGCAGGCATGTCGAGTTCGAAGATGGGTCATACCGGACAATTTTGTGACATAGCACCTACATATAATCCCAACTTTCGATTTGTTTCAAGAAATTTTTCCCAGTCTAAAATTTTCATAAGATTTGTCAGAAATTTCGAATACGAGTAAAGAGTTATTTGAGATCCATAAATAAATGCGGAAATTTCCCAGATTTTGAGATAGCCCTACATAATTACTTGAGAAATCTCCTTATACACCCGATGTCTTTGGAAGCTGTAATTTTAAATTAAACATCTGCCAACGTGCCATCTGAGCCGGTCTTGAAAGCCACTTGAAATTCTTTACATTAAATTAATGGCATCTAATGTCCATAACTGATAGACCATTTATAATTCGATGTTTCACCATTTTATTCATTATACACTGAAAAAAATATTGTCGTGAGGTCAAAGATTTCATGTCTTTAAAATACGAATGCAACTTTTGCTTAGCATAAAGACGCATTTCTCTAATATAACGTTTTTTTTTCCTTGTCCAAAAGGCGATAAAGTTTGCAATGAAGTCCTTATTGTCCTTATAATTAAATGATTTCACTTAAAAATAGGTATCATAACATGAAAGCAAAAATGTTTGGGCTAAGGTCAACTTGACTTTAATAATTAAGAAAAAAATTCTTTAAATGTAATGAAATTGTCTTTAAATTTGTTATCTTTTTGCATTTTGACTACAAAGCAAAAAATCGTTCAAATATAGGACATGTTTTTCAACACTTTATTTTAAAGACGTTTTTTATTTGAAACATAGCATAATTTCTACTGGAAGTCGAGTCTTAATTTGGAAAATAAAGTTGTCGTTAACTCGTTTTTAAAGGACTTTTATAGTCTATGAAGAAAAAAAGCTGAAAAAGCGAAAAATTAAAATTTGCTTCCTAGAAGCAAGTACAAAAATCCCAAATTTAAAAGAGAGTTGTGTCTTAAAAGTATCCTTAATTGTTACTTACTTGATTCCGAGCCGAAGAAGCGAGGAACTCAAGTAAGTATACTTTTAAAACGCAATTCTCTTTTAATTTAAGGTTTTGCATACTTGATTCTAGGAAGCAAATTTTAATTTTTCGTTTTTTCAAGTTTCAAATTTCAAGTTTCAAATTTCAACCGGATTGGGTGAATTGGTTTATATGGGGGCTACATATAATTATGGACCGATATGGACCAATTCCTGCATGGTTGTTAGAGACCATATAATAACACCACGTTCCAAATTTCATCCGAATCGGATGAATTTTGCTCATCCATGAGGTTCTGGGGATCGGTTTATATGGGGGCTCTATATAATTATGGACCGATATGGACCAAATTTTGCCATATACTAGTGTAAAGTGTTGGCTTCTCCAAGAGCTCCGGAGGTTAGAAACCATATACTAACACCATGTACCAAATTTCAGCCGGATCGGGTGAATTTTGCTCTTCCAAGGGGCTCCCAGAGGTCAACTCTGGGGATCGGTTTATATGGGGGCTATATATAATTATGGACCAAATTTTGCCATATTCTAGCGCAAAGTACCAAATTTAACCTCGTGCAAAATTTCAACCGGATCGGAAGAATTTTGCTTCTCCTAGAGCTCCGGAAGTTAGAGACCATATACCAACACCATGTACCAAATTTCAACCGGATCGGGTGGCTATCGAGGCTACATATAATTATGGACCGATATGGACCAATTTTTGCATAGGTCTTAGAGACCATATACTTACACCATGTACCAAATTTCATCCGGGTCGGATGAAATTTACGTCTCTTAGAGGCTCCGCAAGCCAAATCGGGGGATCGATTTATATGGGGGCTATATATAATTATGGACCGCTGTGGACCAATTTTTGTATGGTTGTTAGAGACCATATACTTACACCATGTACCAAATTTCATCCGGGTCGGATGAATTTTGCTCCTCCAAGAGGCTCCGCAAGCCAAGGTTAGGTTAGGTTATGTGGCAGCCCGATGTATCAGGCTCACTTAGACTATTCAGTCCATTGTGATACCACAGTGGTGAACTTCTCTCTTATCACTGAGTGCTGCCCGATTCCATGTTAAGCTCAATGACAAGGGACCTCCTTTTTATAGCCGAGTCCGAACGGCGTTCCACATTCCAGTGAAACCACTTAGAGAAGCTTTGAAACCTTCAGAAATGTCACCAGCATTACTGAGGTGGGATAATCCACCGCTGAAAAACTTTTTGGTGTTCGGTCGTAGCAGGAATCGAACCCACGACCTTGTGTATGCAAGGCGGGCATGCTAACCATTGCACCACGGTGGCTCCCAAGCTAAATCTGAGCGTCGGTTTATATGGGGCTATACGCAAAAGTGGTCCGATATGACCCAATTGCAATACCATCGGTATCAAGTCGATAGCTTGTTTCGTTCGGAAGTGAGCGTGATTGTAACAGACGGACGAACATGCTTAGATCGAAGATATGGACCAATTCCTGCATGGTTTTTAGAGACCATATAATAACACCACGTTCCAAATTTCATCCGAATCGGAAGAATTGTACTCATCCATGAGGTTCCGGAGGTCTAATATGGGGATCGGTTTATATGGGGGCTCTATATAATTATGGACCGATATGGACCAAATTTTGCCATATATTAGCGCAAAGTACCAAATTTAACCTCGTGCAAAATTTCAACCGGATCGGAAGAATTTTGCTTCTCCAAGAGCTCCGGAAGTTAGAGACCATATACCAACACCATGTACCAAATTTCAACCGGATCGGGTGAATTTTGCTCTTCCAAGGGGCTTCAAAGGGGTCAAATCTGCTGATCGGTTTATATGGGGGCTATATATAATTGTGGACCGATGTGGACCAATTTTTGCATGGTTATTAGAGACCATATACTAGCACCATGTACCAAATTTCAGCCGAATCGGATACCCCCCATCCTATGGTGGAGGGTATAAAAAAATCAATAACAAAGAGTTGCTACTTAGGCGACCTGAAACGGCCAAACGGGTTGCCATATTGTTTTACCATTTTGGACTTTTTTTGGGTAATGTGTTGTCAACATTTTTGTAGCACCAAATGTTTAATGTTCACAAGTTCAAAAATTGATTTTATGCGTGAGATTTCGGTCATTTGGCCCATAGTGCAATGAATCCTTGCATTAACATTTAATCAACGTATTAAATAGTTGAATTTACGAACAGGAAATTGTAGTAAATATTGCCTATTATTAGTTGTATTAATAATGTCTTAACTTTATAAAAATTGACGATGGACTTAAGTGAGATCTTAAAGAGAAGAGATCTTAAATCCAAAAGTTATGAAAAAATTCTTGAAAAATTAACATGAGTAGTGTATAAATGCGAGATGCTATATCTATAGGTCCTATATTAATTATATTGTTATGTATACATAATTTATCTGTGTAGTATCAAAAAAATAAACATCAACATTCAGTTTTTGTTGACATGTATCAACGAAATGTAATTGCTATAAAATCAAGATTTTCCATAAAAATAGTAGACATAAACATGGATAATGTTCACTGTTTATATCCAATAAAGTTGTTTTCCCTCTGGACTTAGTCAGCTAAGACGCAAGGTCATTGCTATACTCGTAGTAATTACTGTGATGTAGGGTATGTTAACGACTATTGAATTTTCTAACATCCATATGGGGGTGTGGTGTGTGTGTGTGTATCTAAAAGGGTGTAAATAAAAGCCAACTTAAGCGTATTTGCTGCCCTTAAGCCAGTGCTTTGATATGAATATTTTCGTTCACTTTATTGACACATAAAAAATAACTTTCATACATGTTTCACAATGTCCATAATGGGTGGTCAAGGGTGCTGTTGATGAATATCCCTATATATCTAGAAATTATAAATAGATTGACGTATACATACCCATGTATTGACACATGGTATTTGTGGAATGAAATATGCAAGTAAAAACGAGTTTATGTTTGCTAACTTTCAAGTATTAACCACCCTTGGTCAGTTCGTTAAACAATTTACCTGGACGTAAAGTTTCTCGTTAAAATAAAAAAAAAAAAAACAAGTATATACTGCCGTAAGTTCGGCCAGGCTGAATCTTATGTACCCTACACCATGGATTGCATAGAAACCTGTACTAAAGACTGTCAACCACATTCGAATTTCTTGGGTTGCGGTAACACTTGCCGATGGCAAGGTATCTTAAAACTTCTTAACACCGTCTTCTCACTTGTAAGTTAGTCCATGCGGGGTATAAATATACTAAACAAAACAAGTATATACAGCAGTAAGTTCGGCCAGGCCAAATCTTAAATACCCACCACCATGAATCAAATATACTAGTTTCCTTTGAAAATTTCAGGGGGGGGTTTGATGGCAGATATTTTCCCAAGCAGATCAGTTCAACCAGTACGATTCCCACAGATAAATGTAAAGATTTTACCTATGAAGACTAGATCAGATTCTGAATTTATAAGAACCATTTTTTTTGTTTGAGTTTTAGAGGAATCATAAACATCTCGTGTAAGTGTGCAAGCAATTGATGAAATAACGCCTTGATTTGATATCTAAAATCTGTAGAATTTCATCCCATTTCATTTAAATGATTACGAGAAGTAAAATCTGGAAATTTTGCATTCAGTTTCAAGCAATTTCCATGATCAGTGCGCACAGTGGTCGGTGCTATATGGAGTTAGCGGCCAAAAATACTTCCAGTATAGGTATCATCGTGAAACTTCGGTCACGGCTTTATAATTATGTCAGGACTATTTAATGATAAAATGGGATTGATTGATGACGGTTTGGTTTAGCCCCCCATATATAGACCGATCTCCCGATTTTATTTCTTGGGCTTCTAGAAACTGTATTTTCTATCCGATTTGGTTGAAAATTGAAATCTAAAGGTATTTTTGGACCAAAAGTAGGTGTGCTGAAAATGGTTTTGATCGGTCCATATTTTGGTATAGCCCCCATATAGACCGATCTCCCAATTTTACTTCTTGGGCTTCTAGGAACCATAGTTTCTATCCGATTTGCCTTAAACTTCAAACACAGAGGTATTTTCGGACCACAAATAGGTGTGAAGAAAATGATGGTTATAGGTTCATGTGTTGGTATAGCCCCCATATATACCGATCTTCCGATTTTATTTTTTGGGCTTTTAGAAAACGTACTTTCTATCCGATTTGCCTAAAATTTAAAATCTAGAATTATTTTAAGATCACAAATATATGTAACGGAAATGAGGTGAATCAGCCCATGTGTTGGTATAGCCCACGCATAGACCGATCTCCCGATTTTACTCCAAGGGCAGTAGTTTTTATCCGGTTTTCATGAAATTGTAAAACAAGATTGTTTTGAAAATTCGCCCTATTTTCATCGATATAGTTTGAACCAAATTACTAGTCACAGAACCAGTTATACACGTTTGTTCGTTATCTCAATACCTTGCATTCAAGTACAAACAACGATATAATCGGACATTTCTAGCTCGAGGTATAATTTGTTTAGTGGAAAAAGTCAGAAAAACTAAAAATAGCGGGATATCTCAAAAACGGTTTTTAACCTTCATTTTCGAATTCAGCAGATCAAAATACGTAAGAGAAGTCATTAAATGTACATTTTCAGTGTAAACTAGTGTTAACAAACACCATATTTGGATATAAAAAAAACAAGACCACTTCGGTATTAGGGAAATAACACAAAGGGGGGCAAAAGAAAGCAGCTGATTTTTACCAATTCAGAATCTTGAAATATTAACTAATAAACCACAAAAAATCCCATTGGAGACTTCAGGGGGAACACAACTAAAACCCTACTTAAAATTTACATATAAGAACGAACGAACACGAAACAATGAGACTGACAAAAATTGATTTTATAACAAATTTAAAACAATTTTTACACACTTTTTTATTTTAAAATACCATTAAGTTCAATATTCATTTCGATTTATTTCGATATAATTTTTTTTCTTTTGTTTTATTTATTTAAAAGTGCACTTAATTTTATACTTTTTCATACTTCAAAAACGAACTGATTACTTGCTCTCTTTTTGAAGCCGTTCTTAAAGAGTACAGATGAAATAAAACAAAAACAAATACACATTGTAAAAGCTTGTTTATATAAGAAACAGTGATGCCACACTTTTTGACAAATTTTTAACTTTGATTTTTTATTTTTGGCCAAAGGGATCGACCACTGTGGTGCGCCTGGAGGAGGCCTTACCAAATGGACCGATAACACTAAATCATATACACTTTATTATGGGTCTAAAATGTCAGTATATTTTCAATTTGTGGATAATCGGATAAAAATTTTTAGAAACCCTAGGAGTTAAATCGGGAGTTCGGTGTAATGGGGGCTATACCAAAACATGGAAGGATACACACAGTATTCAGCACATTTAATTGTAGTTCTAGAATCTAGACCCCAAATCGGAAGGCCGGTTTATAAGAGGGCTATATCAAAAACTGTACCGATACTCAATATATTCGGCACACCTCTTTATAGTCCTAGAATACCTCTAGATTTACAATTTCAGACAAATTGGGTAAAAACAACGGATTCTAGAAGCCCAAGAAGTACAATCTGGAGATCGGTCTATATAGGGGCTATATTCTAACATGGTCCGCCTTGCATACACAAGGTCGTGGGTTCGATTTCTGCTACGACCGAACACCAAAAAGTTTTTCAGCGGTGGATTATCCCACCTCAGTAATGCTGGTGACATTTCTGAGGGTTTCAAAGCTTCTCTAAGTGGTTTCACTGCAATGTGGAATGCCGTTCGGACTCGGCTATAAGAAGCTGGTCCCTTGTCATTGAGCTTAACATGGAATCGGGCAGCACTCAGTGATAAGAGAGAAGTTCACCAATGTGGTATCACAATGGACTGAATAGTCTAAGTGAGCCTGATACATCGGGCTGCCATATAACCTAACCTAACCTAACCGTGGTCCGATAATCACCATTTTCGGTACATCTCTTTATTTTCCTAGAATACCTCTAGATTTCCAATTTCAGGCAAATTGGATAAAAACTACGGATTCTAGAAGCCCAAGAAGTAAAATCGGAAGATCGGTTTATATGGGGGCTATATCAAAACATGGTCCGATAATCACCATATTCGACACACGTCTTTATGGACCTAGAATACCTCTACATTCAAAATTTCAGGCAAATTGGATAAAAACCTCGGATTCTAGAAGCCCAAGAAGTAAAATCTGGAGATCGGTCTATATAGGGGCTATATTAAAACATGGACCGATACACCCCATTTTCGGCACACCTCTTTATGGTCCTATACCCCTAGATTTCCAATTTTAGGCAAATCGGATAGAAAATACACTTTCTAGACGTCCAAGAAGCAAAATCGGGAAATCGATCCATATGGGGGCTATACCAAAATATGGACCAATAGGCACCATTTTCGGTACACTTTTTGATGGTCCTAAAATACCTCTAGATTTCCAATTTCACGCAAATTGGATAAAAACTACAGTTTTTATAAGCCTAAGACCCAAAATCGGGAGGTCGGTTTATATGGGGACTATATCAAAACTTGGACCGATATAGCTCATCTTCGAACTTGGCCTGCCTGCAAACAGAAGACGAATTTGTGCCAAATTTCAGTACGAAAGCGCCATTAGTGAAGGCTGTTGCGTGATTACAACAGACAGACAGAAACACATGCTTATATTGTCTTAGAATTTCTCCCTTATCAAGAATATATATACTTTATATAAACGGAAATAGGTATTTCAATGTGTTACAAACGGAATGACAAACTTATTATACCTCCGTCACCATTCTATTGTGGTGGGTATTAAAAAGGCCGATTAAATACTTATATAATTCAGTTTGACAAAATTTTCTATAGAAATAATATTTTGACAAAATTTTCTATAGAAACAAGTATATACGACCGTAAGTTCGGCTAGGCCGACTCTTATGTACCCTCCATCATGTACTGCGTAGAAACTTCTACGAAAGACTGTCATCCACAAATTTCAACTCACTCGGATGAAATTTGCTCCTCCAAGAGGCTCCAAATATCGGGATCGGTTTATATGGGGGCTATAAATGATTATGGACTGATATGGACCACTTTTGGCATGGTTGTTAAATATCATATACTACCACCACGTACCAAATTTCAACCAGATCGGATGAATTTTGCTTCACCAAAAGGCACCGGAGTTAAAATCTGGCGATCGGTTTATATGGGAGCTATATATAATTATGGACTGATAGGAACCAATTCCTGCATGGTTGTTGGATACCATGTACTAACATCACGTACCAAATTTCAACCGAATGGGAATTTTGGTTTTCCAAGAGACTCCGGAGTTCAAATCTGGTGATCGGTTTATATGGGGGCTATAAATAATTATGGACCGATATGGACGAATTTTTGCATGGTCATTAGAGACAATATACTAACATCATGTACCAAATTTCAGCCGGATCGGATGAAATTTGCTTATCTTAGAGCGATCGCAAACCAAATTTGGGGGTCCGTTTATATGGGGGCTATACGTAAAAGTGGACCGATGTGGACCAATTTTTGCATGGTTGTTAGGGACCATATACTAACACCATCTACCAAATTTCAGCCGGATGGGATGAAATTTGCTTCTCTTAGAGGCTCCACAAGCCAAATCGGGGGATCGGTTTATATGGGGGCTATATATAATTATGACCAATGTGAACCAATTTTTGCATGGTTGTTATAGAACATATCATGTACCAAATTTCAGCCGGATTGGATGAAATTTGTTTCTTTTAGAGGCTCTGCAAGCCAAATCGGGGGATCGGTTTATATGGGGGCTATATATAATTATGGACCGATGTGGACCAATTTTTGCATGGTTGTTAGGGACCATATACTAACACCATGTACCAAATTTCCGATATGGCCCATTTGCAATACCATCCGACCTACATCAATAACAACTACTTGTGCCAAGTTTCAAGTCGATAGCTTGTTTCGTTCGGACGTTAGCGTGATTTCAACAGACGGACTGACCGACGTACGGACGGACGGACGGACATGCTCAGATCGACTCAGAATTTCACCACGAACCAGAATATATATACTTTATGGGGACTTAGATCAATATTTCGATGTGTTACAAACGGAATTTCAAAGTTAATATACCCCCCATCCTATGGTGGAGGGTATAATAAAATTTTGACAAAATTTTCTATAGAAATAAAGTTTTTACAAAATTTTCGATGGAAAAAAAATTTGACAAAATTTTCTATAGTGATAAAATTTTGACAAAATTTTCTATAGAAATAAAATATTGACAAAATTTTCTATAGAAATAAAATGTTGACAAAATTTTGTATACTAATAAAATTTTGGTAGATTATTTTTGGGGATCGGCTATATATAACTATAGACCGATATGGACCAATTTTGGCATGGCTTGCTTTTCCAAGGGGCTCCGGAGTTCAAATCTGGGGATCGGTTTATATGGGGTCTACATATAATTATGGACCGATATGGACCAATTCCTGCATGGTTGTTAGAGACCATATACTAACACCACGTACCAAATTTCAACCTCTATTTTAACTATAAATTCAGTGGCCCATATTGTTTTTGTATGTAGGTTGACAGAAAACAGAATGATAAAGACTATAACAATTTTCCAAATGCTTTCACGATATGACCTTTAATTTTATTTGACATTAATAAAATTGTTCTGCACTTGCCATGTGTCTTTTTTTCCATTGCCACGACAAATAAATACGACTGTGCGCCAAGGTAAAACGACAAAAAAACAGTAAGAAAACGAAAAAGGAAGAAATTCTTTTAAACGATACAAAAAAATAAAACAATTATTCGCATTTAATTAGTTTCACCCCCTCTACTTCCAAAACGTATTCACTTTCAAAAAACTTATTAACTGAGGTAGAAAAAAGGACATAGCAACATCTTTGATTTGAACAAACATTTCTTAGATTTTGTTGCTTTGAATTTTATTTTGTTCAATTGGAAAACCAATTGGAAAAAGGAAGCAAACTGCGTGTAACAAATTTGAAAAACGAAAATTGTTTAGACTTTGTAAACGTTCTGCATTAGATATCAGGCTCGCCGACGCAGGTGATTTAAAACATGGACAAGCTGCATGTAAAAACTAATGCTTTCCTCCCAAAAAAAAAAAAAAAAAAAAAAAAAATAGACAAACAAATATCGTTTCCCTTTGGAAATTTGTTTGGAAGAAAACTACATATATTTTTATACCCTCCACCATAGGATGGGGTGTATGTTAACTTTGTCATTTCGTTTTTAAAACATCGAAATATTGATCTAAGTCCCCATAAAGTATATATACTCTGGGTCATGGTGAAATTCTGAGTTGATCTAAGCATGTCCGTCCGTCCGTCTGTTGAAATAACGCTTGCTTCCGAACTAAACAAGCTATCGATTTGAAACTTGGCACAAATAGTTGTTATTGATGTAGGTCGGATGGTATTGAAATTGGCCATATCGGACCCCTTTTACGTATAGCCCCCATATAAACCGACGCTCAGATTTGGCTTGCGGAGCCTTTTCGAGGAGCAAAACACATCCGATCCGGTTGTAATTTGGTACATAGTGTTAATATATGGTCTCTCACAACCATGCAAAAATTGGTCCAAATCAGTCCATAATTATATATAGCCCCCATATAAACCGATCCCCAGATTTGGCTTGCGGAGCCTCTAAGAGAAGCAAATTTTATCCGACCCGGATGAAATTTGGTACATGGTGCAAGTATATGGTCTTTAACAAACATGCAAAAATTGGTCCACATCGGTCCATAGTTATATGGGCCGATCCCCAGATTTGGCTTGCGGAGCCTCTAAGAGAAGTAAATTTTATCCGATCCGGCTGAAATTTAGTACATGGTGCTAGTATATGGTCTTTAACAAACATGCAAAAATTAGTCCATATCGGCCAATAATTATATATTACTTGTGTTGCGGTAACACCAACCCAAGTAATATATAACACTTGGGTTGGTGTTACCGCAACCCAAGTTGCGGTATGATACCTTGCCGATGGCAAGGTATCTTAAAACTTCTACCGTATTCTCAATTATAAGTTAGTCCATACGGGGTATATACCCGATTAAATACGCAAATAAATCAGTTTGACAAAATTTTCTATAGAAATAAAATGTTGACAAAATTTTCTACAGGAATAAAGTATTGACAAAAATTTCTATAGAAATATTTGTTTGGTACATATGTGGTAATTTGTGGTAATCTTCAAATTTTGTTAGTTTTTTTTTTTTGGCAAGTGTGGTAAATGTTGTTAAAGATCAAGCCTTGCCGGCTTCTAATTTCCTCCTCTAGAGCCACCAAAATGTAAAAATTATTACAAATTTTGTTGAGTGAAAATGTCCCTGCAGTGTGGTCCAACGTGCCTACACTGTTAGAAAAATATGTTTTTCATATGTTCCGATATAAACAAAATGTGTTTCGGGCACAATTTTTAAACACAATATATTTAAGTGCAAGCATTTAATGTTCCTAAACTAACACTAAATATTTGGGACACATATGTTAATATGTTAGAATATATTATGTTTGGGGCATGAATGTTTCATAAAAATAATATGTGTGAATGTAAACATATATAAATTTACAAATTTCGAGTAGACATATATATGTTGTGATATTTTATTCAGAGAGCGACAGAGAGAGAGAGAGAGAGTATAGAGATGGAAACCGGGAGGGTTGACGAAAGATATCAACATAACACAGCGAGAGAATCAAAAGGAAGCAATTTCTGTGAAACCGCTTGTATGTTGTTTCGGAAAACAGTTTTATGAATATTAGAATGAGTATTCGGAGTAAAGAGAATAGACATTCGGAACCAAGAGAATAGAACAAGAGGAGTTGACTTCAAGTAGAAAAGCGGACATTAAGTTCGAAAACAATTGAAAACGATTATTTTCTTTAAAATGAATTATTAAAGAAAAGTAAAAGGCAAAACATTTCCAGTTTAGAGTGATAATGCCAACTTAATACCGGCCTTAAAGGTAAAAATGAAATTATGTACAAATGTGTAAATTAAAAAAAAAAAATGGTGTTCGGTCGGAGCAGGGACTGAACCCACGACCCTTTGCATTCAAGGCAGACATGTTAACCACTGCTCCACGTGGCCAACAAATGTGTTTCCGTTAAATAATGTTGTTTGCATGGGCTCGTGGGCGCTGCAAACTATGCTATATAAATGTAACTTATAACGATAATTGTCTACAGGTGACTATAACAGCTACGTAGCCCAGTGGATAGTGTGTCGGCTTACAAACTGTATGGTCCTCGGTTCGATTCTCCGTCCAGGCGAAAGGTAAAATTTAAAAAATTGAATAATTTCTTCAACATTATTTGTATTACACAAAAAGGTGCCAAGAACTAAAAAATTTCGTGGAAGGGAAAATTATGTGAGGGAATGAGCACAATCTTCTTTGGGGCAAATTCTTCCAAGCATATAATATGTTTGGGCTCAAAATGCTTCCAAACATATAATATGTTCACATAAAACAAACATATTAATGTTTCGGCAGTATCCAATAAAATATGTGATTCCTGCAAAATATGTTTGGAACATATGTTAGAGAAGCGATTTTTTTTGAGGGTGTACAAGACGCTAAATATTAGAAAAACCCTATATATAGGGAATTTCCCCTACTTCTAGCAACACTGGCTGTAGTTGATATTGCACCTACGGAGTTAGTATGCCACAGATATTGAGCCCATTATTAAACAAGTAAGTAAAGTAGAAAGTCGGGCGGGGCCGACTATATCATACCCTAAACCACCATTACAGAATTAGTAATCATAAGCATTTGTGGGGTAACATATAGGTCTGGGAGATAAACCGCAGTTGCATATTTAAGAAAATTAGGGGGTACATGTCTATGGGTGCTTTGTGTCAATCTGACTATAGCTCATAATCAATGTTGCCACGGAAAATGTTCGGTTTACCCTACAAGGACAAAAAAAAGTTCCCTACTTTCCCAAACAATTTTCTCTACTATATTTTTCGTTAAATTTAAAAAATTTTACAAAACAAAAATGGTTCTAAATACTTTATTATCTTAAAACATGAATATGCAACGTATATAATTAAGAATATAAATTTGTATTACCACCACAGTTGCCACAGTTGGTAGAATTCTACCCAAGTTAGTAATCTTTTTTGTAAAATCTTTATAAAAATAAAATTTTGGAAAAAGTTTCTATAAACAAATTTTTGTGAGAAATTGTTCTATAGAAATAAAATTTTGACAATAAATTCTATAGAAATAAAGTTTTGAGAAAAAATTCCACAGAAATAAAATTTTGAGAAAATTTTTTTATAGAAATAATATTTTGAAAAAATTTCTATAGAAATACAATTTTAACAAAATGTTCTATAGAAATAAAATGTTCACAAAATTTTCTACAGGAATAAAGTTTACCACACATTGTTAAAGATCAAGCCTTGCCGGCTTCTAATTTCCTCCTCTAGAGCCACCAAAATGTAAAAATTATTACAAATTGTGTTGAGTGAAAATGTCCTACATTGTGGCCCTACGTCCCTACAAGACGCTAAATATTAGAAAAACCCTACATATAGGGAATTTCCCCTACTTCTAGCAACATTGGCTGTGTTGATATTGCGCCTACGGAGCTAGTATGCCGCTAATATTGAGCCCATTATTAAAAAAGAGAAAATCGTTAAATTAGTGTGGGTAATAAATACAAATTTGTAAAAATCGAGCAATATTCTTCTGTAAGAGCTACAAGTACGTATATGTAAGAGCAATAGTACATCAAAATTTGAAATTTGAGTAACATTGGTTAATAAATAAGAGTACTATGGCCAAATTTGGGAAAATCGAGCGATGCACATATATGGAAGCTATATCTAAATCTGAACCAATTTGCATAATATTTTGCGGGTTTGATTAATACCACAAAAGTTTACCTTGTGCCAGATTTGAGTAAGATCAGTTACGAAATGAGGCCTGTATGGTCAAACATAAGGTTATAAGGGCGAATTTTTCAAAATTGGGCGATACATATATGGGAGCTATATCTAAATTTGATCCGATTTCGATGAAATTTTGCACATATAGTTAGTACTATAGAGGACTGGATCTAGCCAACTTTTAGTAAGATCGGTTAATAAATAAGGGTTCTATGGCCAAATTTGGGAAAATCGGGCTATACATATATATGGGAGCTATATCTAAATCTGAACCGATTTCGACGATTTTTTGCACATATAGTTAGTGCTATAGAAGACTACATTTAGCCAAATTTGGGTAAGATCGGTTAATAAATAAGGGTTTTATGGCCAAATTTAGAAAAATCGGGCGGTACATATATATGAGAGCTATAGCAAAATCTGAACCGATTTCGATGATTTTTTGCACATACAGTTAGTGCTATAGAAGATTATATTTAGCCAACTTTGAGTAAGATCGGTTTATAAAAAAAGGTTTTGTGACCAAATTTGGGAAAATCGGGCGATACATATATATGAGAGCTATATCTAAATCTGAACCGATTTGGATGAAATTTTGCAGACTTGAAAGGCGATGGAAAAAATTACCTTTTGCCAAATTTGGTGACGATCCGTGTGAAAAAACGCGCAACGTGACCCCATTTGTCGAAATCGGGCGATACATATATATGGGAGCTATATCTAAATTTGATTCGATGTCTTCCAAATTCAATAGCGTTCGTCCTTGTGTCCAAAAAACTCCCTGTACCAAATTTCATCAAAATCGGTTAATAATTGCGACCGGAATCCTGTGAACAACAAATACATGGACAGACGGACGGACGGACGGACACCAAGCGCTAGATCGACTCAGGAGGTGATTCTGAGTCGATCGGTATATATTTTATGGGGTCTAAAATCAATATTTCTGGTAGGCACATTTTTTGGCCGATCAAACTTATTATACCCTGGTTTAGGGTATAAAAAGAGAAAATCGTTCAATTATTGTGGGTAATAAATCCAAATTTGTAAAAATCGAGCAATATTCTTATGTAAGAGCTACAAGTACATATAAATACGATCGGCCAGTACATCAAAATTTGAAATTTGAGTAACATTGGTTAATAAATAAGAGTACTATGGCCAAATTTGGAAAAATCGAGCGATGCATACACTGAAAAAAAAAGCATGCCCGGTTCTAAAGATTTTGTCTTTACTGTAAAAATGTTGGTATTGATTCTGAGCCAAAGAAGCGGAGAATACAAGTAAGAATACTTTTAAGACACAAATCTCTTTTAAATTTGGGTTTTGTGTACTTACTTCTAGGAAGCAAATTTTAATTTTTCCCTTTTTCAGCTTTTTTTCTTCATATGCTATCAAAGTCCTTTACAAACGAGTTAACGACAATTTTATTTTCCAAATTCAGACTCGTTTCAGACAGTTTCATTAAATTTAAAGAATTTTTCTGAATTATTAAAGTCAAGTTGACCTCAGCCCAAACATTTTTTCTTTCTTGTTATGATACCCAAGTGAAATTATCATTGAAAAGTTTATCGGCTTTTGTACAAGGAAAAAAACTTAATAGTAGAGAAATGCGTCTTCTATGCTAAGCAAAATTTGAATTCGTATTTTAAAGACATATGTAAATCTGAACCAATTTGCACAATATTTTGCGGGTTTGATTCATACCACAAAAGGTTACCTGGTCCAAAATTTGAGTAAGATCAGTAAAGAAATGAGGCCTCTATGGTCAAAATTAAGGTTATTAGGGGCGAATTTTTCAAAGTCGGGAGAAACATATATGGGAGCTATATCTACATCTTAACCGATTTCGATGAAATTATGCACATACCGTTACTACTATAGGGGACTGGATCTAGCCACCTTTGAGTAAGATCGGTTGATAAATAAGGGTTTTAATGCCAAATTTAGAAAACTCGTGCGGTACATATATGTTATATGGGAGCTATAGCTAAATCTGAACCGATTACATTTAGCCAACTTTGAGTAAGATCGGTTGATAAATTAGGGTTTTGTGGCCAAATTTAGAAAAATCGGGCGATACATATATATGGGAGCTACATCTAAATCTCAACCGATTTCGATGAAATTTTCCAGACTTAAAGGGTGATGCAGAAGATTATGGATATCATAACATGAAAGAAAATGTTTGTGGACTAAGGTCAACTTGGCTTTAATAATTCAGAAAAATTCTTTAAAATTAATGAAATTGTCTTTAAATTTGTTACCTTTTTACATTTTGACTACAAAGCAAAAAGTGTTCAAAAATAGAACATGTTTTTCAACACTTTAGTTTAATGACATTTTTTACTTGAAACATAGCATAATTTCTACTGGAAGTCAAGTCTGAATTTGAAAACTTATGTTGTCGTTAACACGTTTGTAAAGGGCTTTGACAGCATATGAAGAAAACGATTAGAAAAAACGAAAAATTAAAATTTGCTTCCTAAAAATCAGGTATGCAAAACCTAAAATTAAAAGAGAATTGCGTTTTTAAAGTATACTTACTTGAATTCCTCGCTTCTTTGGCTCGGAATCAAGTAAGTAACTATTAAGGATACTACTAAGACACAACTCTCTTTTAAATTTGGGTTTTTTGTACTTGCTTCTAGGAAGCAAATTTTAATTTTTCGTTTTTCCAGCTTTTTTTCTTCATATGCTATCAAAGCCCTTTAAAAACGAGTTAACGGCAACTTTATTTTCCAAATTAAGACTCGACTTCCAGTAGAAATTATACTATGTTTCAAGTAAAAAACGTCTTTAAAATAAAGTGTTGAAAAACATGTCCTCTATTTGAATGATTTTTTGCTTTGTAGTCAAGATGCAAAAAAGACAACAAATTTAAAGACAATTTCGTTCAATTTAAAGAATTTTTCTGAATTATTAAAGTCAAGTTGACCGTAGCCCAAACATTTTTTCTTTCATGTTATGATACCCACTTTAAAGTGAAATCACTTAATTATAAGGACAATACGGCTTCATTGAAAAGTTTATCGACTTTTGGACAAGGAAAAAAAAACTTTATATTAGAGAAATGCGTCTTTTATGCGAAGCAAACTTTGCATTCGTATTTTAAAGACATGAAATCTTTGACCTCACGACAATATTTTTATACCCTTCACCACTACTGTGGTACAGGGTATAATAAGTTTGTGCATTTGTATGTAACGCCAAGAAGGAGTAATCATAGACCAACCTTTTACTATACGGATCGGCTTAGAATTAAATTCTGAGTCGATTTAGCGATGTCCGTCTGTCTGTCCGTCTGTCTGTCCGTCTGTCTGTCTGTTGATGTATTTTTGTGTGCAAAGTACAGCTCGCAGTTTTAGTCCGATTGTCCTAAAATTTGGTATAGGGTCTTGTTTCGGCTCAAAGACGATCCCTATTGATTTTGGAAAAAATCAGTTCAGATTTAGATATAGCTGTCATATATATTTTTCACCGATCTGGTCATAATTGGCGTATATATCAACCGATCTTCCTCAAATTCCGTACATCCGAATATTTTATGGGTTTCGAAAAACTTGCAAAATATCAGCCAAATCGGTTCAGATTTAGATATAGCTCCCATATATAGCTTTCGCCCGATTTACACTCATTTGCCCACAGAGGCCAATTTTTAACTCCCATTTAGTTGAAATTTTGCACAGTGAGTAGAATTAGCATTGTAATTATGCGTGCCAAATTTGGTTGAAATCGGTTCAGATTTGGATATATCTCCCATATATAGCTTTCGCCCGATTTACACTCATATGACCACAGAGGCAAATTTTTAACTCCGATTTAGTTGAAATTTTGCACAGAGAGTAGAATTAGCATTGTAACTATGCGTGCTAAATTTGGGTGAAATCGGTTCAGATTTGGATATATCTCCCATATATATGTTTTTCTGATTTCGACAAAAATGGTCAAAATACCAACATTTTCCTTGTAAAATCGCCACTGCTTAGTCGAAAAGTTGTAAAAATGACTCTAATTTTCCTAAACTTCTAATACATATATATCGAGCGATAAATCATAAATAAACTTTTTCGAAGTTTCCTTAAAATTGCTTCAGATTTAAACGTTTCCCATATTTATTTTTTACTAACATTGTGTTCCACCCTAGTGCATTAGCCGACTTATATTTTGAGTCCATAGATTTTGTAGAAGTCTATCAAATTCTTCCAGATCGAGTGATATTTGAATGTATGTATTTGGGACAAACCTTTATATATAGCCCCCAACACATTTGACGGATGTGATATGCTATCGAAAATTTAGATCTACAAAGTGGTGCAGGGTATAATATAGTCGGCCCCGCCCGACTTTAGACTTTCCTTACTTGTTTTTAGTGTGGTTACATCTTTTCATTCTTTTCTTTTAGTTCGTACTTCCTTCTGTGAGAGTTTGTTATTTCGAAAATTGTAGTTATAAAGTATATTAGGTCATTACTTTTTCCTTGTTTTAACTACACGGATGAAAAAGACTGTTTTTCATATGTTTGGCTATAAACATTATATGTTTGGAACGCAAATTTTTAAACACAATATTTTTGAGTGCAAGCATATAATGTTCATAAACTAGCATAACATGTTTGGGACATATATGTTAATATGTTAGAACATATTATGTTTGGGACATAAAATGTTTGTAAATATAATATGCTTGGATGCAAACATATATTAATTTAGAAATAGCCTATAAACATATATGTGTTTAGTAGCTTGGAGCGCTATTTAACAGGGAGCGATATTGAATTAAGTTGGTGGTTGTTGCTTGTTATTACAAAATTAACATTTTATTTTTCCTTGGGCAAGGCAATTGATCAGCTACTTCTTTGATCCTTACAAACTGTGTGGTCCGCTGTTCGAATCCCCGTCCGGCAAAAGGTAAAATTAAAATAAAAAAATCATACAATTGAATAATTTCTTCTACAATGTTTGTATTACAGAGAAAGGTGCTAAGAACTAAAAAATCTCGTGGAAGTGAGAAAGATGTCGGGGAATATACAATTGGGCAGAAACAAAATTTTGAGCATTCAGGTCGAAAACCTATGTTGTTAGCACCTATATTACCTGCTTATTTTCATAATTCATTATGATTGTAAATATATAAATAAATAAATAAAATTTTGAGCACAATATTGTTTGGGAGAATTTTTTTTAAGCATATAATATTTTTGGGTGCAAAATGCTTCCAAACATATTATATGGTCACATAATAACATATTGTTTTTTGGAAGACAACATTATTGAATTTGGATGCAAAAATACAAAATGTTGGGAACTTAGACTACCCAAACATATATTGTTCAGACCAATATGCTTTCAAACATATTATATATTGGTAGAGATCAAACATATAAATGTTTGGGCAATACCCAAAAATGTATATGCTTGAAGCAAAATATGTTTGGGAGGGTGTATGCTTTGGTGAAATTTCAAAAAGTGAGTTGCAATTTAGTTCCATTTTGCGCACGAGGTAGTTAATTTTTCCCATCACACAGTATACTTCTTTTCTTTTGTGTTTTATCTAGTCTTCCTTTTCAAATCAACGTAAACGTTGGAAATCGATTTTCGAAAAAGTCGGCAAGTCAAAACATCAACGTTTGTAAGTATCGAATGTAGACTTTTCAAACTTTGAATAGTTCAAAAGAGTAAAATTTGCAAAAGTTTTAAAATATCGAAAAGTCGATTTTTTTCACTCTCCTTAAAATCCCTAAATCTGCCTTGCTTGAGTGAAATCTAAGAAAGAGTAAATTAAAGTTACTTCTTTTAAGGATTACAAAGTAAAATATCGAATGTAGACTTTTCAAACTTTGAATAGTTCAAAAGAGTAAAATTTGCAAAAGTTTTAAAATATCGAAAAGTCGATTTTTTTCACTCTCCTTAAAATCCCTAAATCTGCCTTGCTTGAGTGAAATCTAAGAAAGAGTAAATTAAAGTTACTTCTTTTAAGGATTACAAAATAAAATATAAAATAAATGTTAAATGTAAAAATACGATACACCTTTATCCAAAGAGCAAAGGAGAACAAATAGAATTTTATGATAATTAAAACGAATTAACTGTGACAACAGGCCGTAGGCCGTCCCATTTGGGTGTTCAACTATACACAGACAATACAAAACTGTTGTCCGATTTTTTTTCTTCTTTTTTCTTGAAAGTAAGGACACGATTAATTTTAAGACCCAATGGTAATTAGCATACTAATGAAATGTTTGCCTTGCCCGTTTTTCTTTGGTGTCCTTCCGTTTGGTCTACTTTTGGTATAGACCCGACAAAGAGACAGGTTTGCAAGTTGATATTCATTAAAAAAAAATCACATTTGTTTGCAGTATCCAACTTACATCAATTTACAAATTCTAATCACTGTCCCACTTCAAGTCATGAACACTGAAGCATATCTAAATACAATGGGTTGATATTGAAAATAAGCATAGCAATATTAACCGATTCTAGACCGGTGACAATGTATTTCTTTTTGTATAAAGTTCTTTGGTATATTTACTATACCCTCCACCATAGGATGGGGGGTATATTAACTTTGTCATTCCGTTTGTAACACATCGAAATATTGCTCTAAAACCCCATAAAGAATATATATTCTGGGTCGTGGTGAAATTCTTAGTCGATCTAAGCATGTCCGTCCGTCCGTCTGTTGAAATCACGATAACTTCCGAACGAAACAAGCTATCGACTTCAAACTTGGCACAAGTAGTTGTTATTGATGTAGGTCAGATGGTATTGCAAACGGGCCATATCGGTCCACTTTTACGTATAGCCCCCATATAAACGGACCCTCTGATTTGGCTTGCGGAGCCTCTAACAGAAGCAGTTTTCATCCGATCCCGCTGAAATTTGGTACATGGTGTTTGTAACAGGTTGGCTGATAAGTCCCCGGTCTAACAAAGAAAAACACATTTTTTTGTCAAAATTCGTTTTTATTATTCAACATAGTTCTCTTCAAGAGCGATACAACGATTATAACGACCTTCCAATTTTTTGATACCATTTTGGTAGTACTCCTTCGATTTTGCCTCAAAATAGGCCTCAGTTTCGGCGATCAACTTTCATTGCAGCTAAATTTTTTCCCTGCGAGCATCCTTTTGAGGTTTGAAAACAAGAAAAAGTCGCTGGGGCCAGATCTGGTGAATACGGTGGGTGGGGAAGCAATGCGAAGCCCAATTCATGAATTTTTGCCATCGTTCTCAATGACTTGTGGCACGGTGCGTTGTCTTGGTGGAACAACACTTTTTTCTTCTTCATATGGGGCCGTTTTGCCGCGATTTTGACCTTCAAACGCTCCAATAACGCCATATAATAGTCACTGTTGATGGTTTTCCCTTCTCAAGATAATCGATAAAAATTATTCCATGCGCATCCCAAAAAACAGAGGCCATTACTTTGCCAGCGGACTTTTGAGTCTTTCCACGCTTCGGAGACGGTTCACCGGTCGCTGCCCACTCAACCGACTGTCGATTGGACTCAGGAGTGTAGTGATGGAGCCATGTTTCACTGTCACATATCGACGGAAAAACTCGGGTTTATTACGAGTTAACAGCTGCAAACACCGCTCAGAATCATCAACACGTTGTTGTTTTTGGTCAAATGTGAGCTCGCACGGCACCCATTTAGCACAGAGCTTCCGCATATCCAAATATTGATGAATGATATGACCAACACATTCCTTTGATATCTTTAAGGCCTCTGCTATCTCGATCAACTTCATTTTACGGTCATTCAAAATCATTTTGTGGATTTTTTTGATGTTTTCGTCGGTAACCACATCTTTCGGGCGTCCACTGCGTTCACCGTCCTCCGTGCTCATTTCACCACGCTTGAATTTTGCATACCAATCAATTATTGTTGATTTCCCTGTTTTTGCCAAGTTTTTGCTTCCACTTATTTTTTCCCTTCAGAAAACAGTATTTTATCAAAACACGACATTCCTTTTTTCAAATTTTTTTACAATAACAAAAGTTGCTTCACAAAAGACGCTCTATCTCACAAACGAATTGACTTACAGACGTCAAATTTTGACACGAATCATTTGAAGGTTGGTTCTATATAAAAATAATTTGCATTTAATTCTAGCGACGCCATCTATGTGTCAGACCGGGGACGTATCAGCCAACCTGTTATATGGTCTCTAACAACCGTGCCAGAATTGGTCCATATTGGTCCGTAATTATATATAGCCCCCATATAAACCGTTCTCCAGATTTGACCTCCGGAGCCTCTTGGAGGAGCAAAATTCATCCAATCCGATTCAAATTTGAAACGTGGTGTTAGTATATGACCACTAACAACCATACCAAAATTGGTCCATATCGGTCTATAGATATATATAGCCGATCACTAATCACACAAAAATTGGTCCATATCGGTTCATAGTCATGGTAGCCACTCGAGCCAAAAATAATCTACCAAAATTTTATTTCTATAGAAAATTTTGTCAAAATTTTACTTCTATAGAAAATTTTTTCAAATTTTTATTTCTATAGAAAATTTTGTGAAAATTTTATTTCTATAGAAGATTTAGTCAAAATTTTATTTCTATAGAAAATGTTGTCAAACTGAATTATATACGTATTTACTCGTTTTTTTTATTTATTTAATATATACCACGTATGGACTTAAAGGGTGATACGGTCAAAATTTGGTCAAGGGAAAACGAAATCGTTTATTTAAAAACTCAAATTAAATTTCTTTTTCAAGTTCAATTAGTATAAAATTCAGGAAAAATATTCAGTTAGGCTTTCGCTTTTCCAAATCCGAATTGCCGGGCCTCACGCTTGACACCTGCCATCAGATTTTGTACAGCCACCTTGTCCACCTTCTTCGCCGCAGAAGGCCAGTTTTTTTTGGTCTTCTTTAGGTTCCGCTTGACAATAGCCCAGTATTTCTCAATTGGGCGGAGCTCTGGCGTGTTGGAAGGGTTCTTGGCCTTGGGAACCACCTGCACGTTGTTGGCGGCGTACCACTCCATGGCCTTTTTACCGTAATGGCAAGATGCCAAATCCGGCCAAAACAGTACGGAACAACCGTGTTTCTTCAGGAAAGGCAGCAGACGTTTATTCAAACACTCTTTCACGTAAATTTCTTGGTTGACAGTCCCGGAAGCTATGAAAATGCTGCTTTTCAAGCCACAGGTACAGATGGCTTGCCAAACCAGATATTTCTTTGCGAACTTTGACAGTTTTATGTGCTTGAAAATATCTGCTACCTTTCCCCTTCCTTTTGCCGTATAAAACTCCTGTCACGGAAGCTGCTTGTAGTCGGCTTTGACGTAGGTTTCGTTGTCCATTACCACGCAGTCAAACTTCGTCAGCATCGTCGTGTACAGCCTCCGGGATCGCGCTTTGGCCGTCGTATTTTGTTTATCATCTTCCTTCTTGTAAGTCGATAGTCCGGCTCGTTTTTTGGCTCGATGCACGGTTGTAGACGATACACCCAGCTTATTTGCGGCATCTCGGAGAGAGAGGTTAGGGTTTCGCTTGAAACTACCGGCAACTCTCTTTGTCGTCTCAGCGGCTTCCGGTTTTCGATTTCCCCCCTGGCTGTCGACAAACGTTCCCCAAACACTTTAATTACATTTGTAACGGTTGATTTGGCAACTTTTAGCGATTTTGCCAGCTTTGTGTGCGAGTAGCTCAGATTTTCGCGATGCGCGAGCAAAATTTTGATACGCTGCTCTTCTTGCTTGGACGGCATTTTGACAACTGAAGATGAATTCCAAAATCAAAATAGGAGCAACATTCTACACACACACCTTCAAAATGAGGGGTGTTCAGGTTTTTTAAATGCAAAATTGAAAGAAATACGTCAAGTTTATATTGACCAAATTTTGACCGTATCATCCTTTACATACAATTTAGAAGACGGTCTTAAGAGGTTTTAAGATACACGCACAGAAAATCCATGTTTGGACATGGTTGCCGCATCCATTTAATGCTTATCTAGAGCATGTAATTGCCGCGAAAACCATGTATTTTGTCTTTGTAAAAATAGTTTTTGAGCGGAGAAAAATGTATGGTGGCAATAAGCATTTGAATGGTTCTCAAATACCGCAAACATGTTCTATCATTTAAATGATAGAATTTGAGACCATTAAATTGGTCGGAAAATCATGTACCTGACCATTCAATTTGTTTTACTTTTTTACAGGGAAAAAAGTATTTTTATAGGTTAAGTATAGACATGTCTAGAACCATTACATGGCCATAAAGACCATTTACATTTTTTCGTGACCATTTAATTTTTTAACTTGTTTGCAGCGAAAATAATTTTATAAAAACATTGAGCAGGTACACACGATTTTCATTTTGCGCGTCAGTCGTGTGTTGATTGTTTCTTGGAATGGACGGAGAATACGGATTTACTGTGTTTTGTGTTTATTTATTCAGAAATGGCACGTGGTTTTATGTGAACATAAAAAAGGAAAGTGTAATTGAAAAAATGTACCTGTTGTTTTTGTTCTGCATTTTGCTATATGGTATAATTTATTTTTATTTGCAGTTACATGATGTCTGCGTTTGTACATTTGATGAGCTCGATGTAAATATGGAATAATTACTTATTGTTGAAATTGAAATAAAATAGAGTGTGTAAAAATGTATGATGTTTGCTTGAACGGCATTAAAAATACTAATAAACAATGAAATAGTTTATAAATAAATAAAAACAAACAAATAAAATTAATTTTGTGTTTTCTTTTCTCAAGTGGCGTCCTTTTTTCGACGATGAAAAAAGTTTTTTTCATAAAGATCAAAACATTTTAGGTTGTGACCATGTTCTTTTAACTAGGAGAAAAACATTTTTAATGAATACCATAACATTTTAAATCGTGACCATTGTCTTTTCATTCAAACAAAATTCTTTTTATCAATATAATAACATTTTAGATGAGGACAATTACATTTTTCTTAGAACCATGTTCACTGAGCCAACATGGTTGCAGGTTAAAATGTTACATGCTCGCCGCAAAAATAGCTCCTATCATATTATTTTGCTCTTCGAATATGATTGTGACAATCATGTTTCTTCTCTGCGTGTATATATAATTATTTACCGATGTGGACCAATTTTTGCGTGGTTGTTAGAGATCATATGCTGAAACCATGTACGAAATTTCAGCTGGATCGGATGTAATTTGCTTCTCTTAGAGTCCCCGCAAGCCAAATTTGGTGGTCCGTTTATATGGGGGCTATATATAATTAAGGACCGATATGGACCAATTTTTGCATGGTTGTTAGAGACCATATACCAACATCATGTACCAAATTTCAGCCGGATCTGATGAAATTTTCTTCTCTTTTAGGCTCTGCAAGCCAAATCTGGGGATCGGTTTATATGGGGGCTATATATAATTATGGACCGAAGTGGACCAATTTTTGCATGGTTGTTAGAGACCATATCGGATGAAATATGCTTCTGTTAGAGGCTCCACAAGCCAAATCTGAGGGTCCCTTTATATGGGGGCTATACGTAAAAGTGGACCGATATGGCCCATTTGCAATACCATCCGATCTACATCAATAACAACTACTTGTGCCAAGTTTCAAGTCGATAGCTTGGTTCGTTCGGAAGTTAGCGTGATTTCAACAGACGGACGGACGAACGGACATGCTCAGATCGACTCAGAATTTCACCACGACCCAGAATATATATACTTTATAGGGTCTAAGAGCAATATTTCGATGTGTTACAAACGGAATGACAAAGTCAATATACCCCCATCCTATGGTGGAGGGTATAAAGAAACATTGAGTTAGTCTTTATGATTTTTTTTTCACATCCCGTAAAAACAAATCAACGTTTATCACACTGAAAAAAATATTGTCGTGAGGTCAAAGATGTCATGTCTTTAAAATACGAATGCAAATTTTGCATTTCTCTAATATAAAGTTTTTTCCTTGTCCAAAAGCCGATAAGCTTTTCAATGAAGTCGTATTGTCCTTATAATTAAGTGATTTGATTTAAAAATGGGTATCATAACATGAAAGAAAATATGTTTGGGCTAAGGACAACTTGATTTTAATAATTCAGAAAAATTCTTTAAATTTAATGAAATTGTCTTTAAATTTGTTGTCTTTTTGCATCTTGACAACAAAGCAAAAAATCGTTCAAATATAGGACATGTTTTTCAACACTTTATTTTAAAGACGTTTTTTACTGTAAAGAAATATTATAATTTCTACTAGAAGTCGAGTCTTAATTTGGAAAATAGAGTCGTTAACACGTTTTTAAAAGACTTTAATAACCTACACCCAGAGAAGGAATATGATCACCTCAAACATGTTTTAAGAGCAAAATGTTATTTTTGGGTGGTGACCATGTAACATGGTTTTCACAACCATATTATTTTCTCGGAAATCATGTATCTGATTTTGGCAAGCAGGTTATATTTGACGAGAAAATAACATTTTAGTGACAAACATGTTACATGGTCACCACACAAAAATAACATTTTGCTCTTGAAACATGTTTGAGGTGATCATATTCCTTCTCTGCGTGTATGAAGAAAAAAAGCTGAAAAAGCGAACAATTAAAATTTGCTTCCTAAAAGCAAGAACACAAAACCCAAATTTAAAAGAGAATTGTGTCTTAAAAGTATCCTTACTTGTATTCTCCGCTTCTTTGGCTCGGAATCAATACTAAAATTTTCAAAGTAAAAAAAAAATCTTTGGAACCGGACATGCTTTTTTTTTCAGTGCACAAAAAGTATATACTTTCCTTTCAAACAAACTTCCTTACAGCGAAAAGCAAATGGGAAACGATGTAGTTTGTCTAAAATTTCGTTTCGGAGGAATAAATTATTTATGTTTTGCGTGTATATAACGCATTTCTCTGATATAAAGATTTATCCTTGTCCAAACGTCGATAAACTCTTCCATGAAGTCGTTTTGTTCTTATAGCTAAGTGATTCGACGTGAAACTGGGTGTCTTCACATGAAAAAAAAAATTTATTTGACTAAAGTCAACTTGGCTTTAATAATTCTGAAAACTTATTTAATTTGCAATCACTAGACGGGGCTTCGCCAAAGAATGGTTCAAAATACGACAGAGCCGCCTTCGTCCAGCGTTTAGCTTTGTGGGCCATTTGAAGGCCATAATTTGATGTTATTTCCGACACTTTTTACTTTGAACAATAAAATTAAAAATATACAAAAATATAGCATTTTACTTTGTTGCATAAAAAACTATAAATATGAGTATGCATTTCATTTAAACAAAAGAACAACATTCCCCTACATCGAATTGTTCAATGTCAAATTCATGTTTTTTTGCCCACCACTATTCACTATGACCTTACAAACAGTTTCAAATCATAATTATTGGGGACAGTGAAATAAATGTATGTAACAATCTACTGCCACCTGCATTGACAACGAGATATGGTAAATTAAAAATTGCGAAATGGAATGAAAAACTTGAATTAAAATTCTCTACAATACAGTTGCAATTAGTGTCACAGAGAAACCATTCATTTTATTTGCATTGCAGCACCACTCCTGCAACATTCAGCTATTCAACTGTGTCCTTTGGGGCATTTTGGTTTTTGGAATTCATTGGATGCTTGAATGGTTCCTAGTCAGTACTTCAATATTTTCTAAACACGGATGTTGCGAAAAAAAAAATTCACATTCAATTGAATAGTTAAATGTGCCTCATCAAATGAACTCGACCTGAATGGTACCTTTCTAGATTTGAATCAGTATGAATGTCAGTATCCATGACAAATACGCTACAGAAATATGACTGACCTCATTTCATACGAGAGTTATTTGTAGATACAGTAAAACCTCTCGAAAATGCTTAGATAAGTACAGTGTTCGTTTTTAAAGCGAATTTAAAAGTAAAAAAAAAAAACGTTTCATAACATTAACGGAAGTTGTCATTAAAATGGAGCCATCGAAATTTTATTTCTATAGAAAATTTTGTCAAAATTTTATTTCTATAGAAAATTTTGTCAAAATTTTATTTCTAAAGAAAATTTTGTCAAAATTTTATTTCTATAGAAAATTTTGTCAAAATTTTATTACTTTAGCAAATTTTGACTAAATTGTATTACTATAGCAAATTTTGTCAAAATTTTATTTTTACAGAAAATTTTGTCAAAATTTTATTTCTATAGAAAATTTTGGCAAAATTTAATTTTTATAGATAACATTGTCAACATTTTATTTCTATAGAATATTTTTTATCAAAATTTTATTTCTACAGAAAATTTTGTCAAAATGAATTATATACGTACTTAATCGGCATTTTTATACCCTACACCATAGGATGGGGGGTATATTAACTTTGTCAATCCGTTTGTAACACATCGAAATATTGCTCTAAGACCCCATAAAGTATATATATTCTGGGTCGTGGTGAAATTCTGAGTCGATCTGAGCATGTCCGTCCGTCCGTCAGTTGAAATCACCCTAACTTCCGAACGAAACAAGCTATCGACTTGAAACTTGGCATAAGTAAGTGTTATTGATGTAGGTCGGACGGTATTGCAAATGGGTCATATCGGACCATAATTATATATAGCCCCATATAAACCGATCACCAGAATTGACCTTCGGATTTGACCTAGGATGATCAAAATGTATCCGATCCCGTTGAAATTTGATACGTGTTGTTAATATATGGTCTATAACAACCATGCAAAATAATTATATATAAAGGGTGATACGGTCAAAATTTGGTCAATATAAACCTGACGTATTTCTTTCAATTTTGCATTTAAAAAACCTGTATCCGATCCCGTTGAAATTTGATACGTGTTGTTAATATATGGTCTATAAGAACCATGCAAAATAATTATATATAAAGGGTGATACGGTCAAAATTTGGTCAATATAAACCTGACGTATTTCTTTCAATTTTGCATTTAAAAAACCTGAACACCCCTCATTTTGAAGGTGTGTGTGTAGAATGTTGCTCCTATTTTGATTTTGGAATTCACTCTTCAGTTGTCAAAATGCCGTCCAAGCAAGAAGAGCAGCGTATCAAAATTTTGCTCGCGCATCGCGAAAATCCGAGCTACTCGCACGCAAAGCTGGCAAAATCGCTAAAAGTTGCCAAATCAACCATTACAAATGTAATTAAAGTGTTTATGGAACGTTTGTCGACAGCCAGGAAGTCTGGATCGGGGGGAAATCGAAAACCGGAAGCCGCTGAGACGACAAAGAGAGTTGCCCTAACCTCTCCCTCCGAGATGCCGCAAATAAGCTGGGTTGATCGTCTACAACCGTGCATCGAGCCAAAAAACGAGCCGGACTATCGACTTACAAGAAGGTAGTGACTCAAAATCGCGATGATAAACAAAATACGACGGCCAAAGCGCGATCCCGGAGGCTGTACACGACGATGCTGACGAAGTTTGACTGCGTGGTAATGGACGACGAAACCTACGTCAAAGCCGACTACAAGCAGCTTCCGGGACAGGAGTTTTATACGGCAAAAGGAAGGGGAAAGGTAGCAGATATTTTCAAGCACATAAAACTGTCAAAGTTCGCAAAGAAATATCTGGTTTGGCAAGCCATCTGTACCTGTGGCTTGAAAAGCAGCATTTTCATAGCTTCCGGGACTGTCAACCAAGAAATTTACGTGAAAAAGTGTTTGTATAAACGTCTGCTGCCTTTCCTGAAGAAACACGGTTGTTCCGTACTGTTTTGGCCGGATTTGGCATCTTGCCATTACGGTAAAAAGGCCATGGAGTGGTACGCCGCCAACAACGTGCAGGTGGTTCCCAAGGACAAGAACCCTCCCAACACGCCAGAGCTCCGCCCAATTGAGAAATACTGGGCTATTGTCAAGCGGAACCTAAAGAAGACCAAAAAACTGCTAAGGATGAGCAACAGTTCAAGGCAAACTGGCTTTCTGCTGCGAAGAAGGTGGACAAGGTGGCTGTACAAAATCTGATGGCAGGTGTCAAGCGTGAGGCCCGGCAATTCGGATTTGGAAAAGCGAAAGCCTAACTGAATATTTTTCCTGAATTTTATACTAATTGAACTTGAAAAAGAAATTTAATTTGATTTTTTAAATTAACGATTTCACCGATTTACACGCGTTTTCCCTTGACCAAATTTTTACCGTATCACCCTTTAGCCCCCATATAACCCGATCCACAGATTTGAACTCGGGAGCCTCTTGGAGGAGCAAAATTCATTCAATCCGTTTGAAATTTTGGGCGTGGTGTTTGTATGTGGTCTCTAACAACCATGCCAAAATTGGTTCATATCGGTCCATAAATATATTTAGCCCCCGTACAAACCGATCACCAGATTAGGTTTTGGAGTTTATTCGAGGAGCAAATTTCATCCGATTCATTTGAAATTTTGTATTATGTGTAAGTATATGGACCCTAACAACCATGCAAAAATTAGTCCATATCGGTTCAAAATTAAATATAGCCTAAATATAAACTGATCCCCGCATTTGGACTCCGGAGCCTCTTGGAGGAGCAAAATTCATCCGATCAGGTTGAAATTTTGTACTTGGAGTTAGTATGTGGTGTCTAATAACCATTCTCATGTTAGTCCATATCGGTTCGTAATTATATGGTATATAACCCCCATATAAACCGATCCACAGATTTGACCTCCGGATCATCTTGAAAGAGCAAACTTCATCCGATTTGGTTAACATTTGGTGCATAGTATTAGTATGTGGCCGCTAACAACCATGCCAAACTTGATCATTATCGGTCTGTTGTTATATAAAGCCCTCAGATAAACCGATCCCCAATTACACAAAAATTGGTCGATATCGGTTCATAATTATATATAGCCCCCATATAAAGTGAGACCCATATTTCAATTCTGGATTTCTAATTACCGCGCAACAGTTCATATCGGTTCGTAATAATTTGAAGACTTCCCTATATACATTTTTTCCTACCTGGCCATCGGTAAGCATTGCCACAATCACAATCTTTAGTAGAAGTTTCTAGTCAATCGATGGCGGAGGGTTCATAAGATTCTGCCTGGCCAAACTTACGGCCGTAAATAGTTTCCAAATACACCGATCTTCCGATTTGACTTCTGTAGAGATAGAAAGCGCACGGGTCTTCGCATTTATCCCGAACTTAAAGTAAAATTTCCAGATTTCACTTTTCGTATTTATTGGAGTAATGGGGCGTAAAACCCGACAGAATATGGATTTCAAATGAAGGAGTTAGATAAGGAGATGTTTAAAATTCAGAATCTGATGTAGTCTCCATATGTACAACCGATCTTCTTCAAGTAACATATTTCTCAAAATCAAACTGGAATTCTATAATCTACAAAGAGAGACTATTAGAGGACGCTATAATAGTTGATTCATGACAGAGGGTGTTTAAGATTCGCCCCGGCCGAACTTATTGCTGCATATACTTGTCTTATTTACGTTCTTTACTACTGCTATAAAGAACTACGAATATAACATACTAAAAATTCCGGTACATGACAGTTCGTTATAACCATAAACGACTGTACACAAAATTGTGAGTGATTTATTTATGAATTCAATTATAAAAGTAATAAAAATTGAATATACTTTATTGTGTTAAATAAACATACGAAACGGAAACTAGAATTTTGTACACATATTTCGCTTTAATTAAAAGTTTTTAAAATATTTTAAAATAAATTTTTACAATGAGTTATAAGTATCAGTAAATAAAAGCTCGATAACAGAAAAGATCAGTGAATCTTCACAAAAGGAACGAAATGGTAGTCAAATGAAAATATTTAAAAAACAAGTGAGTAAAGTAGAAAGTCGGGCGGGGCCGACTATATTATACCCTAAACCACCCCTACTGAATTAGTAAATATAAGCATTTGTGGGGTATCATTGGTATAGGTTTTGGAGAACATAAAGGGGGGTACATGTTTATGGGTGTCTTGTCACAATCTGAGCAGAAATGTCCAATAAAGGGTGATTCTTTTGAGGTTAGGATTTTCATGCATTAGTATTTGACAGATCACGTGGGATTTCAGACATGGTGTCAAAGAGAAAGATGCTCAGTATGCTTTGACATTTCATCATGAATAGACTTACGATCTGCCACAACGTCGAATTTTCAGTGAATGGGTCCTAGAAAAGTTGGCAGAAAATCCGCTTTTTTATCGACAAATTTTGTTCAGCGATGAGGCTCATTTCTGGTTGAATGGCTACGTAAATAAGCAAAATTGCCGCATTTGGAGTGAAGAGCAACCAGAAGCCGTTCAAGAACTGCCCATGCATCCCGAAAAATGCACTGTTTGGTGTGGTTTGTACGCTGGTGGAATCATTGGACCGTATTTTTTCAAAAATGCTGTTGGACGCAACGTTACGGTGAATGGCGATCGCTATCGTTCGATGCTAACAAACTTTTTGTTTCCAAAAATGGAAGAACTGAACTTGGTTGACATGTGGTTTCAACAAGATGGCGCTACATGCCACACAGCTCGCGATTCTATGGCCATTTTGAGGGAAAACTTCGGAGAACAATTCATCTCAAGAAATGGACCGGTAAGTTGGCCACCAAGATCATGCGATTTGACGCCTTTAGACTATTTTTTGTGGGGCTACGTCAAGTCTAAAGTCTACAGAAATAAGCCAGCAACTATTTCAGCTTTGGAAGACAACATTTCCGAAGAAATTCGGGCTATTCCGGCCGAAATGCTCGAAAAAGTTGCCCAAAATTGGACTTTCCGAATGGACCACCTAAGACGCAGCCGCGGTCAACATTTAAATGAAATTATCTTCAAAAAGTAAATGTCACGGACCAATCTAACGTTTCAAATAAAGAACCGATGAGATTTTGCAAATTTTATGCGTTTTTTTAAAAAAAAAAAGTTATCAAGCTCTTAACAAATCACCCTTTATTAGGAGCTATAGTTTATTTTGCACCAAAAGAGTTAGTATGCCACTAATATTGAGTCCATTATTAAAAAAGAGAAAATCGTTAAATTAGTGTTGGTAATAAATACAAATTTGTAAAAATCGAGCAATATTCTTATGTAAGAGCTACAAGTACGTATAAATACGATCGGCTAGTACATCAAAATTTGAAATTTGAGTAACATTGGTTAATAAATAAGAGTACTATGGCCAAATTTGGGAAAATGGAGCGATGCATATATATGGAAGTTATATCTAAATCTGAACCAATTTGCATAATATTTTGCGGGTTTGACTAATTCCACAAAAGGTTACCTTGTGCAAGATTTGAGTAAGATCGGTTAAGAAATGAGGCCTGTATGGTCAAACATAAGGTTATTAGGGGCGAATTTTTCAAAATCGAGTGATACATATATGGGAGTTTTATCTACATCTGAACCGATTTCGATGAAATTTTGCACATATAGTTAGAACTATAGAGGACTGAATCTAGCCAACTTTTAGTAAGATCGGTTAATAAATAAGGGTTCTATGGCCAAATTTGGGAAAATCGGGCTATACATATATATGGGAGCTATAGCTAAATCTGAACCGATTTCGATGATTTTTTGCACATATAGTTAGTGCTATAGAAGATTATATTTAGCCATCTTTGAGTAAGATCGGTTGATAAATAAAGTTTTTGTGGCCAAATTTGGGAAAATCGGGCGATACATATATATGACAGCTATATCTAAATCTGAACCGATTTGGATGAAATTTTGCAGACTTAAAGGGCGATGGAAAAGATTACCTTTTGCCAAATTTGGTGGTGATCCGTTTGAAAAAACGCGCAACGTGACCCCATTTGTCGAAATCGGGCGATACATATATATGGGAGCTATATCTAAATTTGATCCGATTTCTTCAAAATCCAATAGTTCGTCCTTGTGCCCAAAAAACTCCCTGTACAAAATTTCATCAAAATCGGTTAATAATTGCGACCGGAATCCTGTGAACAACAAATACATGGACAGACGGACGGACGGACGGACGGACGGACACCAAGTGCTAGATCGACTCAGGAGGTGATTCTGAGTCGATCGGTATATATTTTATGGGGTCTAAAATCAATATTTCTGGTAGGCACATTTTTTGGCCGATCAAACTTATTATACCCTGACCACTATGTGGTTTAGGGTATAAAAATTCTTTCAGAACAAATAAAATTGAATAGAGTCAGCCAGTAAAAATTTTGAAAGTAATTACTTTTAATGTACATACACAAATGCTCTTGTAGAGATGGACTGATTTTTCACTTCACAAGAACATCTTTTGAATTGATATATGAAAATCCGTTGTTTACGCAGTTTTCACAATAAATATAAATTTTCATAATTTGACCGTGTTTAAAATACAACACGGACAAAAAAGATTAATGAAAATTTCTAAAAAAAAAAAAATATTTGAAAAATGTAGCAATCTATTTCTCACAAAAGTAGAATTTGCGATAAAATATTTGCTGGTATTATTCAATTCGTTTTTACGTAGAGATAAAAGACGGAAAAGCTAATATGCTTTTTTAATGCACAGAAAAAAAGTAAACTGTTCAATAGCAAGAATGAAATACCTCGTGCGAAAATTTAACTAAATTATACTCCACATTTTGAGATTTATACGAATATTAAAACCAGGAAAATTTAATGCCCTAGTGTACTTTTTAACTGCTGTTCACGAAATTACATCCTTTCATAGAAGAAACAAGTATATACGGCCGTAAGTTCGGCCAGGCCGAAGTTTATGTACCCTCCACCATAGATTGCGTAGAACCTTCTACTGAAGACTGTCATCCACAATCGAATTACTTGGGTTGCGGTAACACCTGCCGATGGCAAGGTATCTTAAAACTTCCTAACACCGTCTTCTAAATTACAAGGTAGTCCATACGTAGTATATATTAATCTAAACAAGTATATACGGCCGTAAGTTCGGCCAGGCCGAAGCTTATGTACCCTCCATCATGGATTGCGTAGAAACTTCTTCTAAACACTGCCATCCACAATCGAATTACTTAAGTTGCGGTAACGCTTGCCGATGGCAAGGTATCTTAAAACCTCCTAACACCATCTTATAAATTGTATGTAAGTCCATACGTGGTATATATTAAATCAAAAAAGATCGATCCAATAATTCATATATATAATTCCAATCCAATAATTCATTCATATAATTCAGTTTGACAAAGTAGACATACAATTTTGACAAAATTTTCTACAGAAATAAAATTTTAACAAAATTTTCTATAGAAATAAAATTTTCACAAAATTTTCTATAGAAATAAAAATTTTGACAAAATTTACGATAGAAAGAAAATTTTGACAAAAATTTCTACAGAAATAAAATTTTAACAAAATTTTCTATAGAAATAAACTTTTGACAAAATTTTCTATAGAAAAAAATCTTTTTGGCTCTAGTGGCAACCATGATTATGAACCGATATGGACCAATTTTTGTGTGATTGGACCAATTTTGGTATGGTTGTTAGCGACCATATACTAACACCACGTTCCTAATTTTAACCGGATCGGATGAATTTTGCTCCTCCAAGTGGCTCCGGAGGTCAAATCTGGAGAACTTTTTATATAGGGGCTATATATAATTATGGACCGATATGGACCAATTCTGGCACGGTTGTTAAAGATCATATACTAACACCATGTTCCAAATTACAACCAGATCGGATGAAATTTGTTTCTCTTTGAGGTACCGCAACCCAAATCTGGGGATCGGTTTATATGGGCGCTATATATAATTATGGACCGATGTGGACCAATTTTTGCATGGTTGTTAGAGACCATATACCAACACCATGTACCAAATTTCAGCCGGATCGGATGCAATATGCTTCTCTTAAAGGCTCCACAAGCCAAATCTGGGGATCGGTTTATATGGGGGCTATATATAATTAAGGACCGATATGGACCAATTTTTGCATGGTTGTTAGAGACCATATACCAACATCATGTACCAAATTTCAGCCGGATCGGGTCAAATTTTCTTCCCTTTGAGGCTCCGCAAGCCAAATCTGGGGATCGGTTTATATGGGGGCTATATATAATTATGGACCGATGTGAACCAATTTTTGCATGGTCATTAGAGAACATATACCAACACCATGTCCCAAATTTCAGCCGGATCGGATGAAATTTTCGTTTCTTAGAGGCTCCGCAAGTCAAATCGGGGGATCGGTTTATATGGGGGCTATATATAATTATGGACCGATATGGACCAATTTTTGCATGGTTGTTAGAGACCATATACTAACACCATGTACCAAATTTCAGCCGGATCGGATGAAATTTGCTTCTCTTAGAGCAATCGAAAACCAAATTTGGGGGTCCGTTTATATGGGGGCTATACCTAAACGTGGACCGATATGGCCCATTTGCTATACCATCCGACCTACATCAATAACAACTACTTGTGCCAAGTTTCAAGTCGATAGCTTGCTTCGTTCGGAAGTTAGCGTGATTTCAACAGACGGACGGACGGACGGACATGCTCAGAACGACTCAGAATTTCACCACGACCCAGAATATATATACTTTATGGGGTCTTAGAGCAATATTTCGATGTGTTACAAACGGAATGACAAAGTTAATATACCCCCATCCTATGGTGGAGGGTATAAAAATTAACTAAAAGTAAAAAAAACATTGGTGCCAAGACATGACCATTGTACCCAAACTGTAGTTCATTCTTACTATTTTTGGTGATCGTACGAAAATTTTCTATTGCGTTAGTTCATATTGAATTCATGTGTACAGTCATTGGACTTTATAACTACCACCGTTTACTTCATAAAATGTTTGAGACCTACTTAACAAAATGAAAATTTCATTGGGCTGTGGAAAATTCGGAAAATAGTAATAAAATTTAACAACAAACAAATAATTTATTTGCAATAAAAATAAGTTAAAAGAAGCATAGAAACTTGTACTAAAGACTGTCATCCACAATAGAATTACTTGGGTTGAGGTAACACTTGCCGATGGCAAGGTATCTTAAAACTTCTTAACACCGTCTTCTCAATTGTAAGTTAGTCCATACGGGGTATATATTAAACAAAAATGCCTATATATTTGTGACAAAATTTCCATAGAAATAAAATATTGACAAAATTTTCTATGGAAATAAAATTTTGACAAAATTTTCTATACAAATAAAATTTTGAGAAAATTTTCTATAGAAATAAAATATTGACAAAATTTTCTGTAGGAATAAAATCTTGACAAAATTTTCAATAGAAATAAAATTTTGGTAGATTATTTTTGGGCATCGGCTATTTATAACTATAGACCGATATGGACCAATTTCGGCATGGTTGTTAGCGGCCATATACTAGCGCAATGTACCAAATTTCACCACGTACCAAATTTCAACCGGATCGGACGAATTTTGCTCCTCCAAGAGCTCCGGAGGTCAAATCTGGGGATCGGTTTATACGGGGGCTGTATATAATTATGGACCGATGTGGACCAATTTTTCCATAGTTGTTAACGACCATATACTAACACCACGTACCAAATTTCAACCGAATCGGATGAATTTTGCTCATCCATGAGGCTCCGGAGGTCAAATCTGGGGATCGGTTTATATAGGGGCTATATATAATTATGGACCACTGTGGACCAATTTTTGCATAGTTCTTAGAGACCATATGCTTATACCATGTACCAAATTTCAGTAGGATCGGATGAAATTTGCTTCTCTTAGATGCTCCGCAAGCCAAATCAGGGGATCGGTTTATATGGAAGCTATATATAATTATTTACCGATATGGACCAGCTTTTGTATGGTGGTTAAAAGCCACAGTCAAAAAAAAAAGTTTACTTGGATCCAAAGATTTTGACCTTCCCTTAAGGATTTTGGTATTGATTCCGAGCCAAAGATGCAGCTTCTTTAAAATAAAGACATTTTTACGGACCTCCTTGGCTTTAAATCTTGTTAAGAAGTTTTAAAATACCACAACCCAAGTAATTCGATTGTGGATGACATTCTTTCGTAGAAGTTTCTACGCAATCCATGGTGGAGGGTACATAAGATTCGGCCTGGCCGAATCTTACGGCCGTATATACTTGTTTTTTTTTTTTTTTTAATATATACCCCGTATGGACTAACTTACAATTTAGAAAACGGTAACAAGTTTTAAGAAACTTTGCCATCGGCAAGTGTTACCGCAACCCAAGCAATTCGATTGTTGGTGACAGTCTTTAGTAGATGTTTCTACGCAATCCATGGTGGAGGCTACATAAGATTTAGCCTGGCCGAACTTACGGCCGTATATACTTGTTTCAAATTCAATAGAGTTCGTCCTTGCGCCAAAAAAGACCCATATACCATATTTCATCACAATCGGTTAATAATTGCGATCGAAATCCTGCGAACAAAAAATACATGGACGAACGGACACCAAGTGCTAGATCGACTCAAGAGGTGATTCTGAGTCAATCAGTATATATTTAAAGGGGTCAAAAATCAATATTTCTGGTAGGCACAGTTTTCGGCAGATCAAAGTTATTATACCCTGATAACTATGTGTTTTAGTGATCATTATTGTAACAGGTTGGCTGATAAGTCCCCGGTCTAACAAAGAAAAACACATTTTTTGTCAAAATTCGTTTTTATTATTCAACATAGTTCCCTTCAAGAGCGATACAACGATTATAACGACCTTCCAATTTTTTTATACCATTTTGTTAGTACTCCTTCGGTTTTGCCTCAAAATAGGCCTCCGTTTCTTCGATCACCTCTTCATTGTAGCCAATTTTTTTCCCTGCGAGCATCCTTTTGAGGTCTGAGAACAAGAAAAAGTCGCTGGGGGCCAGATCTGGAGAATACGGTGGATGGGGAAGCGTTCTCAATGACTTGTGGCACGGTGCGTTCTCTTGGTGGAACAACACTTGTTTCTTCTTCATATGGGGCCGTTTTGTCGCGATTTCGATCTTCAAACGCTCCAATAACGACATATAATAATCACTGTTGATGTTTTTTCCCTTCTCAAGATAACCGATAAAAATTATTCCATGCGCATCCCAAAAAAACAGAGGCCATTTCTTGGCCAGCGGACTTTTGAGTCTTTCCACGCTTCGCAGATGGTTCACCGGTCGCTGTTCACTCAGCCGACTGTCGATTGGACTCAGGACTATAGTGATGGAGCCATGTTTCATCCATTGTCACATGATATTCCAAGTGTCATTGTAAAAACAAAGCAAGAACAATACATTATCAAAAATTATCATTGTCACAATGTTTCAAGATTTTGGGCGTAGTAAATCCCTAAAGCACTAAAATGGAGACAAAATCAGGACACTCAGGGAACTTTTTTCAGTGACTCTCTCTCTCTCTTTCCTAGATATATATTTCAGCCCTTTTTGATAAACGGCTATTTACTTTGTGCCAAAGGCAACTCGCCGTTCTGCATATGTCTTTTCACCGCTAAAACTCTCGAGTTTTGGTGAAGCTTTCCTTTTGGGTTTAAGAAATGAATTCGCAATCATTTTGATGCTTATCACAATGGACCCTGGCATACGCACAATGCAGCAACACTACGTGATTGCATGAAGTGAATGGGCCATAAATTTTATGTCACATTAGAAAGTCATCGCTTTACATAAATCGCATAAAATAAAATTCATTGCGTTATACGATACTGACTGCGACCACCACGATAAAGATAAGGATGGGACTATTCGCTGCTTGAATAAAACGGCCTACAATAGCTTTACAGAATTATTGTTGAAGTGGCCGTAAATAAAATCCAAGGAAATGCGAGTAATGGGAGAAAGGTCAAACATCGTCATTCAAGTGGTGTGTCGACCTTTGTTTTTTTTTTATTCGATTGTTTTAATATTCATATTGTCTTTCTGGGAAAAATCAACATTATGTGCAAAATCAGAAATACTCGTAGGAATGAGGTTACGCATTAAAAGTAGGTCACATTTTCTTCGTCAATTACAAGGTTGGTGCCAGTTTAAGTATAGCAAAAAGGATATATTTGTGTTTAATATTAATATTGTGTTCAGGATACTAACAGCCTGTTTATCCATCGGCAGAGCTCGTAAATTCACACAATATTAAGGTCAACTTCATTTTAAATAAAGAAATTTTTAATTAAAAAACCTTTAAAACCTTTGTTTTAAAATTTAGGATATTCAATAATTATTGTTAAAGAAGTTTATACACCCAGAAAAAAGTGACCCCTTCTTTAAGTTAAAATGAACTCATTGTGAAGAAAGTTGAACTTCGTATAGCGCCAAAGACATTTTTATTTGTTTGAACGATGTGATTTTCGTAGAAATTAGGTATAATGCATTCCATATATTAGTTAACGTTTTCCTATATTTATGTACCACTATACTACAGAATGAAAAAATTTAACTGATTTGAATTCATGTATGGAATGAGTGTATTGAAATTTTTTCATTCATTTGGACAAATCTTACATATTTGTGGTAAAACTTTTACTTCATAATTAGAACTGCTTAACTTCGTTTTTAAATACAATTTTATTTATTTATATAAGCAATTTTATCTTCAATAAAAGACATGTTTTATTAATATATTGAATATATTTATTAAGAATCAACAGCATCGACTGGCCTTGAAATATTAGTTTATTATTCCACTATTTCCAATTTCCATGTAATGTCATCAACTGTAAAACGCATTTTTCTTCTTGTACCTTTCACTTTTAATAAGTTGCTGCCTAACGATTTTGTCCTCCTTTTATAATTTCAATACCTACAAATATAAAAAATCATAAACCATTTTTGTTACAAAAGGTTAGCGTCACTGAATATTACCTGATAATTGAAGATTCCAAAATGAAGACAAATGAAAGGGTTGTTATTCTGCTGGTGTTTTCTTTCTTTATACGCCATCACGAACATTGATAGATTTATTTTCAAAAAACGAAAATTGTTCTCACTAATTTAAAATAATAAATATTTTATATATTTTATTTGTTATTTATTATATTATTTTACACTCAAAAAAAAGTGAACTCTCTATTTCACTAAAGCCAATTTAACTTTATATTAGTTCATAGAATCATTATGTTTGGAAAAAGTTTACTTTACTCAAATAATTTTTTGCGTATGATAGTTAAATGAACTAAAAAACAGGAAAAAATTATACAAAAATAAAGCATAAAGGTTTCCTAATTTCGTATTTCTCACAAAATAGTTCATTATTTCTTTAAATTTGTAAATTTTACCAAAAATGTGTCCATCATGAACTTCGTATGGCACTAAAGACATTCTTGCAATTTTGAACTCCAAGATTTCTCTTAAAACTACAAAATATTCTTTAACAAGTGCAAAAACTTAGTTATGTCTAATAAATTTTCTTGAATTTGTAGAAAAATATTTACTTATTTTTACCATATCGGAGTGATGCCAGCGCTTGTAATACTGTTTAGTTAAAATTTTCTAAAAAAATTCAAAATTTTCTAAAATTAATCGAAAGTTATCTTTCCTGGTGGGTTCACTGTTTTTTCAGTGTACCATATTATTTTTTCACAATCTCTCCGTATACCACAACAACGCGATTCCAACTAAAAAACAACCCACGCGCAAACATATCGATTACACCCACGCGCATACACATCGATTACGATGACAGGTATCGATTACAGGTAGACAATAGAAATATAGGAAAATTTCCTATATTCTAACAAGTGTGTTTCCTTAAGTTTTGAAAGGATTGCATACTTCTTAGTACGAATGAACTAAACTATTTTTTTATGTCAATTGTTGTTCGTATGTATGAAAAACATTCTATTATAAAGGAAGTCGCAATTATCATTTTATAAGAAATTTTACTAATTTTGAGGGAACTTGGTTTTAGTTCGGTTTTTGTTTATTTTTACGAATGCTTTGTTATCGGCGAATAACATTTTCTTGTTCAGTAGTAAATTCTTATACCCAGCGAAGAAAATAGTATGAGTAAAATTCCATGCCTTATTCTAGTTAATGAACTATTCCTAACTGTTTACAGTGTAGGTTTTTTTTTACTGAAACGAGTAAATTTTATTATTTCTCACAAAAATGTACCTTAATGGAAATAAAATGGATAAACTATATTGATGAAAATTTTTTCCTTTAGTTTCGAAGGCACTTCGAATAAGTTTGTGCATTTGTACAACAGTGAACCCACCAGGAAGAAAAAATTCGGTTAATTTTAGAAAATTTTGAATATTTTTAGAAAATGTTAACTAAACAGTATAACAAACGCTGGCATCGCGCCGATGTCATTAAAATAAGTAAATATTTTTCGACAAATTCAAGAAAATTTATTAGACATAATTAAGTTTTTTCACTTGTTAAAGAAAAATTGGTAGTTTCAAGGAAAAATTTGGAGTTCAAAATTGCAAGAATGTCTTTGGTGACATACGAAGTTCATGATGTACGCATTTGCAGTAAAATTTGTAAATTTAAAGAAATACTTAACTATTTTGTGGAAGACACGAATTTAGTTAATCCTTATGCTTCATTTGAGTATATTTTTATACCATTCACCACTACTGTGGTACAGGGTATAATAAGTTTGTGCATTTGTATGTAACGCCAAGAAGGAAAAGTCTGAGACCCATCGTTCAGTATACCGATCGTCTTAGAATTAAATTCTGAGTCGATTTAGCGATGTCCGTCTGTCCGTCTGTCTGTCTGTTCATGTATTTTTGTGCGCAAAGTACAGGTCGTAGTTTAAGTCCGATTGTCCTCAAATTTGGCACAGGGTCGTTTTGGGAAACAAAGACGATCGCTATTGATTTTGGAAAAAATCGGTTCAGATTTAGATATAGCTGTCATATATATTTATCCCCGATCTGCTTATAATTGGCGTGTTTATCAACCGATGTTCTTCAAATTCCGTACATCCGAATATTTAATGAGTCTCGAAAAACTTGCAAAATATTATCCAAATCGGTTCAGATTTAGATATAGCTCCCATATATATCTTTCGTCCGATTTAGACTCATATGGCAACAGAGGCCAAATTTTACTACCGATTTTCGTGAAATTTTGCACACAGAGTAGAATTGATATTCTACCAATGCCTGGTAAATTTGATTGAAATCGGTTAAGATTTAGATATAGCTCCCATATATATTTTTCATCTGATTTGCACTTATATGGCCTCAAAAGCCAGAGTTTTGCCCCTTCTTGCTTCAAATTTGGGAAGAGAGATACGTTTAATGGTGTCGTTATGTATGCCAAATTTGGTTAAAATCGGTTCATATTTAGATATATCTCCCATATATATCTTTCATCCGATTTCGACTTATATGGCCTCAAAAGCCAGAGTTTTGCCCTGAATGGCTTCAAATTTTGCACAAGGAGTACGTTTAATAGTATCAGTAAGTGTGCCAAATTTGGTTGAAATCGGTTGAGATTTAGATATAGCTCCCATATATATCTTTCTCTCGATTTACACTCATATGACCACGGGGGCCAAAGTTATACTCCCATTTACGTGAAATTATGCAGAGGTAGCAGAATTATTATTCTACCTATGCATGTCAAATTTAGTCAAAATAGGTTCAGATTATATATAGGTCCCATATATACGTATACCAGAGTTGGGGAAATATGGTAGACTTTTTCATATTTTAGACCCATTTTGCAATGGGATTTTCCTCCAATTGACTGGATAGTTTCCACAGAGAATATATTTAATATGATATCTAGGTGTGTCAAGTTTGATCTAATTTTGTTCAGATTTAGATAAAGCCAAAATGGCCAAAATTCCCTGACTTTATAAAAAATTCTGTGATGATTTCCCCATATCTTTGTCATATCCTACACACTGTAATGCCAGAATTTCCACATAACGGTTGAGTTTTAAATAAGGCTCCAAGTCGCCCGATTTGACCAAATAATATATCACAACCCACACTTGACCACATATCTTGGCGAGATCTTACCATTATCCTTGTAAAATCGCCACTGATGAGTTGCAAAAATTGTAAATATTACTTAAAGTGTCCTATATCTCGAATACATATGTATTGCCTGCTAAATCATAAAAGCTCTTTTGTACAATTGCATTAAAATTTCTCTTGTTTCATATGTCCCATATGTATACCCTTCACCACTACTGTGGTAAAGGGTATACTTTTTATACCCTTCACAACTACTGTGGTACATGGTATAATAAATTTGTGCATTTGTATGTAACGCCAAGAAATAATAGTCATAGACCCATCTTTTAGTATACCGATCGGCTTAGAATTAAATTCTGAGTCGATTTAGCGATGTCCGTCCGTCTGGCTGTCCGTCCGTCCGTCTGTATATGTAATTTTGTGCACAAAGTACAGCTCGCAATTTAAGTCCGATCGTAAATTTGAATGTTTTGTCGGTCACGTAAAACCTGCAAAACATCAGCTAAATCGGTTCAGATTTAGATATAGCTCCCATTAATATCTTTCGTCCGATTTTCACTTATATGGCTTCAAAAGCCAGAATTTTGCCCTGATTTGATTTAAAATTTGCCCAAAGTGTACGTTTTATAGTATGGTTAACTGTACCAAATTTGGTTGAAATCGGTTCAGATGTAGATATAGCTACCATATATACCTTTTGTCCGATGTGGACTTATATGGCCTCAAAAGCCAGAATTTTACCCTGATTTGCTTCAAATTTAGCACAAGGAGTACGTTTAATAATATTGTTAACTGTGCCAAATTTGGTTAAAATCGGTTCAGATTTAGATATAGCTCCCATATATACCTTTCGTCCGATTTGCACTTATATGGCCTCAAAAGCCAGAATTTTACCCTGATTTGCTTCAAATTTTGCAAAAGGAGTGCGTTTAATAGTATTGTTAACTGTGCCAAATTTGTTTGAACGCGGTTCAGATTTAGATATAGCTCCGATATATATATATATATATAAAGGGTGATTCTTTTGAGGTTAGGATTTTCATGCATTAGTATTTGACAGATCACGTGGGATTTCAGACATGGTGTCAAAGAGAAATATGCTCAGTATGCTTTGACATTTCATCATGAATAGACTTACGATCTGCCACAACGTCGAATTTTCAGTGAATGGGCCCTAGAAAAGTTGGCAGAAAATCCGCTTTTTTATCGACAAATTTTGTTCAGCGATGAGGCTCATTTCTGGTTGAATGGCTACGTAAATAAGCAAAATTGCCGCATTTGGAGTGAAGAGCAACCAGAAGCCGTTCAAGAACTGCCCATGCATCCCGAAAAATGCACTGTTTGGTGTGGTTTGTACGCTGGTGGAATCATTGGACCGTATTTTTTCAAAGATGCTGTTGGACGCAACGTTACGGTGAATGGCGATCGCTATCGTTCGATGCTAACAAACTTTTTGTTGCCAAAAATGGAAGAACTGAACTTGGTTGACATGTGGTTTCAACAAGATGGCGCTACATGCCACACAGCTCGCGATTCTATGGCCATTTTGAGGGAAAACTTCGGAGAACAATTCATCTCAAGAAATGGACCGGTAAGTTGGCCACCAAGATCATGCGATTTGACGCCTTTAGACTATTTTTTGTGGGGCTACGTCAAGTCTAAAGTCTACAGAAATAAGCCAGCAACTATTCCAGCTTTGGAAGACAACATTTCCGAAGAAATTCGGGCTATTCCGGCCGAAATGCTCGAAAAAGTTGCCCAAAATTGGACTTTCCGAATGGACCACCTAAGACGCAGCCGCGGTCAACATTTAAATGAAATTATCTTCAAAAAGTAAATGTCATGGACCAATCTAACGTTTCAAATAAAGAACCGATGAGATTTTGCAAATTTTATGCGTTTTTTTAAAAAAAAAAAGTTATCAAGCTCTTAACAAATCACCCTTTATATATATATATATATATATATATATATATATATATATATATATATATATATATATATATATATATATATATATATATATATATATATATTTATATATATATATAAATATATATATATATATATATATATATATATATATATATATATATATATATATACGGTTGAGTTTTAAATAAGGCTCCAAGTCGCCCGATTTGACCAAATAATATATCACAACCCACACTTGACCACATATCTTGGCGAGATCTTACCATTATCCTTGTAAAATCGCCACTGATGAGTTGCAAAAATTGTAAATATTACTTAAAGTGTCCTATATCTCGAATACATATGTATTGCCTGCTAAATCATATATATATATATATATATATATACATATATATATATATATATATATATATATATATATATATATATATATATATATATATATATATATATATATATATATATATATATATATATATATATATATATATATATATATATATATATATATATATATATATATATATATATATATATATATATATATATATATATATATATATATATATATATATATATATATATATATATATATATATATATATATATATATATATATATATATATATATATATATATATATATATATATATATATATATATATAATATATATATATATATATATATATATATATATATATATATATATATATATATATATATATATATATATATATATATATATATATATATATATATATATATATATATATATTTTTGGTCCGATTTGCACAAAAGCCAGAGTTGAAGCCTGATTTGCTTCAAATTTTGTATATATACGCCAGAGTTGAGTAGAATGTTTCATATTTTAGACCCATTTTCAATGGGAGTTTCCTTCAGTTGACTCGATATTTTCCACAGAAAATATATTTAATATGCTTTTTGATCTAATTGGTTCAGGTTTCGTAGTCATATTTTACTCTGTAATACCACACTTTCCACAAAACGGTCGAGTTTTAAATAAACTAAGCCAAATAATATATCACAACCCACAATTGACCACATATAATGCCGAGATTTAACCAATATCCTTGTAAAAGCGCCACTGTAGCAAAAATTTGAAATATTACTTAAATTTTCCTTTATCTCGAATACGTATTTCTCGCTCGATAAATCGTAAATATTATTTCGTATAATTGCATTAAAATTGCTCTAGCTTTATATTTCCCATATTTTGTAACTAACATTGTGTTTCATACCAGGGTGTTAGCCGATTTAAATTTTAATTCTAGAGATTTTATAGAAGTACAAAAAATTGTCTCCATATTGTATATAAATTATATAAATATTTCTAATAAAAGCCTTCATAATAACTTCCAACAAATTTGAAGGAGTTGATATGGTAACACAAATTTTTGGTCTACATAGTGGTGAAGGGTAAAATATCGTGGGCCTCACCCGACTTTAGACTTTACTTACTTGTTTTTTTTTTTTATTTTTGCAACAAAAATAAATTCAATTGTGCGCCAGTTTATTGGTGGATTTGTTTTTTTTTTTTTTGCTGTATATACTTAAGTTTTTCGCTGCGGATTTTTTTTATACAAATCTATAGCTTAAAATGTTCATTGTTGTTTTGCTTTCGTTCGTTCTATTCACATGAATTTTCTAATTTGGAAAATTGGTAATAATTTTTCCCATTCTCTAGGGAATGTTTATATCGAGCTATCATAAATATTTAAATGAATGCAGACAGATGATGACACGATATGAACATTTCGTATGATAAACGAATGATCATGAAATATTGTGACCGTCGCTGTGCCTTGTTTATTGATGATTATAGCGTAGAACGGCAATAAATTTCGCTTTTATTGGAAAAACACTTGTGAAGACATTAGAGATACGCCCACATTATTATGATGTTTTTATTTTGTCTTAATTTCATCATAAATTACGTTCGTAATATTACATAAAAAGGCTGTCAACAAGTCAATCAATTTCTATTTGAGTTTAAGGCTCGGAAATTATATATATGTATGTGAGACAAAAATGCGATTTTTTTATTTACAAATCAAATAAGATTTAAAATGTATATCAAATCCCTTAAGGCTTATATAGGCCAAAATTTATTTCCACTCAAATAAATTTTTACGCAAATAATATTTTGTTTTTAAATATATTCTTAAAGTTTGTATTTTATAAGGAATTTTGAACTTTAGTTTTTTGTGGGATCTATAATTATTATTATAATTTTATTATTATAATTATTCTAGCAATTTATTTATTTATTTGTAAGGACATTTTCTTTAAATGCCAGTATTTAGTTTATATTTCAGAAGCAAACATCAAAAGTTTTCAGGTTTATTTTTCTTTAATATAACAAGATTTTCGAAAAAGCATTTCGGATTTCCAACTTATGAGACGGAAGTAGTGCAAATTTGGATCACCTCCAATGAATTTTGCCTGGACTTGTATTCCGTATTCGGATCCTTTTCATTGCTGTAGATTTAATACTTTGGAAGTTCAGTTGAATGAAAATATTTAAAAAGCCTGCAAAAAAATCGGAGTCCGAATGTCGAAATCCTCATAAATGTCGCCAGTATTGCCAAGAACAAAGTCGAAAAAATTTTGTTTTCGACTTTGCGAACAAGTCGGACATGCTAACCATTGCACCATGATGGCTCCCAATCTCAATCTATGAGTGCTGATCGATTGTAGTTTTAGCTCAATAATAAGGGACTTAGTATATATTAGAATTAGGGATCAAATATACTAGAATTAGGGATCAACAACCGCCAAAAAATGTTCAGTGTTCGGCGATTCACATAAGGATTTCATATCGAAATATTACTGCCCTTTTCTCCTTAACTATATAGAGAATTTTCCTAAAATATTATGTTTATTTTCTTTGCAGGTAAGTTGGAAAACATGCAAATGTAAGGTCCATTATTCATTCAAATATGATTGTTGGTAAGATCAGTACACAGAAAACACTTTAGCTCGTAACAAGGTTTGAGTTGCAAGTTAGCTCATCGTACTCACAAGTGGTTTATTAAAATTAAAGAAAATGTCGAAAAATTTATTATTTCGTGCTATTTTGAAGACTTTTATACACTGAGAATACAGACAACCTCATTTGCAGGTACCATCGTTTGCCACTTGTGTCGTACATTCACTGAAAGAAGAGTTTTCTTTTCTGAGGAAGGACATGTCAGACAAACGAAGTTTTATTTTGACGTTAAAAAAAAAATTTAAAAACGAATAAAAAAGACTGGAGATAATCGTTGCAACGCTTCTTATAAATGTGAGCTTATTTCCTCTTAAAGCAAATACTTTTTATCAAAGAGAAATTTCTTTTATCTAAAATTTCATTCCGGAGGAAAGTATTTTTGCTTTGGGTGTACATGATCATAAATTTCGTTTTTATACCCTGTGCCACACTGTGGAACAGGGTATTATAAGTTAGTGCATATGTTTGTAACACCCAGAAGGAGACGAGATAAATACATGGTGTCTTTGGCAAAAATGCTCAGGGTGGGTCCCTGAGTCGATATAACCATGTCCGTCTGTCTGTGAACACATTTTTTGTGATCAAAGTCTAGGTCGCAATTTAAGTCCAATCGCCCTCAAATTTGGCACATGTTCCTAATTTGGGTCAGAATAGAACCCTATTGATTTTGGAAGAAATCGGTTCAGATTTAGATATAGCTCCCATATATATCTTTCGTCCGATATGCACTAATATGGACCCAGCAGCAAGAGTTTTATACCGATTTGCTTGAAATTTTGTACAAACATAACAATTAGTCGTATAGTCAAGTGTGCAAAATTTGATTGAAATCGGTTCAGATTTAGATATAGCTTCCATATATATCTTGCGCCCGATATGGATTTTTGGCCGAATTTGGTTGAAATTTTGTACTAGGAGTACAATTAGAAGTGCAGTTAAGTATGCAAAATTTGATTGAAATCGGTTCAGATTTAGATATAGCTCCCATATATATCTTTCGCCCGATATGGTTCTAATAGCCAGAGTGTTGGCCCAATTTGGTTGAAATTTTGCACAGAGTAGATTTAGCATTGTAGCTATGTGTGCCAAATTTGGTTGAAATCGGTTCAGATTTAGATATAGCTCCCATATATAACTTTCGCCCGATTTACACTCATATGACCACGATGTAGTTGAAATTTTGCACAGGGAGTAGAATTAGCATTGTAGCTATGCGTGCCAAATTTAATTGAAACCGGTTCAGATTTAGATATAGCTCCCATATATATGTTTTTCTGATTTCGACAAAAATGGTCAAAATACCAACATTTTCCTTGTAAAATCGCCACTGCTTAGTCGAAAAGTTGTAAAAATGACTCCAATTTTCCTAAACTTCTAATACATATAAAGGGTGATTCTTTTGAGGTTAGGATTTTCATGCATTAGTATTTGACAGATCACGTGGGATTTCAGACATGGTGTCAAAGAGAAAGATGCTCAGTATGCTTTGACATTTCATCATGAATAGACTTACTAACGAGCAACGCTTGCAAATCATTGAATTTTATTACCAAAATCAGTGGCAGAAAATCCGCTTTTTTATCGACAAATTTTGTTCAGCGATGAGGCTCATTTCTGGTTGAATGGCTACGTAAATAAGCAAAATTGCCGCATTTGGAGTGAAGAGCAACCAGAAGCCGTTCAAGAACTGCCCATGCATCCCGAAAAATGCACTGTTTGGTGTGGTTTGTACGCTGGTGGAATCATTGGACCGTATTTTTTCAAAGATGCTGTTGGACGCAACGTTACGGTGAATGGCGATCGCTATCGTTCGATGCTAACAAACTTTTTGTTGCCAAAAATGGAAGAACTGAACTTGGTTGACATGTGGTTTCAACAAGATGGCGCTACATGCCACACAGCTCGCGATTCTATGGCCATTTTGAGGGAAAACTTCGGAGAACAATTCATCTCAAGAAATGGACCGGTAAGTTGGCCACCAAGATCATGCGATTTGACGCCTTTAGACTATTTTTTGTGGGGCTACGTCAAGTCTAAAGTCTACAGAAATAAGCCAGCAACTATTCCAGCTTTGGAAGACAACATTTCCGAAGAAATTCGGGCTATTCCGGCCGAAATGCTCGAAAAAGTTGCCCAAAATTGGACTTTCCGAATGGACCACCTAAGACGCTGCCGCGGTCAACATTTAAATGAAATTATCTTCAAAAAGTAAATGTCATGGACCAATCTAACGTTTCAAATAAAGAACCGATGAGATTTTGCAAATTTTATGCGTTTTTTTTTAAAAAAAAGTTATCAAGCTCTTAACAAATCACCCTTTATATTCGGGACAAACCTTTATATATAGCCCCAACACATTTGACGGATATGATATGGTATCGAAAATTTAGATCTACAAAGTGGTGCAGGGTATAATATGGTCGGCCCCGCCCGACTTTAGACTTTCCTTACTTGTTTAGACCATGTTACTGCACTGCTTTCGCTAAATCTTTGATTTTGTTCTGCATATATTCTCTGTGTGTAGGCAGAACAAGGAGATCGTCGGCATAATCCAAGTTCTCCTATTGCTCATTAATTTTCGATTTTATGCCTCTGTTACGCGCAAATAATAAAACAGTTTGGAAAACTTGTACCGAAACCAGTGTTCGAAATTGCTCTGAAGCTCCGGCTCAGCACTTTTTAAAAAAAGGGCTGTTCACCTTTTTAGCTATTGCTCTCGGAGCCCTATGAACAAAGTGCCAAAACGAATGAGCGACACTGAAAAATAGACTCTTTTTGAGCTAATATGAACGAAAAACTCCTGCTTACACAGCTCTTTCATATCCCAGCGGCGGAATCGAGAATGACCTTACAAATTCAGGCATGTTAAATGCCTTAAATTGGAAGGAGTTGTGTTTATAAGACATGCATGTATACTGATTTTACATTCATCGTAGGCATTCTAAAATCAGACCTGTAATTAAGCATTGCGTTTCATTTACTTTTTCATTTTATACACCCGGACATTCTCTTTGCCTTCTTTATAGAAGTTGTATAGCATGGGTGTTAAAATGGTGTAGCAAGAGAGTTGTCTTGTGCTCTCGGTTAAAAGAGAGCTTTAAAATTGTTTACATCCCTATTCACTTATAATTAGAATGCATTTGTAATGCCTTTGGATGTCAAGCGGTTATTTCATATTATGACAGAAAATATTTATGTCAGAAAATATTTTCATTAATTGTCTTTGCATATGTTAATAAGCGATAATAAAAGTGCATAATAATTTTGCGGACGCCAATTCACGCCATTCGTTCGTTCAGTTTTGATTTTGTGAAGTACAGACGCGTTCCTTGTTTTGTGTTTTTAAATTTGTGAAATTGTGAAAAGTTAAACTTACAGCATGGGTGTTAAAGTTATGCAGAAGGAGCTATTTAATTATAATTACAATGCATTTTCAATGCCTTTCTAAGTCAATCGCTCGTTTTATAAAATCCCACTTACAAATATAAGTAGACAAGCATCTAACATAATTGGATTGCCTTCAATTTCCCAAAAAGGGCCATTATTTTTCTATAATTTCTTGAATTTAAATTTTTCCAGATCTCAACAACATATGTGGCGAGAGAAGTCCTGACTTAAAAATTTGTATATTTTTTTTCTTTAATTTTATATTAATTATCTATTTATTTATCTATCTTTGAACTCGAAACTTCTTATTGTAACAATAAATCTGAATTAAAACAATAACTATGTCTAGTAATGAGAAAGTCATTCTTTTGAGCACGTATAGGGAAGACCGCCCTGTACTACAGAACACCTTCTTGACGTAGCGCTGCAACATGCCTGTAATAAGAAGGAGCGAAGGTGTGGTTTTATTTTCAGTAATTATGTAGGGATTCTTATATACACCCCTGTAGAACTCCTTCTGTTTAGAGGGCTGGTGAACGCCCTTTTATGTAAGCTACAAAGAAGGCCTTGCCCTCCAATCTCACCCTATGTTAAATGGAAAGGAAGGTGTAATGTCCTAAGCAGGCCTCTGTAATGCCTTGACAGGCCTGGAAAAAGGCCTTCCAAGCACATGAGCTACGCCGCTGGGATGTGACACAAAATATATATAGTAGTATGTGTGACACAAATTGAAATTGGTGATGTCTCCACCCTCCACCATAGGATGGGGGGAAATTAACTTTGTCATTCCGTTTTTAACACATCGAAATATTGCTCTAAGATCCCATAAAGTATATATATTTTTGGTCGTGGTAAAATCTAAGCATGTCCGTCCGTCCGTCTGTTGAAATCACGATAACTTCCGAACGAAACAAGCTATCGACTTGAAACTTGGCATAACTAATTGTTATTGATGTAGGTCGAATGGTATTGCAAATGGGCCATATCGGACCACTTTTACGTATAGCCCCCATATAAACCGACCCCTAGATTTGGCTTGCGAATCCTGTAAGAGAAGCAAATTTCATCCGATCCGGCTGACATTTGGTACATGGTGTTAGTATATGGTCTCTAACAACCATGCAAAAATTGGTCCACATCGGTCCATAATTAGGTTAGGTTATGTGGCAGCCCGATGTATCAGGCTCACTTAAACTATTCAGTCCATTGTGATACCACAGTGGTGAACTTCTCTCTTATCACTGAGTGCTGCCCGATTCCATGTTAAGCTCAATGACAAGGGACCTCCTTTTTATAGCCGAGTCCGAACAGCGTTCCACATTCCAGTCCATAATTATTAATAGCCCCCATATAAACCGATCCCCAGATTTGGCTTGCAGACCCTCTAAGAGAAGCAAATTTCATCCGATCCGGTTGAAATTTGGTACGTGGTGTTACTATATGGTATCTAACTACCATGCAAAAATTGGTCTATATCGGTTCATAATTATATATTGCCCCCATATAAACTGATGCCTAGATTTGACCTCCGGAGCCTCTTGGAGGAGCAAATTTCGTCCGACTCGGTTCAAATTTTGTACGTTATATTAGTATATGGTCTCTAACGTTCATGGTCGATATAAGTCTGCAATTATAATAGCGCCCATATAAAATGATCCCTAGATTTGACCTCCGGAGCCTTTTGGAAGACCAAATTTCGTCCGATTCGGTAGAAATTTTCTATCTTGTGTAAGTATATGGCCACTAACAACCACGCAAAATTTTATCCATATCGATCCATAATTATATATAAACCGATCCCCAGATTCGACGTCCGGAGCCTCTTGGAAAATTTCGGTCCATAGTTATATATAGCGCCCATATAAACCGATCCCCAAATTACACAACTTCCAAAACAACGCAAAGGATCCAAAAAGGGAGTACTTCCGTCCTTTGACAAGCCCATGTAAAATTCATTGGAGATGAGCCAAGCATGCACTATTGGGTATCCAAAATAAGCTCTGTTTTTACAGGGAAATATTCAAATTTTCAAATTTTTTCTATGATGTGAAACGGCGCATTTGAGGCGTAATTGGCCCGAAATTGAATTTGACAACACAGCAAACAATTTGGAAGTTCTTCTAACAGCACAACTTTAAAGATGGTCTTTATTTTATCTACACAGGAAGTCCTTTTAAATCAATTTTTATACCCTAAACCACATAGTGGTCAGGGCATAATAACTTTGATCTGTCAAAAAATGTGCCTACCAGAAATACTGATTTTAGACCCCATAAAATATATACCGATCGACTCAGAATCACCTCCTGAGTGGATCTAGCGCTTGGTGTCCGTCCGTCTGCCCATGTATTTGTTGTTCGCAGGAATCCGGTTGCAATTATTAACAGATTTTGATGAAAGGGTGTTTTGTAAGCACAAGGACGAACGCTATTGAATTTGAAAGAAATCGGATCTACTTTAGATATAGCTCCGATATATACGTATCGCCCGATTTCGACAAATGGGGTCACGTTGCGCTGTTTTACAAACTGATCGTCATAAAATTTGGCAAAAAGTAATCTTCTTCTTGGGAGCCACCGTGGTGCAATGGTTCGATTCCTGCTTCGACCGATCACCAAAAAGTTTTTCAGCGGTGGATTATCCCACCTCAGTAATGCTGGTGACATTTCTGAGGGTTTCAAAGCTTCTCTAAGTGATTTCACTGCAATGTGGAACGCCGTTCGGACTCGGCTATAAAAAGGAGGTCCCTTGTCAATGAGCTTAACATGGAATCGGGCAGCACTCAGTGTTAAGAGAGAAGTTCACCAATGTGGTATCACAATGGACTGAATAGTCTATGTGAGCCTGATACATCGGGCTGCCACCTAACCTAACCTAACCTAATCTTCTTCATCACCCTTCAAGTCTGCAAAATTTCATCCAAATCGTTTCAGATTTAGATATAGCTCCCATATATACATATGTATCGCCCGATTTTCCCAAATTTGATCATAAAACCCTTATCTTACTCAAACTTGGTTGACTATAATCTTCTATAGTACCTACAATATGTGCAAAAAATCATTGAAATCGGTTGAGATTTAGCTATAGGTCCCACATCTATGTATCGCCCGATTTTCCCAAATTTGGCCATAAACCCTTATTTATTACCCGATTTTACTCAAATTAAGCAAAAGATAACCTCCGGTGGTATCAAATAAGGCTGCAAAATTTCATCTAAATCGGTTCAGATATAGATATAGCTCCCATATATATCTATCCATCTGTGGTATCAACCAAACCTGCCAAATATCATCCAAATCTGTTCAGATTTAGATATAGCTCCCTTATATATGTATCGACTGATTTAGCCAAATTTGGCCATAAAGCCATTAACATTATTACCCGATCTTACTTAAGTTTAGCAAAAGGTAACTTTCTGTGGTATCAACCAAAACTGCAAAATATAAGGGACTTATGGCCACATTTGGGAAAATCGGGCGATACATATATATGGGAGCTATATCTAAATCTGAACTGATTTCAACCAAATTTGGTACAGAGAGTTGAAATGTTAATTCTACTTCCTGTACAAAATTTGAAGTAATTCGGAGTAAAAGATTGGTCACTGTGGTGATATGAGTGTAAATCGGGCGAACGATATATATGAGAGCTAAATCTGAACCGATTTCAATAAAATTTGGCACACTTGACTACACTACTAATTGTACTCCTAGTGCAAATATTTCAACCAAATTGGGGTAAAACTCTGGCTTCTGGGTCCATATTAGTCCATATCGGGCGAAAGAAAGGGTGGTTAAAATTTCAAGCGTCGATGTTGATTTTGAATAAAACACAAAATATTTAGGAAATTGTTGTAATTTTATTTTATTATGATATATTGGTATTACTCAATTATGTATGGAACAAAATATCGGTCAAATGGGCGCCGCGACCTCGGTGGTACACCTTCATCCGATGGTCCAAATTTTCGATGACGCTGAGGCATAATGTTGGTTCTATGCCGTTAATGTGCCGAATTATCTCATCCTTTAGCTCTTGAATTGTTGCTGGCTTATTGACGTACACCTTTTCTTTCAAATAACCCCAAAGAAAAAAGTCCAACGGTGTCAAATCACATGATCTTGGCGGCCAATTGACATCGCCATTACGTGAGATAACACGGCCATTGAATTTGTTGCGCAAAAAAGCCATTGTTTCGTTAGCTGTGTGGCAAGTGGCACCGTCCTGCTGAAACCACATATCGTCCACATCCATATCTTCCAATTCGGGCCATAAAAAGTTCGTTATCATCTCACGGTAGCGAACACCATTCACAGTAACTGCCTGACCAGCCTCATTTTGGAAAAAATACGGCCCGATGATGCCGCCAGCCCATAAACCGCACCACACAGTCACTCTTTGTGGGTGCTTTGGTTTTTGGACAATCACTCTTGGATTCTCATTCGCCCAAATGCGGCAATTCTGTTTATTGACGAATCCACTGAGGTGAAAATGTGCCTCATCACTGAAGATGATTTTCTTCGAAAATTGATCATCCACTGTTGCCATTTCTTGGAACCATTCTGCCCATTCAGGACGTCCATGGTTCAAATTGAGTAGGTCTGAAATAGAGAAATGTCAAATAAAATTCGGAAAAAACTTGGCGTTTAGGTGTGGTTCACATTCAACATCGGCCCTTATAATTTAACCACCCTTTATATATGGGAGCTATATCTAAATCTGAACCGATTTCTTTCCAAAATCAATAGTGTTCTGTTCTGGGCCAAAACACATACTTTTTCCAAATTTGAAGTGGATTGGACTAAAACTGCGATCAGACTTTGATCACAAAAATGTGTTCACAGACAGACGGACTTGGCTATATCGAGTCAGGAGCCCACCCTGAGCATTTTTGCCAAAGACACCATGTGTCTATCTCGTCTCCTTCTGGGTGTTGCAAACATATGCACTAACTTATAATACCCTGTTCCACAGTGTGGCGCAGGGTATAATAAAATTGAGCATGTTATTCAAATTTTGTCGATAAAAATGTTAAATCCATTCTAGAACAAGTATATACGGCCGCAAGTTCGGCCAGGCCGAATCTTATGTACCCTCCACCATGGATTGCGTAGAAACTTCTACGAAAGAATGTCCTCCACAATCGAATTACTTGGGTTGTGGTATCTTAAAACTTCTTAACATCGTTTTCTAAATTGTGAGTTGGTCCATACGTGGTATATACTAGACAAAAAATGTATGTTTAGGTAAGTCTACAAATAATTACGAATCGATATGGACTTTTGCACGGTACGTAGAGACCCAGAATTGAAATATAGGAGTCACTTATATTGGGGCTATATACAATTATGAACTTGATATGCACCAATTTTTGTGTGATTGGGGATCGATTTATCTGAGGGATATATATAACTATAGACCGATATGGACCATATACTAGCACAATGTACCAAATTTCAACTGACTCGGATAAAATTTTACTACCACCACGTACCAAATTTCAACCAGATCGGATGAATTTTGCTTCTCCAAAAGGCACCGGAGGTCAAATCTGGGGATCGGTTTATATGGGAGCTATATATAATTATGGACTGATATGAACCAATTCCTGCATGGTTGTTGGATACCATATACTAACATCACATACCAAATTTCAACCAAGTCGGATGAATTTTGCTCTTCCAAGGGGCTCCGGAGGTCAAATCTATCCTCAAAAAAAATCGCTTCTTTAACATATATTCCAAACATATTTTGCAGGAAGCACATATATTATTGGATACTGCCGAAACATTAATATGTTTGTTTTATGTGAACATATTATATGTTTGGAAGCATTTTGAGCCCAAAAATATCATATGCTTGGAAGAATTTTTCCCAAAGACGATTGTGCTCATTGCCTAACATACTCGTAATTTTCACTTCCACGAAATATTTTAGTTCTTGGCACCTTTTTCTGTAATACAAATAATGTTGAAGAAATTATTCACTTTTATAATTTTTTTAAATTTTACCTTTCGCCTGCACGGAGAATCGAACCGAGGACCATTTTTTATATTTGAAGGTGCCCGTCAACTCCTCGGACTACTTATTAATAAAGAGGAACTAAACTTTGTTTTTATACATTTTACTGTGTAATTTTTCACTATTTCCTCCTTATTTCATTTTACTGTCCCAACTCTAAAAAGAGTATAGTGCCCTTTCGTTATTTTTATGAAGACCCCTGATTTCTTTTAACGAACCAAGAAAAAAATTGTGCCCATAATGCCAAAATGATAAACAAAACATATGTCCACACATACATAAAATGTTGCTCTCAAGGCGAAAACATATGCTGTTTGTTTTTCAAATGTCTATTCTCTTGGTTCTGAATGTCGATTCTCTTTATTCAAATTAAATAATATTTAGACTTAAGCATATCAAATTTTTGGCCTTATCATAAAACAGTTTTCCGAAACAACATACAAGCGGTTTCACAGAAATTGTTCTCTTTTGATTCTTTCGCTGTGTTATGTTGATATCTTTCGTCAACTCTCCCGGTTGCCATCTCTTTTTCTTTCTCTATACTCTCTCTATCGCTTTGAATAAAATATCACAACATATGTATGTTTAGTTGAAATTTGTAAATATATATAAGTGTGCATTCACACATATGATTTTTATGAAACATTCATGCCCCAAACATAATATAGTCTAACATATTAACATAGATGTCCCAAACATTTAGTGTTACTTTAGGAAAATTACATGTTTGCACTTAAATATATTGTGTTTTAAAATTGTGCCCGAAACACATTTTGTTTATATCGGAACATATGAAAAACATATTTTTCTAACAGTGTATATAATTATGGACCGATGTGGATCAATTTTTGCATGGTTGTTAGAAACCATATACTAACACCATGTACCAAATGTCAGCCGGATCGGATGAAATTTGCTTTTCTTAGAGGCTCCGCAAGCCACATCTGGGGATCGGTTTATATGGAGGCTATATATAATTATGGACCGATGTGGACCAATTTTGCATGGTTGTTAGAAACCATATACTAACACCATATACCAAATTTCACCCGGATCGGATGAAATTTGCTTCTCTTAGAGCAATCGCAAGCCAAATTTTGGGGTCCGTTTATATGGGGGCTATACGTAAAAGTGGACCGATATGGCCCATTTGCAATACCATCTGACCTACATCAATAACAACTACTTGTGCCAAGTTTCAAGTCGATAGCTTGTTTCGTTCGGAAGTTAGCGTGATTTCAACAGACGGACGGACGGACGGACATGCTGAGATCGACTCAGAATTTCACCACGACCCAGAATATATATTTTAGGGGGTCTTAGAGCAATATTTCGATGTGTTACAAACGAAATGAAAAAGTTAATATACCCCCATCCTATGGTGGAGGGTATAAAAATAACAAGTATATACGGCCGTAAGTTCGGCCAGGCCGAAGCTTATGTACCCTCCAGCATGGATTGCGTAGAAACTTCTACTGAAGACTGTCATCCACAATCGATTTACTTGGGTTGCGGTAACTTTTGCCGATCTTAAAACTTCCTAATACCGTAATATATACCACGTAGTCCATACGTGGTTTATATTAAACTTAAAATGGCCGATTAAATACGTATATTATTAAGTTTGACAAAATTTTCTATAGAAATAAAATTTTGACAAAATAAAATTTTGACAACATTTTCTATAGAAGTAAAATTTGGACAAAATTTTCGATAGAAATACGATTTTAACAAAATTTTCCATAGACATAATGTTTTGACAAAATTTTCTATAGAAATAAAATTTTTACTAAATTTTCAAACGATTTAAAATTTTGACAACATTCTCTATAGAATTAAAATTTTGACAACATTTTCTACAGAAATAAAATTTTGCCAAAATTTTCTATAGAAATAAAATTTGACAAAATTTTCTGTAGAAATAAAATTTCGACAAATTTTGCTAGATTATTTTTGCTCGAGTGGCAAGCATGATTATGAACCGATATGGACCAATTTTTGTGTGATTGGGGATCGGCTATATATAACTATAGACCGATATGGACCAATTTTGGCATGGTTATTAGCGGCCATATGTTAACACCACGTTGCAAATTTAAACCGGATCGGATGAATTTTGCTCGTCCAAGTGGCTCCGGAGTTCAAATCTGGGGATCGGTTTATATAGGGGCTATATATAATTATGGACTGATATGGACAAATCTGGGGATCGGTTTATATGGGGGCTATATATAATTATGGACCGATATAGACCAATTTTTGCATGGTTGTTAGAGACCATATATTAACACCACGTACCAAACTTCAGCCGGATGGGATGAAATTTCCTTCTCTTAGAGCAATCGCAAGCCAAATTTGGGGGTCCGTTTATATGGGGGCTATACGTAAAAGTGGACTGATATGGACCAATTTTTGCACGGTTGTTAGAGACCATATACTAACACCATTCACCAAATTTCAGCCGGATCGGATGAAATTTGCTTCTCTTAGAGCAATCGCAAGCCAAATTTGGGGGTCCGTTTATATGGGGGCTATATATAATTATGGACCGATATGGACCAATTTTTGCGTGGTTGTTAGAGACCATATACTAACACCATGCACCAAATTTCAGCCTGATCGGATGAAATTTGCTTCTTTTAGAGCAATCGCAAGCCAAATTTGGGGGTCCGTTTATATGGGGGCTATACGTAAAAGTGGACCGATATGGCCCATTTGCAATACCATCCGACCTACATCAATAACAACTACTTGTGCCAAGTTTCAAGTCGATAGCTTGTTTCGTTCGGAAGTTAGCGTGATTTTAACAGACGTACGGACGGACGGGCAGACGGACATGCTTAGATCGACTCAGAATTGCACCACGACCAAGAAAATATGTACTTTATGGGGATCTTAGAGCAATATTTCGATGTGTTACAAACGGAATGACAAAGTTAAATACCCCCCATCCTATGATGGAGGGTATAAAAATTAATTGAAAGTCAATTAAAACAAGTATATACGGCCGTAAGTTCGGCCAGGCCGAAGCTTATGTACCCTCCATCATGGATTGCGTAGAAACTTCATCTAAACACTGCCATCCATAATCGAATTACTTAAGTTGCGGTAACGCTTGCCGATGGCAAGGTATCTTAAAACCTCCTAACACAATCTTCTAAATTGTATGTAAGTCCATACGTGGTATATATTAAATCAAAAAAGATCGATCCAATACGTATATAATTCAGTTTGACAAAGTAGACATACAATTTTGACAAAATTTTCTACAGAAAGAAAATATTAAACAATTTTCTACGGAAATAAAATTTTCACAAAATTTTCTATAGAAATAAAAATTTTGACAACATTTTCTATAGAAAGAAAATTTTGACAAAAATTTCTACAGAAATAAAATTTTAACAAAACTTTCTATAGAAATAAACTTTTGACAAAATTTTCTATAGAAATAAAATCTTGGTCGATTATTTTTAGCTCGAGTGGCAACTTTGATTATGAACCGAATAAAATTTGAACAAAATTTTTATAGCAATAAAATTTTGACAAAATTTTCTATAGAAATAAAATTTTTACAATGATGAAAATTTTATTATGAACCGAATAAAATTTTAATAAAATTTTCTCTAGAAATAAAATTTTGACAACATTTTCTATAGAAATAAAATTTTGGTACATTATTTTTGGCTCTAGTGGGAACCATGATTATGAACCGATATGGACCAATTTTTGTGTGATTGGACCAATTTTGGTATGGTTGTTATGAACCGATGTGGACCAATTTTTGCACGGTTGTTAGAGACCATATACCAATATCATGTTCCAAATTTCAGGCGGATCGGATAAAATTTACTTCTCTTTGAGGCTCCGCAACCCAAATCTGGGCATCGGTTTATATGGGCGCTATATATAATTATGTACCGATGTGGACCAATTTTTGCACGGTTGCTAGAGACCATATACCAACATCATGTACCAAATTTCAGCCGGATCGAATGAAATTTGCTTCTCTTTGAGGCTCCGTAAGCCAAAATCTGGGGGGTCGGTTTATATGGGGGCTATATATAATTATGGACCAATGTGGACCAATTTCTGCATGATTGTTAGAGACCATATACCAACACCATGTACCAAATTTCAGCCGGATCGGATGAAATATGCTTCTCTTAGAGGCTCCACTAGCCAAATCTGGGGATCGGTTTATATGGGGGCTATATATAATTATGGACCGATGTGAACCAATTATTGCATGGTTGTTAGAGACCATATACCAACACCATGTACCAAACTTCAGCCGGATCGGATGAAATTTGCTTCTCTTTTAGGCTCCGCAAGCCACATCTGGGAAATCGGTTTATATGGGGGCTATATATAATTATGGACTGATGTGAACCAATTTCTGCATGATTGTTAGAGACCATATACCAACACCATGTACCAAATTTCAGCCGGATCGGATGAAATATGCTTCTCTTAGAGGCTCCACTAGCCAAATCTGGGGATCGGTTTATATGGGGGCTATATATAATTATGGACCGATGTGAACCAATTATTGCATGGTTGTTAGAGACCATATACCAACACCATATACCAAATTTCAGCCGGATCGGATGAAATAGGCTTCTGTTAAAGGCTCCACAAGCCAAATCTGGGGATCGGTTTATATGGGGGCTATATATAATTATAGACCGATGTGGACCAATTTTTGCATGGTTGTTAGAGACCATATACCAACACCATATACCAAATTTCAGCCGAATCGGATGAAATATGCTTCTTTTAGAGGCTCCACAAGCAAAATCTGAGGGTCCCTTTATATGGGGGCTATACGTAAAAGTGGAGCGATATGGCCCATTTTCAATACCATCCGACCTACATCGATAACAACTACTTGTGCCAAGTTTCAAGTCGATAGCTTGTTTCGTTCGTAAGTTAGCGTGATTTCAACAGACGGACGGACGGACGGACGGACGGACATGCTTAGATCGACTCAGAATTTCACCACGACCCAGAATATATATACTTTATGGGGTCTTAGAGCAATATTTCGATGTGTTACAAACGGAATGACAAAGTTAATATACCCCCATCCTATGGTGGAGGGTATAAAAATTGCGAATTTTTGAATATATTTGAGGTCAAACTTTTCAGACAAGCATTACAAATTCAGTGCAACGACTCATGTTAAAATCATCGTTTCTGCACCAAATTTGCACCACCTCCGGATACAAAAAGAACATTTTCACTACTTGGCGACGTTTTTTGCTGGGAACGACAATTGGAAAAACGTTGGTATAGGTGTATGTCGGTCGGGAAGATTATTTAGATGGGGACGATGTAGGTTTGCCAAAATAAATAAAGAATTTAATATTGAGATCAAAATCTTATTATGTACAACGTACACTAGTTGGCCCCACAGTTGAATATGGATGTGTGGCCTGATTATTATTCTTTTATCATGTATTTATAAATAATCTATGGAAAATTAATCATTATTTTTGGAAAAAATATATATGTATTTAAGTTTTACTCCACTCATTGTTAAGTACTTTATCACTATGAATTAAATCGTCAGTTCAGCGATAAAAAACAGAAATAATACCCTTCCACTTGTTCTGGGTAATTCCTGCATATTTCATTGGAAGCCATTGAAACATTTTACCAGAATCGGAGTTTGCTTTTGTCATTGCTCCATGATGTTTCAGTTATTAACAATAAATCTCTTGTGGATGGAATTCATAAATAGATTATCTTATTTTTTGTTGTTTTTGTATTGTGATTTTTTCACGAAATCAATTTAATGAAAGAAAAACATTTTAATGCAATTATTCCACTGGCACCATCACAGGCTCCATGCTCCATTTTTGCTCTGTTTGCTTGTCCAATCTCTTGTAGCCTTTTAAGCAGAGCCGGTGATGGAAAAATGTTTTATTTAAGTATCCATCAAAATCGCTACGGGATATTTTGTAGCCCATCGAAACCATTAGCAAGCGTATAGCCGCAGCGTTGTTCCTTCCATACGGTTTGTTGTTTTTTGTTATTAAAAAGTCCTTTCTGCTCGGTTTCATTTGTTTTTATTCTGGTAAGAGAAAATTATTTTTTTCTGAGGGAAAGGGGAGTAAAGTGAAATTTGGTACGAAAGAAAGATTTCCAACGAAAACCGTCCCACGACAGCAGAATAACACTCAGTTCAAGTGAAAGGAAAGATAAATATTAAATAATTTTCTTTTCTTCTGTACATGAATCGGACAGCTTTCATACAATTCTGTTAATGATAAAATGTAAGTTTGTAACCAGATATAAGCACGATAAAACAGAAAGGTTTTACAGAAACATGACATACAATACTACCTACTACTAGAGCAAAAAATAAATATTTGCTATTCGATAATCTGGGGTCATTTACTTCATTCTACAATAGACTAAAATTCAAAAAATTTTATCTGTATTCACAATTTAGGCCAAGATTCATCCACTGGTTTCTATGCATTATGGGGAAAATTAATCAACAGCAAATATATACGGCCGAAAGTTCATCCAGGCCGATTTTATGTAACTCAACAAAAACTGGATAACCTCTAGTAATTCCTCCAGCATTACCGGTAACCAGACGCTTAATACTATTAGCATTACCGGGGATTTAAGAGTAATTAATAACCTGTGTAGACCAAGTCATTCTTTTTATCCATACCCGTAATCATTACCACACCCGTAATCTGTATTCATGTCAATTTCGAAATTAATTTGAAATCCTTTGGAAATTAATCAGAAGGATTATCGTACTTAAAAACAAGTATATACGGCCGTAAGTTCAGCCAGACTGAATCTTATATACCCTCCACCATGGATTGCGTAGAAACTTCTACTAAAGACAGTCATCCACAATTAAATTACTTGGGTTGCGGCCGGTGGCAAGTCATTTTAAAACTTCTTAACATCATCTTCTAAATTGTAAGTTAGTCCATGCGACATATGTAGTAGGCAAAAGAACGGTCGATTAAATGCGTATATATTCAATTTTTGACCAGTATATATATAGGGAAGAAATAATTACGAACCGACACTCAAAAAAAAAGTTTACTTGGATCCAAAGATTTTGACCTTCCTTTAAGGATTTTGGTATTGATTCCGAGCCAAAGATGTGGCTTCTTTAAAATAAAGACATTTTTTAGGGACCTCCCTGGCTTTAAATCTAGGATCGATAAAATTAAAATTGGATACAGATCTCATTCATCGAATTTTTATTCTCTGTTTGTGATATATTAATAAAGGCATTCATGTACAAACAATTTCCAGTTTCAAAATCCAAATTATGCCAAGTTCACGCAGAGAAGGAATATGATCACCTCAACCATATTTCAAGAGCAAAATGTTATTTTTGGATGGTGACCATGTAACATGTTTATGGCAAAAATGTTATTTTCTCGCCAAAAATAATATGCCGAAATCAGACACATAATCTCCGAGAAAATAACATGGTTGCGACAAACATGTTACATGGTCACCATTCAAAAATAACATTTTGCTCTTGAAACATGGTTGAGGTGATCATATTCCTTCTCTGGGTGTAAAAACTGTTTTCTTAATGCTAAAAAAAAAACTTTAAACCAAAGATGCAAATCCTTAAAATAAGTCTTAGCCTATATTTGAAGCATTTTTATCTTAAATTTAAAAATTCAATATGTTAGTTGAGTTAAAGACGATTTCTTTAAATTAAAAATGTTTTTCTTTATTTTAAGGAACATTTGCCTTACTTCAAAGATCTACAACTTCAACAGAGGGACGCAAAATTTCAAGATTTGTGTCATAAATTTAATGAAAAGAATTTTTGAAGCAAGTATTATAAACTTTCTTTTAATTAAAATGTCATTATTTTAAAGAATTTTGTCCTTAGCATTGCGTAAATTTCGAGTCCTAAAATTTAAGTGGCATAATCTTCCATATTAGGTTAATATTTTTTTTCAGTGGATATGAGATTCGTGCGGTAATTATAGAGCCAGAATTGATATATGGGTGTCGTTTTATATGGGTTATGAACACGAGTCTAACAAAAATGGTAGATTGGTCGAATTCTTGATGTTTTTGAAGATTTTGCAATCATCAACACGTTGTTGTTTTTGGTCAAATGTGAGCTCGCGAGGTACCCATTTTGCACAGACCTTCCGCATATCCAAATATTGATGAATGATATGACCAACACGTTCCTTTTATATCTTTAAGGCCTCTGCTATCTCGATCAACTTCATTTTACGGTCATTCAAAATCATTTTGTGTTTTTTTTTATGTTTTCGTCGGTAACCACCTCTTTCGGGCGTCCACTGCGTTCACCGTCCTCCGTGCTCATTTCACCACGCTTGAATTTTGCATACCAATCAATTATTGTTGACTTCCCTGGGACAGAGTCAAGCCAAGTTTTTGCTTCCATCGTATTTTTTTCCTTCAGAAAACAGTATTTTATAAAAACACGAAATTCCTTTTTTTCCATTTTTTTCACAATAACAAAAGTTGCTTCACAAAAGACGCTCTATCTCACAAACTAAATGACTTACAAACGTCAAATTTTGACACGAATCATTTGAAGGTTGGTACTATATAATAAAATAAAATAAATAAAATAATATGCATTTAATACTAGCGACGCCATCTATGTGTCAGACCGGCCAACCTGTTATTTTCGTCGTCTTTCCGACTGTTGCATTGGTCCACATTGTTTTATGTGTCTGCCGTGCCCATTCATTCAACTCATCCCTCGTTGCCTCTATGGGCTTTGTGTTATTTAGGTTCACTTCTCTATGTGCCCTAACTATTAGCGCCAGTTAATTTGCTTTTATGTTTCCTCTTATTATGCCATATACCGGCTCCAATCTGTTCGGGATCCAGCCGTATTTTTAGTATTCGTTAATCATGCTTTTACATTCCAAGACGGTTCGCTATACTACTGCCTTCATTGTCTTCCCACAATCGTCAAAGTTTTGTGATCTTGTGTTCTTTCCAAGCCATTTAACATATCCCGTTATGGAAAGCACTTCTGCCTGCAGTATTGTAATGTGGTCCGGTTATCGGAATAGGATGTCGGAGTATGGCTCTTCAATTATTCGCCCAGTCCAGTCCTCTCACCCATCTTCGATCCATCGCTGTAGCAGCATTTTCCCTCTGGTATCTTTTCTCGGGTCCATTCAGTGTTGCCAGTTTGGGGGCTTTCCCCCCAAATTTAGGGTTTTTTACACGTTTAGGGGGATTTTAAGGGGTAACATTTATTTGGGAGGATTTTTGGGGGTAACATTTATTTGGGAGGATTTTTGGGGGTAAAAAATTATTTTAGACTCTATAAAGTGCAGCAAGTCTCAACAAAATTTGGAACAATTCTGGCATGAATTTAAAAAAAAATGAGGGAAGTCAACCCATGTTCTTAAATACAAGCAAGTAAGCAATGACATTCTGTTTTAAACGCATCTGTTGAAGGGGCATTTTTAATATTTGATACAATTAAAAACAAATTAAGAAATGGTATTGTAACATTAAATTATTGGTCTCATAATTTCACGCCTATAATGTATATATTTACTGAACTTTATAATACCCTCCATCATAGGATGGGGGTATATTAACTTTGTCATTCCGTTTGTAACACATCGAAATATTGCTCTAAGACCCCATAAAGTATATATATTCTGGGTCGTGGTGAAATTCTGAGTCGATCTAAGCATGTCCGTCCGTCCGTCCGTCTGTTGAAATCACGCTAACTTCCGAACGAAACAAGCTATCGACTTGAAACTTGGCACAAGTAGTTGTTATTGATGTAGGTCGGATGGTATTGCAAATGGGCCATATCGGTCCACTTTTACGTATAGCCCCCATATAAAGGGACCCTCAGATTTGGCTTGTGGAGCCTCTAACAGAAGCATATTTCATCCGATCCGGCTGAAATATGGTACATGCTCTTAGTATATGGTCTCTAACAACCATGCAAAATTGGTCCACATCGGTCCATAATTATATATAGCCCCCATATAAACCGATCCCCAGATTTGGCTTGCGGAGCCTCAAAGAGAAGAAAATTTCACCCGATCCGGCTGAAATTTGGTACATGATGTTAGTAGATGGTCTCTAACAACCATGCAAAAATTGGTCCATATCGGTCCATAATTATATATAGCCCCCATATAAACCGATCCCCAGATTTGGCTTGTGGAGCCTCTAAGAGAAGCATATTTCATCCGATCCGGCTCAAATTTGGTACATGGTATTGGTATATGGTCTCTAACAATCATGCAAAAATTGGTCCACATCGGTCCAGAATTATATATAGCCCCCATATAAACCGATCCCCAGATTTGGCTTGCGGAGCCTCAAAGAGAAGAAAATTTAACCCGATCCGGCTGAAATTTGGTACATGATGTTAGTAGATGGTCTCTAACAACCATGCAAAAATTGGTCCATATCGGTCCATAATTATATATAGCCCCCATATAAACCGATCCCCAGATTTGGCTTGTGGAGCCTCTAAGAGAAGCATATTTCATCCGATCCGGCTCAAATTTGGTACATGGTGTTGGTATATGGTCTCTAACAATCATGCAAAAATTGGTCCACATCGGTCCAGAATTATATATAGCCCCCATATAAACCGATCCCCAGATTTGGCTTGCGGATCCTCAGAGAGAAGCAAATTTCATCCGATCCGGCTGAAATTTGGTACATGATGTTGGTATATAGTCTCTAACAACCATGCAAAAAGTGGTCCACATCGGTTCATAATTATATATAGCCCCCATATAAACCGATCCCCAGATTTGGCTTGCGAAGTCTCCAAGAGAAGCAAATTTCATCCAATCCGGTTGTAATTTGGAACATGGTGTTACTATATGATCTTTAACAACCGTGCCAGAATTGGTCCATATCGGTCCATAATTATATATAGCCCCCATATAAAACGTTATCTTGGAGGAGCAAAATTCATCCGATCCGGTTCAAATTAGGAACGTGGGGTTAGTATATGGTCGCTAACAATCATACCAAAATTGGTCCAATCACACAAAAATTGGTCCACATCGGTTCATAATCATGGTTGCCACTAGAGCCAAAAATAATCTACCAAAATTTTATTTCTATAGAAAATTTTGTAAACATTTTATTTCAATAGAAAATTTTGTCAAAATTTTATTTCTAGAGAAAATTTTGTTAAAATTTTATTCGGTTCATAATAAAATTTTCATCATTGTCAAAATTTTATTTCTATAGAAAATTTTGTCAAAATTTTATTTCTATAGAAAATTTTGTTCAAATTTTATTCGGTTCATAATCATGGTTGCCACTCGAGCCAAAAATAATCTACCAAGATTTTATTTCTATAGAATATTTTGTCAAAAGTTTATTTCTATAGAAAATTTTGTTAAAATTTTATTTCTGTAGAAATTTTTGTCAAAATTTTCTTTCTATGGAAAATTTTGTCAAAATTTTTATTTCTATAGAAAATTTTGTGAAAATTTTATTTCTATAGAAAATTTTGTTAAAATATTATTTCTGTAGAAAATTCTGTCAAAATTTTATGTCTACTTTGTCAAACTGAATTATATACGTATTGGATCGATCTTTTTTGATTTAATATATACCACGTATGGACTTACATACAATTTAGAAGATGGTGTTAGGAGGTTTTAAGATACCTTGCCATCGGCAAGCGTTACCGCAACTTAAGTAATTCGATTGTGGATGGCAGTGTTTAGAAGAAGTTTCTACGCAATCCATGATGGAGGGTACATAAGCTTCGGCCTGGCCGAACTTACGGCCGTATATACTTGTTTATTTCTATTATTTGTACTTTATAAGCCATTGTTTTAATTAGTTTGATTTGAAAGATTTATACATTGAATTATATTGTTTTGTCTACTCTTTATATTGATATACATTTTGTATTATTATACCCATAGAAAAATTACTTTCCTCAGGAACGAAATTTTAGACAAATAAACCCGAATTTTTGAAAAGTGGTATAATGATGTTATCTACTGATTTTTATTTACTTCAAAAGAAATTTTGTTCTTCAGAAAAAAAATTTTTTTCAGTATATATATTTGTGTTAAATTTAATTTGTAAAGTGTATCACTGCAGGATTTTTTAACGAAATTTGGGACACCTTTTTGACTTATTAACATTCTTAAATTTTTTGGGGGTTTTTGAAAAAAGTCTAGACCAATTTAGGGGTTTTTTTTCTTGAGATTTGGGGGGAAGAATCAAAAATCACCTGGCAACACTGGGTCCATTGTCCATGTCACACTCGACGGTTATGGGCACCTGAGGTATACGATCGTGGGCTGAAACTCTTTAGGCCTAAATTGGGAGCCACCGTGGTGCACAAGGTCGTGGGTTCGATTCCTGCTTCGACCGAACACCAAAAAGTTTTTCAGCGGTGGATTATCCTACCTCAGTAATGCTGGTGACATATCTGAGGGTTTCTCTAAGTGGTTTCACTGCAATGTGGAACGAGTCCGAACGGCGGACTCGGCTATAAAAAGGAGGTCCCTTGTCATTGAGATTAACATGGGATTGGACAGCTCTCAGTGATAAGAGAGAAGTTCACCAATGTGGTATCACAATGGACTGAATAGTCTAAGTGAGCCTCATACATCGGGCTGCCACCTAACCTAACCTTAGGTCTAAAGTTCAGTATTGTCTCTAAGGCTGTAGTTGACGTGGTTATCATTGTCCCAGATATACTTCGTCCGTTGGATCCGTTGTAAAATGTCCATTCTCTGCGTAAGTAGTTTACGAGGGCAGTTCGGAATCTTCTTAGTCTAGCACAAAAAGCACGGTATAAACGGAAAAAAAAAATTTTTTTTTGAAACTTCCATCTCTGTTATGAACACATGTTAAATTTTGTTTCGATCTGGCAACTCCTTCATATAGAAACAGGTGTTCAAAAAAGACGCATCCGCAATTTTTTTACAATGGAAAAATTAGAAATGTGTGCTGTCGTTAAATATTTACATAAAAAAGGTTTATCGGGACAAGAAATTCATAATGATATGTGTGAATGTGTTAGGTGACAGTGCACCTTCATATGCAACAGTAAAAAATTGGGTTGCTGAATTTAAATGTGGTCGTACAAGCATTGAAGATGAACCACGTAGTGGACGTGCAAAGACAGCAACAACAAGAGAAATTGTAGCCAAAGTGCATGAAATGGTATTAAACGATCGACAAATAAAAGTGCATGGGCATCTCAAATGATCGAGTCCATTTAATTTTGCATGAAGAACTACAGATAAAAAAGCTTTCTGCAAGATGGGTGCCGCATTTGTTAACAGTCGATCAAAAACGCATAAGAATGAACATTTCTCAAGCTTGTTTGGATCGTTTTAAGCGAAATAAAATGGATTTTAAGCGTCGTTTCATAACTGTTGATGAGACATGGATCTACCACTATACTCCACAGACAAAAGAACAATCCAAACAATGGACTGAAGCTGGAGGAAGTGACCCAAAGAAGGCAAAAACAAGTATATACAGCAGTAAGTTCGGCCGGGCCGAATCTTAAATACCCACCACCATGAACCAAATATTAGGGTTTCCTTTGAAATTTCAGGAGGGCTTGAGGACACTTCCCGAAGATAAATTTAAAGATTTCACCTATGAGGACTATATCAGATTCTGGATTTATAAGAACCATTTTTGTTTGAGTTTTAGAGGAATCATTAACATCTCTTGTAAGTGTGCAAGAAAATTATAAAATAACGTCTTGATTTGAAATCTTAAATCTGTAGAAGTAAAATCTGGAAATTTTACATTGAGTTTCAAGCAATTTTCATGATCAGTGCGCCTTCTACACCCTCAAGAAGTGAAGTCGGTCTATATGGAGGCATTACCAAATGGACCGATAAAAACTTAATCCGATACACGTGAGCTTAAAATACCAGAATATTTACAATTTCAGGCAAATCAGATAAAAACTACGGTTTCTAGAAACCCAATGAGTTTAATCGGGAGATCGTTCTTATGGGGGCTATACCAAAACATGGACCGATACTCACCATTTTTGGCACACCTCTTTATGGTCCTAAAATACCTCTAGATTTCCAATTTCACACAAATTGGATAAAAACTACGGTTTCTATAAGCCCAAGACCCCAAATCGGAAGGTCGTTTTATATGGGGACCATACCAAAACATGGGCCGATATAGCCCATCTTCGAACTTGACCTGCCTGCAGAAAAAGGACGAGTTTGTGCAAAATTTCAGCACGTTTGCTTCATTATTGAAGACTGTAGCGTGATTACAACAGACAGACAGACGGACAGACAGACGGACATCGTTATATCGTCTTAGAATTTCTCCCTGATCAAGAATATATATACTTTATATAGTCGGAAATCGATATTTCGATGTGTTACAAACGGAAAGAGAAACTTATTATACCATTCTATGGTGTTGGGTATAACAATTCAATCGGCTGGTAAGGTTATGGCAACGTTTTTATACCCACCACCATAGGATGGGGGGTATATTAACTTTGTCATTCCGTTTGTAACACATCGAAATATTGCTCTAAGACCCCATAAAGTGTATATATTCTGGGTCGTGGAGAAATTCTGAGTCGATCTGAGCATGTCCGTCCGTCCGTCTGTTGAAATCACGCTAACTTCCGAACGAAACAAGCTATCGACTTGAAACTTGGCACAAGTAGTTGTTATTGATGTAGGTCGGATGGTATTGCAAATGGGCCATATCGGTCCACTTTTACGTATAGCCCCCATATAACCGGCCCCAAAATTTGGCTTGCGAGGCCTCTAAGAGAAGCAAATTTCATCCGATTCGGCTGAAATTTGGTACATGGTGTTAGTATATGGTCTCTAACAACCATGCAAAAATTGGTCCATATCGGTCCATAATTATATATAGCCCCCATATAAACCGATCCCCCGATTTGGCTTGCGAGGCCCCTAAGAGAAGCAAATTTCATCCGATCCGGCTAAAATTTGGTACATGGTATCAGTATATGGTCTCTAATAACCATGCAAAAATTGGTCCACATCGGTCCATAATTATATATAGTCCCCATATAAACCGATCCCCCGATTTGGCTTGCGAGGCCTCTAAGAGAAGCAAATTTCATTCGATCCGGCTGAAATTTGGTACATGGTATCAGTATATGGTCTCTAACAACCATGCAAAAATTGGTCCATATCGGTCCATAATTATATATAGCCCCCATATAAACCGATCCCCCGATTTGGCTTGCGAGGCCTCTAAGAGAAGCAAATTTCATCCGATCCGGCTGAAATTTGGTACGTGATGTTAGTATATGGTCTCTAACAACCATGCAAAAATTGGTCCACATCGGTTCATAATTATATATAGCCCCCATATAAACCGATCACCAGATTTGACCTCCGGAACCTCTTGGAAGACCAAAATTCATCCGATTCAGTTGAAATTTGGTACGTGGTGTTTATATATGGCCTCAAACTCCCATGCAAAAATTGGTCGATATCGGTCCATAATTATATATAGGCCCCATATAAACCGATCACCAGATTTGACCTCCAGAGCCCCTTGGAAGAGCAAAATTCTTCCCATTCGGTTGGAATTTGATACGTGATGTTAGTACATGGTATCCAACAACCATGCAGGAATTGGTTCCTATCAGTCCATAATTATATATAGCTCCCATGTAAACCGATCCCCAGATTTGACCTCCGGTGCCTTTTGGAGAAGCAAAATTCATCCGATCTGCTTGAAATTTGGTACGTGGTGGTAGTATATGATATTTAACAACCATGCCAAAAGTGGTCCATATTAGTCCATAATCGTACATAGCCCCATATAAACCGATCCCGAGATTTGGTTTTGGAACCGCTTGGAGGAGCAAATTTCATCCGAGTGAGTTGAAATTTGGTACATTGTGCTAGTATATGGTCGTTAACAACCATGCTTAACTAGGTCCATATCGGTCTATAGTTATATATGGCCCTCAGATAAATCGATCCCCAATCACACAAAAATTGGTCCATATCAAGTTTAAATTCTGGCTCTCTACGTACAAAAAGTCCATATCGATTCGTAATTATTTGTAGACTTAACTATACATAACTTTTTTGTCTAATATATACCATGTATGGACTAAATCACAATTTAGAAAACGATGTTAAGAAGTTTTAAGATACCACAACCCAAGTAATTCGATTGTGGATGATAGTCTTTCGTAGAAATTTCTACGCAATCCATGGTGGTGGGTACATAAGATTCGGCCTGGCCGAACTTGCGGCCGTATATACTTGATTTTTTTTTTTTTTTTTTTTTTTTGGACTTCAAAGGTATTTTATTGATTGGCTATCTCCAAAAGGCTAAAACAATAAATTCAGATTACTATTGCAACCTTTCGGATCAATTAAATGTACAAATTCGAGAAAAACGTCCTGGCTTACAACACAAAAAAAATATTTTTCATCAAGACAACGCACCAGCGCACAAGAGTGTTTTAACAATGGCAAAAATCAACGAATTAACCCACCTTAATATTCTCCTGATTTAACTCCCAGTGACTTTTACTTGTTCCCAAATCTAAAACAAATTCCTTACTGGCAAGCGTTTTACCTCAAATGAAGATGCAATTACAGATGTAAACCACTATTTTGAAGGCCTTGACGAAAACTATTTTAATCAAGGGATAGCATTGCTAGAAAAGCGTTGGACTAAGTGTATTGAAGTTTCAGGAGATTATATTGAAAAATAAAAATATTTTTGAAAAACTAACTATTCTCTTTCATTGATAGGCTAAGAAGTTTCCGAACCGCCCTCATTTTTGATCAGACACTGCTATCTTCTTGCCCCAAAAACCTCGATTCAAAATATTGGGCAATTTTAATCCTTGGGATTTTGGGATCCAATTTTAGTCCTTCAGTCCGCTGGGTCTTGCTCTGATAGGCTAAGAAGATTCCGAACCACCCTCGTATTTGATCAGACACTGCTATCTTCTTGCCCCAAAAACCTCGATTCAAAATATTGGGCAATTTTAATCCTTGGGAAATTGAGCAATTTTAGTCCTTCAGTCCGCTGGGTCTTGCTCTGTCATATGCCACCCTTAGGACTCTTTCTGCCCTCCGGCAGTTTCTGTTATGAACCGTTCCCTGCAGAAGTATTATAACATCGACTGCGTGACAAAAGGGTTCAAATCACCCCTTAGGTAGAATATTTAGTAGGCCGTACATAGTTGTTACCCACAGTAGTTGTGTTCCCCGCTCTACATTGATCGTTATGGTCAAATCATGCGAATTATATGTCTTATATAAAAAGACCATCAAGAAGTAAAATTTCTTTCTATGTGATTTTCCCAAGAAAAAAAAAATCACAAAGAAAACAACATCAACGTTATACAATTTTATTTATTTATTGCTTATTTTAATCATACAGTAAATTTATGATAGAAAAGTAGCATTGGCTGCTAAGGCCATCAGCTACAATTTTATTGGTGAGATGTAAATTATATTCCCCTTGACAGATGGCATTGCAATGAATCTCACTGTTATAGAAATTACTTCGACGGATAATTTAGTCGACATTTTTTAAAATAATTTAAAATGAAATTGTCAAATTATGTCTGTCAATGTCACTGAGTATTTTCCATCATTTCTCACTAATGAAACAGTATAACTGAAATGGATGGAAGGGGTCACTGAACGACAACAACATTTTCAATACTAGTATTGTACTGTTCAACTGTCTTTAAAATTTGATATTTGAGAATCTTGCCAATAGAGACAAATTTTGCCAAACCACTCCCCAGTCCTCTTTCATGTTTCTTGATTTGTTCTTACTATGACTTAAAGACAATTTCTTGGCAAAATTTCACTTGGGCTTTGGAGGATATCCAATTACGCATTTTTTATGTTCCCAAAAACAATTTATCGTTCATTGCGATTGCTTTAGAAACGGAGGGAGATGAGGCTTTCATTCCTTCCCCAATTTCGCGTTTATCCTAAACCCGGAAGGGAGATACGAAAATTGTCTGAAACATTTATTGCATCCTTCATATAATACTAAGACTTTCTCTTTGAGAACCTTGACACACGCTCACACAGCACTTATGTAAAAAACAAAAAAAAAACTTTACAAAGAATTCTTTTGTCTTGAATAAGTATGTGTATTTTGTTATTGTGTTTCTTGTTTTTTCAATTGAGTAAGGTGAACTTTTGTAATAAAGCTCACGACAAAAATTACTTAACGAAACATACCTTCCTCAATAGCTACTACGTACTTGATTTACAAAAAAAGTTTGCACAGGAGTTTCAAGTATAACTAGAAGAGTAGGCAATAATGGTGATTATTGCGAAAATCATGTAAAATAGAAGAGAGAAAAATGGAACCAGCTTCCAATGTGTTTGAGTACAGCTAAGGGATCTTCTCTCTTCTTCTTGATGTTTGTTTTTATTTTTATACCCTCCACCATAGGATGGGGGGTATATTAACTTTGTCATTCCGTTTGTAACACATCGAAATATTGCTCTAAGACCCCATAAAGTATATACACAGTCTCACACAAGTTTTCATACGGTTAAAGAATTTATATTTTCTTTAAATAATCAAATTTTAGAAAATATGCATGTATATCCATTGGTTTTAGTAAATTAATTTGAAAAACAAGTATATACGGCCGTAAGTTCGGCCAGGCTGAAGCTTATGTACCCTCCATCATGGATTGCGTAGAAACTTCTTCTACACCCTCAAAAAATATCGCTTCTTTAACATATGTTCCAAACATATTTTGCAGGAAGCACATAAATTATTAGATACTGCCGAAACATTAATATGTTTGTTTTATGTGAACATATCATATGTTTGGAAGCATTTTGAGCCCAAAAATATTATATGCTTGGAAGAATTTTTCCCAAAGACGATTGTGCTCATTGCCTAACATACTCGTAATTTTCACTTCCTCGAAATATTTTAGTTCTTGGCACCTTTTTCTGTAATACAAATAATGTTGAAGAAATTATTCACTTTTATAAATTTTTTAAATTTTACCTTTCGCCTGCACGGAGAATCGAACCGAGGACTATACAGTTTGTAAGCCAACAAACTACCCACTGGACTACGTAGCTGTTATAGTCACCAGTAGATAATTATCGTTATAAGTTACACTTATATAGCATAGTTTGCAGCGCCCACGAGCCCATGCAAACATAACATTATTTAACAGAAACATACATTTGTTTGCCACGTGGACTCTCCCGTCAACTCTCCCGGTTTCCATCTCAATTTCTTTCTCTATACTCTCTCTGTCGCTTTGAATAAAATATCACAACATATGTATGTTTAGTCGAAATTTGTAAATTTATATATGTTTGCATTCACACATATGATTTTTATGAAACATTCATGCCCCAAACATAATATATTCTAACATATTAACATAGATGTCCCAAACATTTAGTGTTAGTTTAGGAACATTCCTTGTTTGCACTTAAATATATTGTGTTTTAAAATTGTGCCCGAAACACATTTTGTTTATATCGGAACATATGAAAAACATATTTTTCTAAGAGTGTAAACACTGCCATCCACAATCGAATTACTTAAGTTGCGGTAACGCTTGCCGATGGCAAGGTATCTTAAAACCTCCTAACACCATCTTCTAAATTGTATGTAAGTCCATACGTGGTATATATTAAATCAAAAAAGGTCGATCCAATACGTATATAATTCAGTTTGACAAAGTAGACATAAAATTTTGACAAACTTTTCTACAGAAATAAAATTTGAACAAAATTTTCTATAAAAACAAAATTTTCACAAAATTTTCTATAGAAATAAAAATTTTGACAAAATTTTCTACAGAAATAAAATTTTAACAAAATTTTCTATAGAAATAAAATTTTCACAACATTTTCTATAGAAATAAAAATTTTGACAAAATTTTCTATAGAAAGAAAATTTTGACAAAAATTTCTACAGAAATAAAATTTTAACAAAATTTTCTATAGAAATAAACTTTTGACAACATTTTCTATAGAAATAAAATCTTGGTAGATTATTTTTGGCTCGAGTGGCAACCATGATTATGAACCGAATAAAATTTGAACAAAATTTTCTATAGAAATAAAATTTTGACAAAATTGTCTATAGAAATAAAATTTTGACAATGATGAAAATTTTATTATGAGCCGAATAAAATTTTAACAAAATTTTCTCTAGAAATAAAATTTTGACAAAATTTTCTATAGAAATAAAATTTTGACAAAATTTTCTATAGAAATAAAATTTTGGTAGATTATTTTTGGCTCTAGTGGCAACCATGATTATGAACCGATATGGGCCAATTTTTGTGTGATTGGACCAATTTTGGTATGGTTGTTAGCGACCATATACTAACACCACGTTCCTAATTTGAACCGGATCGGATGAATTTTGCTCCTCCAAGAGGCTCCGGGGGCTATATATAATTATGGACCGATATGGACCAATTCTGGCACGGTTGTTAAAGATCATACACTAACACCATGTTCCAAATTACAACCGGATTGGATGAAATTTGATTTTCTTGGAGACTTCGCAAGCCAAATCTGGGGATCGGTTTATACGGGCGCTATATATAATTATGGACCGATTTGGACCAATTTTTGCACGGTTGTTAGAGACCATATACCAATACCATGTACCAAATTTCAGCCGGATCGGATGAAATTTTCTTCTCTTTGAGGCTCCGCAAGCCATATCTGGGGATCGGTTTATATGGGGGCTATATATAATTATGGACCGATGTGAACCAATTTTTGCATGGTTGTTAGAGACTACATACCAACACCATGTGCCAAATTTCAGCCGGATCGGATGAAATTTGCTTCTCTTTTAGGCTCCGCAAGCCAAATCTGGGGATCGGTTTATATGGGGGCTATATATAATTATGGACCGATGTGGACCAATTTTCGCATGGTTGTTAGAGACCATATACCAACACCATATACCAAATTTCAGCCGGATCGGATGAAATATGCTTCTGTTAGAGGCTCCACAACCAAATCTGAGGGTCCCTTTATATGGGGGCTATACGTAAAAGTGGACCGTCTGTTGAAATCACGCTAACTTCCGAACGAAACAAGCTATCGACTTGAAACTTGACACAAGTAGTTGTTATTGATGTAGGTCGGATGGTATTGCAAATGGGCCATATCGGTCCACTTTTACGTATAGCCCCCATATAAACGGACCTCCAAATTTGGCTTACGGCTCTTCAAAGAGAAGCAAATTTCATCCGATCCGGGTGAAATTTGGTACATGGTGTTAGTATATGGTCTCTAACAACCATGCAAAATTGGTCCACATCGGTCCATAATTATATATAGCCCCCATATAAACCGATCCCCAGATTTGGCTTGCGGAGCCTCTAAGAAAAGCAAATTTCATCCGATCCGGCTGAAATTTGGTACATGGTGTTAGTATATGGTCTCTAACAACCATGCAAAATTGGTCCACATCGGTCCATAATTATATATAGCCCCCATATAAACCGATCCCCCGATTTGGTTTGCGGAATCTCTAAGAGAAGCAAATTTCATCCGATCCGGCTGAAATTTGGTACATGGTGTTAGTATATGGTCTCTAACAACCATGCAAAAATTGGTCCACATCGGTCCATAATTATATATAGCCGCCATATAAACCGATCACCAGATTTGACCTCCGGAGCCTCTTGGAAGACCAAAATTCATCTGATTCAGTTCAAATTTGGTACGTGGAGTTAATATATGGCCTCAAACACCCATGCAAAAATTGGTCGAAATCGGTCCATATGTTAATTATATAAAGGGTGATTCTTTTGAGGTTAGGATTTTCATGCATTAGTATTTGACAGATCACGTGGGATTTCAGACATGGTGTCAAAGAGAAAGATGCTCAGTATGCTTTGACATTTCATCATGAATAGCCGAACGATCTGCCACAACGTCGAATTTTCAGTGAATGGGCCCTAGAAAAGTTGGCAGAAAATCCGCTTTTTTATCGACAAATTTTGTTCAGCGATGAGGCTCATTTCTGGTTGAATGGCTACGTAAATAAGCAAAATTGCCGCATTTGGAGTGAAGAGCAACCAGAAGCCGTTCAAAAAACTGCCCATGCATCCCGAATAATGCACTGTTTGGTGTGGTTTGTACGCTGGTGGAATCATTGGACCGTATTTTTTCAAAGATGCTGTTGGACGCAACGTTACGGTGAATGGCGATCGCTATCGTTCGATGCTAACAAACTTTTTGTTGCCAAAAATGGAAGAACTGAACTTGGTTGACATGTGGTTTCAACAAGATGGCGCTACATGCCACACAGCTCGCGATTCTATGGCCATTTTGAGGGAAAACTTCGGAGAACAATTCATCTCAAGAAATGGACCGGTAAGTTGGCCACCAAGATCATGCGATTTGACGCCTTTAGACTATTTTTTGTGGGGCTACGTCAAGTCTAAAGTCTACAGAAATAAGCCAGCAACTATTCCAGCTTTGGAAGACAACATTTCCGAAGAAATTCGGGCTATTCCGGCCTAAATGCTCGAAAAAGTTGCCCAAAATTGGACTTTCCGAATGAACCACCTAAGACGCAGCCGCGGTCAACATTTAAATGAAATTATCTTCAAAAAGTAAATGTCATGGACCAATCTAACGTTTCAAATAAAGAACCGATGAGATTTTGCAAATTTTATGCGTTTTTTTAAAAAAAAAAGTTATCAAGCTCTTAACAAATCACCCTTTATAGGCCCCATATAAACCGATCCCCAAATTTGACCTCCGGAGCCCCTTGGAAGAGCAAAATTCATTCGATTCGGTTGAAATTTAGTACATGGTGGTAGTATATGATATTTAACAACCATGCCAAAAGTGGTCCATATCAGTCCATAATCATATATAGCCCCCATATAAACCGATCCCGAGATTTGGCTTTGAAGCCTCTTGAAGGAGCAAATTTCATCCGAGTCAGTTGAAATTTGGTACATTGTGCTAGTATTATATGACCGTTAGCAACCATGCCTAACTAGGTCCATATCGGTCTATAGTTATATATAGCCCTCAGATAAATCGATCCCCAATCACACAAAAATTGGTCCATATCAAGTGCATAATTCTATATAGCCTCCATATAAGCGACCCCCGTATTTCAATTCTGACTCTCTACGTATCGTGCAAAAAGTCCATATCGATTCGTAATTATTTGTAGACTTAACTATACATAACTTTGATTTATACCACGTATGGACTAACTCACAATTTAGAAAACGTCTTTAAGAAGTTTTAAAATACCACAACCCAAGTAATTGGATTGTGGATGACATTCTTTCGTAGAAGTTTCTACGCAATCCATGGTGGAGGGTACATAAGATTCGGCCTGGCCGAACTTACGGCCGTATATACTTGTTTTAATTTATCTCCACACATCGGATATATTAAAAATTTTAAATCCAATAAAAATATTTTCGAATTTAAATTCAAACCGAATTGCATAGTTTTTTGTTAAATGAAAAAGTTGAAACAAAATTTTGTATACCCTTCACCACTACTGTGGTACAGAGTATAATACGTTTGTGCATTTGTATGAAACGACAAGAAGGAACAGTCTTAGACCCATTGTTTGGTATACACGGACGAAAAAGACTATTTTGCATATGTTTGGCATAACATGTTTGGGACATATATGTTTATATGTTGGAACATATTATGTTTGGGACATAAAATGTTTGTAAATATAATATGCTTGGATGCAAACATATATTAATTTAGAAATAGCCTATAAACATATATGTGTTTAGAAAGAGAGACCTAGATAGTATGCTGCAAGTAAAATAATGGAAGTAACAAATTGGCGCCTTAAAAATATATATACATAAAGAAAATGTCCTTAAATTTTTTTTCTACCAGGTGAAACATAATATGTTTGAATAATACAAACAATATTTTGTTTGGACCAATCCCGAAAATATTTATGCTTGAAGCAAAATGTGTTTGGGGCATATGTTACAGAAGCGATTTTTTTATGGTGTACCGATCGTCTTAATTAAATTCTGAGCGGATTTAGCGATGTCCCTCTGTCTTTCTGTATATGTAATTTTGTGTGCAATGTAAAGCTCGCAGTTTAAGTCCGATCGTCCTCAAATTTGGCATAGGGTCCTTAATCGGGTTAAGGACAATCGCTATTGATTTTCATATTATGATGTTTATCACCAATTTGATCATAATTGACGTCTTTATTAATAGATCTTCTTCAAAATTCGTATTTCTGAATGTTTTCAAGTCCCCTAAAACTTGCAAAATATGAGGTAAATCGGTTCAGATTTAGATGTAGTTGCCATATACAGCTTTTGACCCAAGAAGTGCAAGAAATAAGAAATTTGCCTTACTTCAACGACATACGACTTTAACGGCGGGCATAGGCGTAGGAAGGCCTCTGGGGAGGGGGCTTAGACCCCCGAGAAAAATTGTAGCCCCCCCCCCCCCAGAATTTGAAAACGTTGAGCAAGTAACTAAAATCACACAAAGTTCCGCAATCAAATTACTTGGGTTGTGGTAGCAGTTGCCGATGGCCATATATAGTTTTTATACCCACCACCTCAGAATGGTGATGGAGGTATAATAAGTTTGTCATTCCGTTGGTAACACATCGAAATATCGATTTCCGACTATATAAAGTATATATATTCTTGATCAGGGAGAAATTCTAAGACGATATAACCATGTCCGTCTGTCTGTCTGTCTGTTGTAATCACGCTACTGTCTTCAATAATGAAGCAATCGTGCTGAAATTTTGCACAAACTCGTCTTTTGTCTGCAGGCAGGTCAAGTTCGAAGACGGTCTATATTGGTTCAGGTTTTTATATAGTCCCCATATAAACCGAACTCTCGATTTGGGGTCTTGGTCTTGTAGAAACCGTAGTGTTTATCCAATTTTCCTGATTTTGGAAATCTAGAGGTATTTTAGGACCATAACAAGGTGTGTCGAAAAAGGTGTGCCGAAAATGGTGAGTATCGGTCCATGTTTTGGTATAGCCCCCACATAGAGCGATTCTCCATTTTACATCTTGTGCCTATAGAAACCGTAATTTTCATCAAATTTGCCTGAAATTGGAAATCTAGAGGTATTTTCGGACCATAAAGAGGTGTGCCAAAAATGGTGAGTATCGGTCCATGTTTTGGTATAGCCCCCATATAGACCGATCTCCCGATTTTACTTCTTGGGCTTCTGGAATCCGAAGTTTGTATCCATTTTGCCTAAATTAGAAATATAGAGGTATTTTCGGACCATATAAACCGAACTCTCGATTTGGGGTCTTAGACTTATAAAACCCGTAGTTTTTATCCAATTTTCCTGAAATTGGAAATCTAGAGGTATTTTGGGACCATAACGAGGTGTGCCGAAAATGGTGAGTATCGGTCGATGATTTGGTATGGTCCCCATATAATCTCTCGATTTGGGGTCTTGGACTTATAGAAACCGTAGTTTTCATCCAATTTACCTGAAATTGGAAATCTAGAGGTTTGTTCGGACCATAAAGAGGTGTGCCGAAAATGGTGAGCATCGGTCGATGATTTGGTATGGTCCCCATATAAACCGAACTCTCGATTTGGGGTCTTAGACTTATAAAACCCGTAGTTTTTATCCAATTTTCCTGAAATTGGAAATCTAGAGGTATTTTGGGACCATAACGAGGTGTTCCGAAAATGGTGAGTATCGGTCCATGTTTTGGTATAGCCCCCTCATAGAACGATTTCCCGACTTTACTACTTGTGTTTATAGAAACCTTAGTGTTTATCCAATTTGCCTGAAATTGTAAATATTCTGGCATTTTAGGCTCACAAAAACGGGTATCGGATTTAGTTTTTATCGTTCAATTTGGTTAGGCCTCCATATAGACCGATTTCATTTCTTGAAGGTATAGAAGGCGCACTGATCATGAAAATTGCTTGAAACTCTATGTAAAATTTCGAGATTTTACATCTCGGGTGAAAATCTACAGATTTAAGATTTCAAATCAAGACGTTATTTTATAATTTTCTTGCACACTTACAAGAGATGTTAATGATTCCTCTAAAACTCAAACAAAAATGGTTCTTATAAATCCAGATTCTGATATAGTCTTCATAGGTAAAATCTTTAAATGTATCTTCGGGAAGTGTACTGGTTGAACTGCTCTGTTTGGGAGAATATCTGTCATCAAACCCACTGAAATTTCAAGGAAACCCTAATATTTGATTTATGGTGGTGGGTATTTAAGATTCGGCCGGCCGAACTTACTGCTGTAACATATATGCTTGTTTTCCTTACGATTGTCTTCTGAATTGTAAGTTAGTTTTTTATTAAAATTGAATGTTTGAAAATAATCTTTTTGTGAGGGGAACTGGGAGTGGTTCAAAATTGGAGCAGAGGCGATGAATTTAACAAGGGCATATCATAGGATGGATGTCCATCATTTCAATAGACGTTGCACTGAATTTGCATTACTTTTTAAGGTGTGATCCGAATTCAGTGTTTTGAATGTGAATCAAAAATTTTTTGGATATTTTCCCAAATTTTTGCAACTACTTTTAGTTGTCTACTTATGTTATGTTGAAGTCTGTTTTTTTATTCATTTTTATAAAATAAAACATAAATTGAACCTATAACTTCAGTCCATAAATTTTTTAGCTAGTGGGCTATAGGCCCCCCTAGGAAAATTGTCTAGTTACGCTAATGACGGCTGAATGAAAATTCCAAAGATTAGTGTCCTAAATTTAAAGAAAACCATTCTTAAAGCAAACATTATGAACTTTATTTGGAAGTTCTTCCAAAGGCACAACTTTAAAATCACTTCCAGAAGATGCACTCCCAATGATGTTCTTTATTTTAACTACCCAGGAGGTTCTTTTAATTCAATTTTTTATAACTTTGTTTCTTCATACTTTTAATGGGCAATTTTAACTTTTTTGTTTCAAATAGGGTAAAAACAGCGTAAGAATTCATAAAATGGTACAAATCATTTAAATTTTATCGAAAAAATTGCTAAATCCAATCTGAAAAAATTGTGAATTTTTGAAAATATTTGAGGTCAACGGTTTCCGACAAGCGTTAGAATCCATTAAAAATTATATACAATTATAAAAATTATTTATTTGACAAAATATCACAGAATTTTTTAGTTTACATCCAAAATATTGAATTCGGATCACACCTAAAGAAGTGATGCAAATTCAGTGCAACGGTTGTTAAAATGGAGGACTTCCATCCTATGACAAGCCCATGTTAAATTCATCGCTTCTGTGTCAATTTTGCACCACTTCCGGATCCAAAAAGAACATTTTCAGTACTTTTTTGGCGACGCTTTGTATGCTGGCTAAAATTTCCTTTTGTTAAAGAAATTTGTCCTTAATATTGTGTAGATTCACTTATCCTAAAATTTAGTTTGCATAATCTTTCATATTATTAGGCCAATACTTTTAGCAGTGTACAAACAGACAGACACCGATTCAAGGTTATTCACAATTCTGAACTCTGAAATACTTAGCCTTTTCGCTACTTTTTGTTGCAATGAACTTATTGTGATATGTCTGAAATATGTCAAATTTTCACCAATGCCCCATGGTATTTTTTGAGGCTTGATAACAATTCAATTACAGTATATGGGGAAAAAAGACAGAGAGCAATGGAAGGTGCTTAAATCAATGTACAAGTCAAAAAGTCAACAATCAGAGTTGAAGGGAAGTGCACCCCACTTTAAAAGATTAGAAACATTTCTTTTATCCTACATGGCAAGAATTGTAGCAGAAGCAAGTACGGAAATCCTAAAACATCATGTCAAATGTTAGCGTTTACGAAGTCACAAAACGACGAGCAACGTGGGCGCCTTGATAAGAAGTTATTTCAGATATGAGCCAACCAACAATTCTTAGGCCATCTGTAAAGGAATGCGTGTGTCCCCGAATGCCTTGAATACTTTACAAAAAATACTTTCAATGGAATTTTCTATAAAGGCATTTTGTGGAAAGTGTGTTTGTATGAGAAAAAAATGGCACTAGTGCCCTCTATTCCCAGAAATGAAATAATCTTTTAGCCAACTTTTTAGCATATTTGATTGAAAAAGAAATGCAAAACTAATTTAGGTTTTTCTTGTGCAGATTGACTTTTCAAATTTTTCCTTTAAAAATATTGCGTTTCTCTTTTCATAAAATCGAGAAAAGTTTGCATAGGATTGCTTCATATACACATCAGAAAAATCCAATTTTTGCCATTATCTAAAGCAAAATTGGCTTTGAAACGCCCATTAGTTGAGTGTGGCAAAGACAGGAATGTGCTGTTCCCTCGTAACGTTTAACACCAACTTTGCGGGAAGGAAGGATAGGAAGAAATGCCTGCGGAAGCACTTTAAAGTTGAAATAATTAAGATCTCAAAGAGGAAATAATCACTGACGGCAGAGTACAGAATAAGAAAAACCGCAAAATTCTTTGTACAGCCTATCCACATAAATTAGAAATGTCACGGTCGCAAAACTACATCTTTTGTATATATAATCGCTAGGTATGGAGATATTCTGTTTCTCTTACAAAATTCTGTTTCTATTACAGCACTTAAAAACAAGTAAATACGGCCGTAAGTTCGGCCAGGCCGAATCTTACGTACCCTCCACCATGGATTGCGTAGAAACTTCTACTAAAGACTGTCATCCACAATCGAATTACTTGGATTGCGGTAATACTTGCCGATGGCAAGTTATCTTAAAAAATGCTTAACACCGTCTTCTAAATTGTAAGTTAGTCCATACGGGGTATATATTAAAAAAAGGCCTATTAAATAAGTATATAATTCAGTTTGACAAAATTTTCTATAGAAATAAAATCTTGACAAAATTTTCTATAGAAATAAAATTTTGACAAAATTTTCTATAGAAATAAAAATTTGTTAAAATTTTCTATAGAAATAAAATGTTGACAAAATTTTCTATAGAAATAAAATTTTGACAAAATTTTCTATAGAAATAAAATTTTGACAAAATTTTCTATAGAAATAAAAATTTGACAAAATTTTCTATTGAAATAATATTTTGACAAAATTTTCGATAGAAATAAAAATTTGTTAAAATTTGCTATAGAAATAAAATTTTGACAAAATTTTTTATAGAAATAAAATTTTGACAAAATTTTTTATAGAAATAAAATTTTGACAAAATTTTCTATAGAAATAAAATTTTGACAAAATTTTCTATAGAAATAAAATTTTGACAAAATTTTCTATAGAAATAAAAATTTGTTAAAAATTTCTATAGAAATAAAATGTTGACAAAATTTTCTATAGAAATAAAATTTTGACAAAATTTTCTATAGAAATAAAATTTTTACAATATTTTCTATAGAAATAAAATTTTTACAATATTTTCTATAGAAATAAAATTTTGACAATATTTTCTATAGAAATAAAATTTTGACAAAATTTTCTATAGAAATAAAATTTTGACAAAATTTTCTATAGAAATAAAATTTTGACAAAATTTTCTATAGAAATAAAAATTTTACAAAATTTTCTATTGAAATAATATTTTGACAAAATTTTTTATAGAAATAAAATTTTGACAAAATTTTCTATAGAAATAAAATTTTGACAAAATTTTCTATAGAAATAAAATTTTGACAAAATTTTCTATAGAAATAAAAATTTGTTAAAATTTTCTATAGAAATAAAATGTTGACAAAATTTTCTATAGAAATAAAATTTTGACAAAATTTTCTATAGAAATAAAATTTTGACAAAATTTTCTATAGAAATAAAAATTTGACAAAATTTTCTATTGAAATAATATTTTGACAAAATTTTCGATAGAAATAAAAATTTGTTAAAATTTGCTATAGAAATAAAATTTTGACAAAATTTTTTATAGAAATAAAATTTTGACAAAATTTTTTATAGAAATAAAATTTTGACAAAATTTTCTATAGAAATAAAATTTTGACAAAATTTTCTATAGAAATAAAATTTTGACAAAATTTTCTATAGAAATAAAAATTTGTTAAAATTTTCTATAGAAATAAAATGTTGACAAAATTTTCTATAGAAATAAAATTTTGACAAAATTTTCTATAGAAATAAAATTTTGACAAAATTTTCTATAGAAATAAAATTTTTACAATATTTTCTATAGAAATAAAATTTTTACAATATTTTTATAGAAATAAAATTTTGACAATATTTTCTATAGAAATAAAATTTTGACAAAATTTTCTATAGAAATAAAATTTTGACAAAATTTTCTATAGAAATAAAATTTTGACAAAATTTTCTATAGAAATAAAATTTTGACAAAATTTTCTATAGAAATAAAATTTTGACAAAATTTTCTATAGAAATAAAATTTTGACAAAATTTTCTAAAATTTTGACAAAATTTTCTATAGAAATAAAATTTTGCCAAAATTTTCTATAGAAATAAAATTTTTACAAAATGTTCTATAGTAATATAATTTTTACAAAATTTTCTATAGTAATAAAATTTTGTAGATTATATAACTATCGACCAATATGGACCAATTTTTGCATGGTACTTAGAGACCATATACTAACACCAGGTACCAAATTTCAATCGAATCGGATGAATTTTGCTCATCCATGAGGCTCCGGAGTCAAATCTGGGGATCTGTTCATATGGGGGCTACATATAGTTATGGACCGATGTGGACCAATTTTCGCATAGTTGTTAGAGACCATATACTAACACCATGTACCAAATTTTAGCCTCATCGGATGGAATTTGCTTCTCTTAGAGGCTCTACAAGCCAAATTGGGGGATCGGTTTATATGGGGCATATATATAATTATGGACCGATGTGGACTAATTTTCGCATGGTTGTTAGAGACCATACACTAATGCCATGTACCAAATTTCAGCCGCATCGGATGAAGTTTGCTTTTCTTAGAGGCTCCGCAAGCCAAATCGGGGGATCGATTTATACGGGGTATATATATAATTATGGACCGATGTGGACCAATTTTTGAGTAGTTGTTAGGGACCAAATACTTACACCATGTACCAAATTTCAACCGGATCGGAAGAATTTGGCTCCGCAAGCCAAATCTGATCGTCGGTTTATATAGGTTAGGTGGCAGCCCGATGTATCAGGCTCACTTAGACTATTCAGTCCATTGTGATACCACATTGGTGAGCTTCTCTCTTATCACTGAGAGCTGCCCAATCCCATGTTAAACTCAATGACAAGGGACCTCCTTTTTATAGCCGAGTCCGAATGGCGTTCCACATTGCAGTGAAACCACTTAGAGAAGTTTTGAAACCCTCAGAAATGTCACCAGCATTACTGAGGTGGGAGAATCCACCGGTGAAAAACTTTTTGGTGTTCGGTCGAAGCAGGAATCGAATCCACGACCTTGTGTATGCAAGGCGGGAATGCTAACCATTGCACCACGATGGCTCCCGTCGGTTTATATAGGGGCTATACGTAAAGGAGTCCGATATGACCCATTTGGAATACCGTCCGATCTACATCAATAACAACTACTTGTGCCAAGTTTCAAGTCGATAGCTTGTTTCGTTCGGAAGTTAGCGTGATTTTAACAGACGGACATGCTTAGATCGACTCAGAATTTCAGCATGACCCAAAATGTATGTACTTTATGAGGTCTTAGAGCAATATTTCGATGTGTTACAAACGGAATGAGAAAGTTAATATACCCCCCCATGGTGGAGTGTATAAAAATAACGGGTAGCTCATAGTTGTTTGACTTTAAACAGGTGTGCTCATATGGAGACAGAAGGCGGTAATGGGTTAATATTGCGTTTGTTGTGTGTCCTAAAATTCACAGTAGGTCCAAATTTTTTCAGTGTACAAAAGATTGATTTTCCCGTTTGTTACAAAAAGTCTAAAATTCGACTTTCGTCGCTTGTATGCCCAGTCTGGGAGAAAGAAAATAAAATTCATTCACTCTTTGTGAGAGTGATAAAAACCTAGTCGTATAGGCACTATATAGATAATCTAATTTATTCATTGAATGTATTAATATAATATGAAACCATAAAACAACAAAGATCTTTTTATGATGCAATGATTTATTTTAACATTGTGGACCTTATAAAACCAAAACTTCTTTAATACAAATTTTCCCAGAAGAATATTTGAAAGAAAATGAAATTTGTTTGCTTTTCTCCTACCCTCCACCAGTATTTTCGTTTGTTTTCTGTTATTGTTCGGTGCTTTTATATTTACTGCCAAGTGTCAGTTTTATTGCAGTTAACATGTTCGTCAAGCCTTAAGACTCCACAAGAACAATATGTCTCAACCAAAAGCCAAATAATCAGGAATTTTATAGTTGCGTTTAAGGATTTTTTTCAAATGAGTGACATTCATCCGCTTTATTATCAGATCTACAATGCTACATAGGGGGCATATGTTTGAGAAAACTAACCACTATGATTGACGTACGAGTATGTTTAAAATGGCGAAGTTGGGCGGATTCTGTCATTACAGGAGAGCATATACATGGCTTAGCCCACGACTCTGGTAAATTTCGTAACGAGTGAGTTGTGAGCTACGCCGGAGGCAACAAATTGCTATTGCATTGCAGGCAGACCAGGAAAGATAAATATCGAATTTCGACTATATAAGGTATATAAATATATATTTGATCAGAAAGATATTCTAAAACAATCTAACGATGTCCGTCTGTCTGAAGCTATCGTTCTGAAATTTTGGCCAGATTCATGGGGCATTCGTCTTCAAAGGTAAATATATAGTCAAAAAATTTTGTTTTTAAATATTGTATATAATTCAAAATACATCATGAGATTTGTTAACATTTGTAAAATACAACCAGCACAAAAAAAAATACGCGACTTAGCAAGTATTCATGACCATGCGAGCTTGATTTGAAGTACTTTGTGTAAGCTTGATCTAAAACAAAAATTTATTGTTAACAAAAAGTTTTTATTTTTCCTATAAGACAAGAATAGTTTTATTTTTTTTTGTAAGAATAATAATCAGTATCCATACGTTCCCCACATTGTGTTGGTTGATAATTGTTCTTACCCTAGACCAGGGGTAGTCAAACTTTTTCTACTTACCGCCACTTTTTCACCTCGAGTGATAGAAAAATATTCTTACCGCCCACCTAATCCACAGAGTTGTTTATTGATAAACTGCTTTTATTTATTAGGTTTTTTACATTATATATAGTGAAATATTGAGTATGTAATGGGCAGCGTTGCCAGAATTGTTTCACCAAAAACCGCTAGATTTGTCCAAAAAACTAGCCAAAAAAAGCTAAAAAATGTCAAAAAATAGCTAGAAAAAAAGCTAAATTTTTTTGTATCAAAAGTCACATTTTTGAATGAAATTTATCAAACTTAAAGGCTTTGTTTCACTTAAAACGCATATTATTTTAATTGTATTCATTCATTATTTCCATTTCTGTGAGACTGTAAGAAAATCTAAGTCATATTATCTATGTTTGCGTCCTAGATACATTTTGATTACTATCACAAATTTGTACTGGAAGTTCTTCGTTTATATTTCCTACACCCTCAAAAAAAATCGCTTCTTTAACATATGTTCCAAACATATTTTGCAGGAAGCACATATATTATTGCATACTGCCGAAACATTAATATGTTTGTTTTATGTGAACATATTATATGTTTGGAAGCATTTTGAGCCAAAAATATTATATGCTTGGAAGAATTTTTCCCAAACACGATTGTGCTCATTCCCTAACATACTCGTAATTTTCACTTCCACGAAATTTTATAGTTATTGACACCTTTTTCTGTAATACAAATAAGAAATTATTCACTTTTATAAATTTTTAAAATTTTACCTTTCGCCTGCACGGAGAATCGAACCGAGGACCATACAGTTTATAAGCCAACACACTATCCACTGGGCTACGTAGCTGTTATAGTCACCAGTAGATAATTATCGTTTTAAGCTACATTTATATAGTATAGTTTGCAGCGCCCACGAGCCCATGCAAACATAACATTATTTAACAGAAACATACATTTGTTTGCCACGTGGAGCAGAGGTTAGCATGTCTGCCTTGCATACAAAGGGTCGTGGGTTCAACCCCTGCTCCGACCGAACATTTTTTTTTTTTTTTTTTTTTTTTTTTTTTTTAATTTACACATTTATATTTATACTATATTAATTTTTTTTAAATGAAACTTCGAAATGTGCGTTATTAAAGATTTATAGTCAGTAACAGTGCTTGATATAAACGAAATTGACTGATTTTTGGATAAAATATTATTTTTTATTGCAAAAATAACAATCTTGTAATAAAAAACTGTTTTTGTACAAAACTTTAAAATTTGGAAGGACTTCAAAAACTAACAAAAGAAGAACGTGGAGTCGAGTATAAACATACATACTTAATTTTATAATATAAACATAAATTTATTTAGGAGTGAACAGTTTTTTACTAGCATTTAACACCATCGCTCTAAAATTCCTTTTATTTTTCTTTAATAATTCATTTTAAAGAAAATAAACTTTTTAAATTGTTTTAGCTGTAAAACTCGAACTTAATGCCCGCTTTTATATTTGATGGTGTCCGTCAACTCCTCGCACTCAAAAAAAAGTGAACTCTCTATTTCACTAAAGCCAATTTAACTTTATATTAGTTCATAGAATCATTATGTTTCGAAAAAGTTTACTTTACTCAAATAATTTTTTGCGTACGTTAGTTAAATGAACTAAACCACAGGAAAAACTTATACAAAAATAAAGCATAAAGGTTTCCTAATTTCGTATTTCTCACAAAATAGTTCATTATTTCCTTAAATTTGTAAATTTTACCAAAAATGTGTCCATCATGAACTTCGTATGGCACTAAAGACATTCTTGCAATTTTGAACTCCAAGATTTCTCTTAAAACTAGAAAATTTTCTTTAACAAGTGCAAAAACTTAGTTATGTCTAATAAATTTTCTTGAATTTGTCGAAAAATATTTACTTATTTTTACCATATCGGAGTGATGCCAGCGCTTGTAATACTATTTAGTTAAAATTTTCTAAAAAAATTCAAAATTTTTTAAAATTAATCGAAAGTTATCTTTCCTGGTGGGTTCACTGTTTTTTCAGTGCGTGGACTACTTTATAATAAAGAGGAACTAAAGTTTGTTTTTTTACATTTTACTGTGTAATTTTTCACTATTTCCTCCTTATTTCATTTTACTGTCCCAACTCTAAAAAGAGTATAGTGCCCTTTCGTTATTTTTATGAAGACCCCTGATTTCTTTTAACGAACCAAGAAAAAAATTGTGCCCATAATGCCAAAATGATAAACCCAACGCACGTCCACACATACATAAAATGCTGCTCTCAAGGCGAAAACATATGCTGTTTGTTTTTCAAATGTCTATTCTCTTGGTTCCTAATGTCTATTCTCTTTATTCAAATGAAATAATATTTAGACTTAAACATATCAAATTTTTGGCCTTATCATAAAACAGTTTTCCGAAACAACATACAAGCGGTTTCACAGAAATTGTTCTCTTTTGACTCTTTTGCTGTGTTATATTGATATCTTTCGTCAACTCTCCCGGTTTCCATCTCTATTTCTCTCTATACTCTCTCTGTCGCTTTGAATAAAATATCACAACATATGTATGTTTAGTCGAAATTTGTAAATTTATATATGTTTGTATTCACACATATGATTTTTATGAAACATTCATGCCACAAACATAATATATTCTAACATATTAACATAGATGTCCCAAACATTTAGTGTTAGTTTAGGAACATTACATGTTTTCACTTAAATATATTGTGTTTAAAAATTGTGCCCGAAACACATTTTGTTTATATCGGAACATATGAAAAACATATTTTTCTAACAGTGTAGTAAAAACATTTTTCCCAGTAAACTTGCGATTATCAGCTGGTTAATCATCAACAAGTCCAATGTGCGATATATTGCACAATATCACATAGAACTGCATTAGAAAATATCAATATATTTCGTTTTAACTGAATTAATGATAAATTTTCCTAACTTCTCCTAATATTACCCAAGAGAATAAAACCCATTCTAACTGTCTTGCACGTTTATACTGAATAAATCCATTCCATTAATAAATAGCAGATTTTTTTTTTGATCCTATCACAACGAATTTTTTTATTGATTTTTTTTTGTGTTAAAAAAAAATAATACCACATTCAAAACTTTATTATTATTATTAAACTAGCGTAACCCGGCCCGCTTCGCTGCGCCTTCCGAAGCGTATTTGGAGGAATATTTTGCGTTAACTTAGTCAACTATATCCTTCGCGCTGAAAACAAATTCGAAAAGATTTGAATTCTTTTAAACAAATAGGTGTACTTGATTTTTCGTTTATAGGTACATATACATCGGGAGAGGGTGTACCCTTTCCTCCAATTTTTTTTAATAATGTTCTGTATTCAAGTAGTTGGACAATCTTCTATATTTCTTGTGAATTTTAAGTATGGTTTGTCAAGGAAAGGTATCCTTCTCCTCAACATATCTGAAAATTAAGCACTATATTATAATACCATACAAAGAATTACTGTTTCCCATCCAATAAATCGAAAAAAGCAAAAGTAGTAAAAAATTTTACCACAGTAACATTTGCTAAAATGTTGAAAAATGATGCACCCTCCTGGGTTGGCTGCCAATTTCATGTAAATTTAAGTTCTCTACTAAAAAGAAGTCTGGCAGAAGCCTGTGCAAAAATCATAAAATTATGTACCGAGTTCCCATTTACGGACAACCCTCTACTTTCAATTTAAGAAAAAAAAAAAAAAACGAACAAAAGGGAACCCTCTCTTTACTAAAAAGAAGTCTGGCAGAAGCCTGTGCAAAAATCATAAAATTATGTACCGAGTTCCCATTTACGGACAACCCTCTACTTTCAATTTAAGAAAAAAAAACGGACAAAAGGGAACCCTCTCCCCACCTTCGGACTATCACGTACCCTATATTAATTTCGCAACTACTCAATGGTCCATATAAATTCTATCGAAGTAAATCGACAAAGTTTATTTCAATTTTCCCCTTCCCAGACCAGATATCGGAAAATCATATACTAATTTAAAAATCATGTATAAATTTAATCACCTCCTCCCACGTCCCTGTAAATTTCAAGTAGATCGGAGATGTTTAAATTTTGCTCTATTGTTTTAAAGGGACGTCAATTTCCCCGATACAATATCGACAAACACCGTAGTGAATAGCACCCCTAACCTTCCTTGAAAATTCTTGAAACTTTCCTTCAAGTGTGGGGCAAGGAAAGTTGCCTCTTCGTTCATAACCTTCCCCCACTGCCTATGTAAATTTCAAGAAAACTGAAGAATTGTTTTTTTTTCCAGTTTTGGAGAAGGACCTCCTCCTCGACTAAATATCGAAAAGTTATATAGCGTATCTTTTGTAAACGTCCCAGAAAATGTCAAGCAAATTATAAGCCTAAAAGGGCGGCCTCTCTTCCGTCCAAATATCACAAAATCAGGTATTAACTATTAATATCGTAACCTCTCCCCAGTCCTCTGTAAATTTCAAGTAACCCGATAAAAGTTTAATTGTTTCTCTGTATGTACTTAAGAGAAGCGGATGTCTCCCTATGCCCTTTTATTTTTATTAAAAAATCAAGAACCTGATATAAATTTCATAACCCATTTTTCCGTAAAATTTCAGTTTGTTTGTACTTTCAAACAAAAAAATTCGGGCAAAGGGGTGGTCTCCCTCCCCGACCAAATATCGAAAAATAATGTAGCGGATTTTTGTCTAGATGCCAACCCCAACATTCAATGAAAATTTCAAGCAAATCGCATAATTTTGTTCCAAGTTTCAAAAAGTGTGGCAAGGGGGAGGTCCCCCTCCCCATCCACATATGAAATCATCGGGTACCCCATATTAATTCCATAACCTCACCACATGTTCTCTGTAAATCTCAGATAATTTAGAGAATTTTAGTTTTTTCACTGTACTTAAAAAAAAAGTCGAACAAAGGGGAGGCCCCCCTCCGCCTCCAAATATCGAAATAAAAAGTAGCGGATCTTTGTCTATATGCCAACCCCAATCTTCAATGAAAATTTCAAGCAAATCGGTCAACTTTGGTCCAATTTTCAAAAAGTCCGACGAAGGGGAGGACCCCCTCCGCGACCAGGTGTCAAAAAATGAGGTACCCTATTTTCACCACATGAACGCCCCCTACGATCTCTGAAAGTTTCACGTAAATCGGTTCAGCCGTTTCGGAGCCAACTCGGAACATACAAATAAACAAACAAACAAACAAACAAATAAACAAACATAGATTGAATTTTATATATATAGATTATTTCTATGTTCGATTCCAAAGATTTTGTACACTAATGATTTTGGTATTGATTCCGAGTCAAATTTGAATTTATTCGTTTTTTCAGCTTTTTCTTCATGAGCTATCACATTGCTTTAAAAACGTGCTAACGACAACTTAAATTTCCAAATTCAGACTCGACTTTAAGTAGAAATTATTCTATGTATACGTTTTTAAAATAAAATATTGAAAACCCTCTTCTATTTTTGAACGCTATTTTGGTTTGTGGTCAAGATACAAAAACTCCACAAATTTAAAGACTATTTCATTAATTTTGAGAATTTTTTAGAATTGACCCTAGCCTTCTTTCATGAAAAGATACCCATTTTTAAGTTGAATCACTTAACTATAAGGACAAAACGACGTTATCGCCTTTTGGACAAGGGAAACAGTTTATATAAGAGAAATTCACAAATGCAATTATAACCAAAATTCGCGTTATATTTTAAGGACATGAAATCTTTGGCCTCCAACAATATTTTTTCAGTGTACAAAGCAATTCACATCTACTATTTTAATTTAGAAATATCATAATAACTTTAGAATATTATAATAACATAAAAAGGATAAACGAGTCAAATGCTAATATTCCTAATAATGTACTGACAGTTTATATAAGGATGGTAATAGTAGATTTAATGGTTACGATAACTTTTATGAATACGAGGAAAAAACTTTACAACAAGGTGTATTTGCTGCAAAAATGCCCTCATAATGGCTGGAATAATTATTAATGTTTCAATTGAGCTTTGAAATATGTGGAAAACCTTATTCTGGCAGCAAGGCTTAGGTTAAAGCGAAGTTTTATCCATATTTCAATAGGAACATGTCGAAAATAAAAAAAGCCAAAAATAGCTAAAAGGGTCATGAAAAAAAGCCAGAAAAAAGCTAAAAGCTAAATGCATTTTTTCCCCGCTAAACGTCTTCAAAAAAAGCCAAATCTAGCGGGAAAAAAGCTAAATTGGCAACGCTGGTAATGGGATCCCTGAGGCTGATGCTGCCAAATTAAATATTTAATATCTGGTTCTGTTTTCGTCAAAAACAAACGAAGGTCTCCTCTTTTAGAAATATTAAGGCGGTTTCTTTCTTTGCTCATGATGTGGTTAACAAGACTAAATCCTGATTCGACTAAAGATGAGGTAGGAAAGGGTATTCATAATTTGAATACCTCTTTCCACATATTTGGATATAAAAGAAGTATTTTTAATGTTGCCACAACATTCATTATCCGCCATTTTCGAAACTCTGTCCACATCGTCTATGTGTGTAAGTAGTAAAAAAAATGAGTTTGCGTTGTAATCTTCTAAATTTACAGCACGTTGCACGCAGAGAAGAAACATCACAATCAAATTTGAAGAGCAAAATAATATGATAGGAGCTATTTTTGCGGCGACCATGTAACATTTTCACCTGCAACCATGTTGGCTCAGTGAACATGGTTCTAAGAAAAATATAATTATCCTCATCTAAAATATTATTATATTGATAAAAAGAATTTTGTTTGAATGAAAAGACAATGGTTACGATTTAAAATGTTATGGTATTCATTAAAAATGTTTTTCTCCTAGTTAAAAGAATACGGTCACAACCTAAAATGTTTTGATCTTTATGAAAAAACTTTTTTCATCGTCGAAAAAAGGACGCCACTTGAGAAAAGAAACACACAAAATTAACTTTATTTGTTTGTTTTTATTTATTTATAAACTAATTCATTGTTTATTTGTATTTATAATGCCGTTCAAGCAAACATCATATATTTTTACACACTCTATTTCAATTTCAACAATAAGTAATAATTCCATATTTACATCGTGCCCATCATGTAACTGCAAATAAAAATTAATGATCCATATAGCAAAATGCAGAACAAACAAGTATATACGGCCGTAAGTTCGGCCAGGCCGAATCTTATGTACCCTCCACCATGGATTGCGTAGGAACTTCTACTAAAGGCTGTCATCCACAATCGAATTACTTGGGTTGCGATAACACTTGCCGATGGCAAGGTATCGTAAAACTTTTTAACACTGTCTTCTAAATTGTAAGTTAGCCCATACGGGGTATATATTAAACAAAAAAGGCCGATTAAATACGTATATAATCTAGTTTGACAAAATTTTCTATAGAAATGAAACCTTGACAAAATTTTCTATAGAAATAAAAATTTGACAAAATTTTGTATAGAAATAAAATTTTGACAAAATTTTGTATAGAAATAAAATGTTGACAAAATTTTCTACAGAAATAAATTTTTTACAAATTTTTCTATAGAAATAAAATTTTGACAAACATTTCTATAGAAATAAACTTTTGACAAAACTTTCTATAGAAATGAAATTTTAACAAAACTTTCTATAGTAATAAAATTTGACAAAATTTTCTATGGAAATAAAGTTTTGGTAGATTATTTTTGGCGATATGGACCAATTTTTGTGTAATAAGTCATCGGCTATATATAACTAAAGACCGATATGGACCAATTTTTACATGGCTGTTAGAGGCCATATATTGACAAAATGTACCAAATTTCAACCGTATCGGATGACTTTTGCTCCTCCAAGAGGTTCCGAACGTCAAATCTGGGGACGGTTTATATGGGAACTATATATAATTATGGACTGATATGGACCAATTTTTGCATGGTTGTTAGAGACCATATACTAACACCATGTACCAAATTTCAACTGGATCGGATGAATTTTGCCCCTCCAAGAGGCTCCGGAGGTCAAATCTGGGGATCGGTTTATATGGCGGCTATATATAATTATGGACCGATATGGACCAATTTTTGCATGGTTGTTAAAAACCGTATACTAAGACCACGTACTAAATTTCAACCGAATCGGATGAATTTTGCTCCTCCAAGAGGCTCCGGTGGTCAAATCTGGGGATCGGTTTATATGGGAGCTATATATAATTATGGACCGATATGGACCAACTTTTGCATGGTTGTTAGAGGCCGTATACTAACATCAGGTACCAAATTTCAACCGGATCGGATGAATTTTGCCCCTCCAAAAGTCTCCGGAGGTCAAATCTGGGGATCGGTTTATATGGGGGCTATATATAATTATGGACCGATATGGACCAATTTTTGCATGGTTGTTAGAGACTATATACTAACATCAGGTACCAAATTTCAATCGGATCGGATGAATTTTGCCCCTCCAAGAGGCTCCGGAGGTCAAATCTGGGGATCGGTTTATATGGGGGCTATATATAATTATGGACCGATGTGGACCAATTTTTGCATGGTTGTTAGAGACCGTATACTAAGACCACGTACCAAATTTCAACCAGATTGGATGAATTTTGCTGCTCCGGGAGGCTCCCCAAGCCAAATTTGGGGATCGGTTTATATGGGGGCTATACGTAAACGTGGTCCGATATGGCCCATTTTCAATACCATCCGACCTACATCAATAACAACTACTTGTGCCAAGTTTCAAGTCGATAGCTTGTTTCGTTCGGAAGTTAGCGTGATTTCCACAGACGGACGGACAGCCGGACAGACGGACAGACGGACGGACGGACAGACGGACAGACGAACGGACGGACGGACATGCTTAGATCGACTCAGAATTTCACCACGACCCAGAATATATATACTTTATGGGGTCTTAGAGCAATATTTCGATGTGTTACAAACGGAATGACAAAGTTAATATACCCCCATCCTATGGTGGAGGGTATAAAAACAGGTACATTTTTATACCCTCCATCATAGGATGGGGGTGTATTAACTTTGTCATTCCGTTTGTAACACATCGAAATATTGCTCTAAGACCCCATAAAGTATATATATTCTGGGTCGTGGTGAAATTCTGAGTCGATCTAAGCATGTCCGTCCGTCCGTCCGTCCGTCCGTCTGTTCAAATCACGCTAACTTCCGAACGAAACAAGCTATCGACTTGAAACTTGGCACAAGTAGTTGTTATCGATGTAGGTCGGATGGTATTGAAAATGGGCCATATCGGTCCACTTTTACGTATAGCCCCCATATAAAGGGACCCTCAGATTTGGCTTGTGGAGCCTCTAACAGAAGCATATTTCATCCGATCCGGCTGAAATTTGGTATATGGTGTTGGTATATGGTCTCTAACAACCATGCAAAAATTGGTCCACATCGGTCCATAATTATATATAGCCCTCATATAAACCGATCCCCAGATTTGGCTTGCGGAGCCTAAAAGAGAAGCAAATTTCATCCGATCCGGCTGAAATTTGGTACATGGTGTTGGTATATGGTATCTAACAATCATGCAAAAATTGGTCCACATCGGTCCATAATTATATATAGCGCCCATATAAACCGATCCCCAGATTTGGGTTGCGGAGCCTCAAAGAGAAGCAAATTTCATCCGATCCGCCTGAAATTTGGTACATGATATTGGTATATGGTCTCTAAAAACCATGCAAAAATTGGTCCACATCGGTTCATAATTATATATAGCCCCCATATAAACCGATCCCCAGATTTGGCTTGCGAAGTCTCCAAGAGAAGCAAATTTCATCCAATCCGGTTGTAACTTGGAACATGGTGTTAGTATATGATCTTTAACAAGCGTGCCAGAATTGGTCCATATCGGTCCATAATTATATATAGCCCCCATATAAAACATTCTCCAGATTTGACCTTGTGAGCCTTTTGGAGGAGCAAAATTCATCCGATCCGGTTCAAATTAGGAACGTGGTGTTAGTATATGGTCGCTAACAACCATACCAAAATTGGTCCAATCACACAAAAATTGGCCCATATCGGTTCATAATCATGGTTGCCACTAGAGCCAAAAATAATCTACCAAAATTTTATTTCTATTGAAAATTTTGTCAAAATTTTATTTCTATAGAAAATTTTGTCAAAATTTTATTTCTAGAGAAAATTTTGTTCAAATTTTATTCGGCTCATAATAAAATTTTCATCATTGTCAAAATTTTATTTCTATAGACAATTTTGTCAAAATTTTATTTCTATAGAAAATTTTGTTCAAATTTTATTCGGTTCATAATCATGGTTGCCACTCGAGCCAAAAATAATCTACCAAGATTTTATTTCTATAGAAAATTTTGTCAAAAGTTTATTTCTATAGAAAATTTTGTTAAAATTTTATTTCTGTAGAAATTTTTGTCAAAATTTTCTTTCTATAGAAAATTTTGTAAAAATTTGTATTTCTATAGAAAATTTTGTGAAAATTTTATTTCTATAGAAAATTTTGTTAAAATTTTTTTCTGTAGAAAATTTTGTCAAAATTTTATGTCTACTTTGTCAAACTGAATTATATACGTATTGGATCGATCTTTTTTGATTTAATATATACCACGTATGGACTTACATACAATTTAGAAGATGGTGTTAGGAAGTTTGAAGATCCCTTGCCATCGGCAAGCGTTACCGCAACTTAAGTAATTCGATTGTGGATGGCAGTGTTTAGAATAAGTTTCTACGCAATCCATGATGGAGGGTACATAAGCTTCGGCCTGGCCGAACTTACGGCCGTATATACTTGTTTGATTTAATATATACCACGTATGGACTTACATACAATTTAGAAGATGGTGTTAGGAAGTTTGAAGATCCCTTGCCATCGGCAAGCGTTACCGCAACTTAAGTAATTCGATTGTGGATGGCAGTGTTTAGAAGAAGTTTCTACGCAATCCATGATGGAGGGTACATAAGCTTCGGCCTGGCCGAACTTACGGCCGTATATACTTGTTTTAATTACACGTTCGTTTTTTGTGTTCACATAAAACCACGTGGCACTCCTGAATAAATAAATTAACACAAAACACAGTAAATCCGTATTCTCTGTCCATTCCAAGAAACAGTCAACACACGACTGACGCGCAAAATGAAAATCGTGTGTACCTGCTCAGTGTTTATATAAAATTCTTTTCACTGCAAAAAAGTTAAAAAATTAAATGGTCTTTATGGCCATGTAATGGTTCTAGACATGTCTATACTTAACCTGTAAAAATACTTCCTGTAAAAAAGTAAAAAAATTGAATGGTCAGTTACATGATTTTCCCGACCATTTAATGGTCTCAAATTCTATCATTTAAATGATAGAACATGTTTGCGGTATTTTAGAACCATTCAAATGCTTATAGCCACCATACATTTTTCTCCGCTCGAAAACTATTTTTACAAAGGTTTTCGCGGTAATTACATGCTCTAGATAAGCATTAAATGGATGCGGCAACCATGTCCAAACATGGTTTTTCTGTGCGTGTATACAAAGAAAATTTCATTAAAATTTTTTCTACTAGTGTATGCCTTAAGGTGAAACATAATATGTTTGAACAATACAAACAATATTTTGTTTGGACCAGTCCTGAAAATATATACGCTTGAAACAAAATGTGTTTGGGGTATATGTTACAGAAGCGATTTTTTTGAGGTTGTACCGGTTAATGTTCTAGTACAGTCCCCATGTAGACACATTTGTCGATCTGACTTTTTGAGCTTCTAGACACTACAATTGTGGCTCTTGATTTCACACAATATAGAGCCCTGGGTCAATGTGGAAACAGGGACTGGAAACAAATTAGGGGATTCGTAAAACACACAGAGTTTCTGGATTATAATAAGAGGCTCTAGCTTCTTTTAAACATAACCCAACCTGAACTTCTTCCGGATAGCCTGATGATTCACATTCATGGACGAGTGTAATATATAGAGTCAAAGCCCAACTCGGCGCCGTTAGTTTTATCCCAGATTGTTTGAATGAACATATACCTATTTCGACTTAACCATAATATTATGATACAGTCTATCGGTTTCCCCCTCCCCCATCTTATCCCTAATGGGTATATAACCCAGAAAAATGTGTATCTATAGATTTTTATTATTGTATCTATGTTCTCGTCATTTTCTCCATAGTCTTTCTTCTTCTACATAATGTAAAGTATCCCTCTTGCTATTTCCACAACAATGATTATGAAATTCATTTAATATTTAACTACCGACTGTTGGCGAACGCGGCACGGACGATGTTGTTTGGCATGGGTTTTATTTTAGTTAAATTGAATTTAAAGCTCAAATTATGCCAGGAATTTAACTATTAAACGTTTTTCACGTCTTAATGAAGAATATAGGTATATGCTATGATTGCCAAAGTACAATGATAGCTTTTAGTTAAATAAATGCAATTTATTAATCTTGTTTTTTTTTTTTTGGAAATTTATCATAAAGGACTTAATAAGATGATAACGTGCATGGAGACCGTTATAAATTGAAAATAATAGAACCTTTCCGGGAATTTTTCGCATCTTCGTAATTATTGATTTCCCAAGAGCTTTTTTATACTTTGGCCCACACTGTAGAGCAGGGTATTATAAATTGATGCATACGTTTCCAACACCCAGAAGGAGACGAGATAGACACACGTTGTCTTTGCCAATAATGCTTAGAGTACGCCTATATTTGAATTGCTGAAATTTAAAGATTAACTCCGACCTCATATTTATTACTTTTTATAGCCAACACCTTATATTATTGACCAGAGAGAAATTCTAAGGCGACATAACGATGTCCATCCGTCTATTGTATTAACCAGGGCTGTGAAGTCGAGCCAGTTTTGTTCGACTCTGGGTAATATAACTAAATCTCATTTTAATACCACTAGTTTGTAGCTCTATTGTGGATCGATATAAATTATCGTATTTATTTATGTGTGCAATTTCTTTATGTCTTAATTTCACATTTGATGTCATATGAACTCTAAATATTTATATCATTAACAACTAAAATAATGATATAAATATCCATCACAATATGAGCAGATACCAATAGTCTTCAGTATATGAATTTATAGACAAGTAAAGAAGGTTCAAAGTCGGACGAGGCTCATTATACGAGGGCAGTTCGGAAACTTCTTAGCCCAGCACAAAAAGCACGGTATAAACAGAAAAAAGTTAAGTGTTTTTGGAAACTTCCATCTCTGTTATGGGCACATGTTAAATTTTGTTTCGATCTGGCAACTCCTTCATATAGAAACAGATGTTCAAAAAAGACGCATCCGCAATTTTTTTTACAATGGAAAAATTAGAAATGCGTGCTGTCATTAAATATATACATAAACAAGTAAGTAAAGTAGAAAGTCGAGCGGGGCCGACTACATCATACCCTAAACCACCATTGCAGAATTAGTAATCATAAGCATTTGTGGGGTAACATATAGGTCTGGGAGATAAACCGCAGTTGCATATTTAAGAAAATTAAGGGGTACATGTCTATGGGTGCTTTGTGTCCATCTGACTATAGCTCATAGTCAATGTTGCCAGGGAAAATGTTCGGTTTACCCCAGGGATCCGGAGCGGAGCGGAGCGGAGCAAGCCCTTTTTTTGCCGGAGCGGGAGCGGAGCGGGAGCGGTATTTCTAAAATCCGGAGCGGAGCGGGAGCGGAGCGGTTTCCAAATGAAAAACCGCTCCGCTCCGAATAAAATATTACTTGAATGAAATGTGTAACTTTGAAATTACTTAGTACTTAGCGTAGTGTGAGTAAACGTTTAAAATGTACGATATGTATTTTTGTACGTACGTACATTGGGGAAAACACAAAGTGTTTTTTTAGTAATTGTTTTCAAAAACGGCAAATGTCAAAATATATCTCTAGTATGTGTTGTAAAAGTAACAACAGTACTTTCGATCAATTTCATCCCGTATTACTACAAAGATGTTTGTAATGAACGCCAAATAAATGCAATTTAACGATCTTATTTATATTTAATTTTTTAGTTTTCTACACTGAAAAAAATATTGTCGTGAAGTCAAAGATTTCATGTCCTTAGAATAAGAATACAAATTTTGCTTAACATGGAAGACGCATTTCTCTAAAATAAAGTTTTTTCCTTGTCCAAAAGTCAATAAACTTTTGAATGAAGTTGTAATGTCCTTATAATAAAGTGATTTTACTTAAAAATGTGTATCATAACATGAAAGATAAAATTTTTGAGGTAAGGTCAACGTGACTTTAATAATTAAGAAAAATTCTTTAAAATTAATAAAATTGTATTTAAATTTGTTTCCTTTTTGCATATTGCCTACAAAGCAAAAAATCGTTAAAAAATAAGACAAGTTTTTCAACACTTTATATTAAAGACGCTTGTTACTTGAAACATAGCATAATTTCTACTGGAAGTCGAGTCTTAATATGGAAAATAAAAAACTCGTTTTTAAAGGATTTTGATAACAACTGACGAAAAAAATCTAAAAAAAATTAAAAATTAGCATTTGCTTCCTAGAAGCAAGTACATAACCCCCAAATTTAAAAGAGAATTGCGTCTTTAAAGTATCCTTACTTGTATTCTCCGCTTCTTTGGCTCGGAATTAATACCCAAACTGTTAAAGACAAAATCTTTGGAACCGGGCATGCGTTTTTTCAGTGTAAGGACATTTATATTTGCTTTACTATTGTACTATACCCTAGCATTCTCTTATTTCTGATATTAGTTCTCGAAAATTTAATTCAAATTATGGATAGTATCAATTTTGGTTGAAAAATGTGCGCATATACATTTATTTTAATTTTTTCTCACATTGAAGACTAATGACTTGATTTTATTATTGCATGTTATCTACTTTTTTGAGAACGAACATTTCTTAAAAACGCTGTTCGAAAATGTATTTTTACAATAAAGGGGAAAAAAGCGAAATTAGGTAACACTAGATCTGAGTAAGAATATTCGTAGGTATACCACGGACTGATTTCGATGGAGGTTGTTGCAAACATACACTGAAAAAAAGCATACTCGGTTCCAAAGATTTTGTCTTTACTTTAAAAAATTTGGTATTGATTCCGAGCCAAAGAAGCGGAGAATACAAGCAAGGACACTTTTAAAACACAATTCTCTTTTAAATTTAGGTTTTGTGTACTTGCTTCTAGGAAGCAAATTTTAATTTTTCGCTTTCTCAGCTTTTTTCTTCATATGCTATCAAAGTCCTTTAAAAACGAGTTAACGGCAACTTTATTTTCCAAATTAGGACTCAACTTCCAGTAGAAATTATGCTATGTTTGAAGTAAAAAAACTTCTTTAAAATAAAGTTTTGAAAAACATGTCCTATATTTGAACGATTTTTTGCTTTGTAGTCAATATGCAAAAAGACAACAAATTTAAAGACAATTTCATTAAATTTAAAGAATTTTTCTGAATTATTAAAGTCAAATTGACCTTAGCCTATAAATTTTTTGTTTCATGTTAAGATACCCATTTTTAAGTCAAATCATCAAATATTACAAAACCTTTTCTCTACGTCTGTTGCAAAGCAAAAAAAAAACTGTCGGAGAGTAGTTACTTCTACTCTGTGTATAGACTTTCAATTCCAATCAGCGTTGCCGTTTTGGTCCGATCGGACCAAAATTGGTCCAAAAGATTTCTAATTTTTAAATTTGGTCCATTTTGGTCCATTTTCATAAATTTGGTTTCTATCACATATCAAATAGTAGATGGTGCACCGCAAAGAATATTGTCGGGAGGCCAAATATTTCACATGCTTAAATAACGAATACGAATTTTGCTTAGAATAGAAGACGTATTTCTCTGATATAAAGTTTTTTCCATGTCTAAAAGTCTCTAAACTTTTCAATGAAGTCAGTTTGTCCTTATAGCTAAGTGATTCGACATAAAAATGTGTATCCTAACATGAATGAAAAATTCGTTTTAATGAAGTCAAAATGGATTTAATATTTCTGAAAAAATCTTCAAAATTAATAAAATGTTTCAACACATTGTTTTAAAGTCATTATACCCTAAACCACATAGTGGTTAGGGTATAATAAATTTGATCTGCCAAAAAATGTGCCTACCAGAAATATTGATTTTAGACCCCATAAAATATATACCGATCGACTCAGAATCACCTCCTGAGTCGATCTAGCGCTTGGTGTCCGTCCGTCCGTCCGTCTGTCCATGTATTTGTTGTTCACAGGATTCCGGTGGCAATTATTAACCGATTTTGATGAAATTTGGTACAGGGAGTTTTTGGGCACAACGACGAACGCTATTGAATTTGGAAGAAATCGGATCAAATTTAGATATAGCTCCCATATATATGTATCGCCCGATTTCGACAAATGGGGTCACGCTGTGCTTTTTTTCAAACGGATCGTCGCCAAATTTGGCAAAAGGTAATCTTTTTCATCGCCCTTCAAGTCTGCAAAATTTCATCCAAATCGGTTCAGATTTAGCTATAGCTCCCATATATATGTACCGCCCGATTTTTCTCGAAGAGGAGCGGGGCGATTTTTTTTTTCTCGGAGCGGAGCGAGGAGCGGAGCGATATTTTTTTCTCCGGAGCGGGAGCGGAGCGGAGCGAAAAAAATGGACCGCTCCGGATCCCTGGTTTACCCTACAAGGACTAAAAAAGTTCCCTACTTTCCCATACATTCCCAAACAATTTTCCCTACTATATTTTTCGTTAAATTTAAAAAATTTTACAAAACAAAAATGGTTCTAAGTACTTTATTATCTTAAAACATGAATATGCAACGTATATAACTTAGAATATAAATTTGTATTACCACCACGGTTGGTAGTTGGTAGAATTCTACCCAAATTAGTAATCTTTTTTGTTAAATCTCTATAAAAATAAAATTTTGGAAAAGTTTCTATAAACAAATTTTTGTGAGAAATTTTTCTATAGAAATAAAATTTTGACAATAAATTCTATAGAAATAAAATTTTGAGAAAAAATTCCACAGAAATAAAATTTTGAGAAAATTTTTTATAGAAATAATATTTTGAAAAAAAAAAAATTATAGAAATACAATTTTGACAAAATGTTCTATAGAAATAAAATGTTGACAACATTTTCTACAGGAATAAAGTTTACCACACATTGTTAAAGATCAAGCCTTGCCTGCTTCTAATTTCCTCCTCTAGAGCCACCAAAATGTAAAAATTATTGCAAATTGTGTTAAGTGAAAATGTCCTATATTGTGGCCCTACGTCTCTACAAGACGCTAAATATTAGAAAAACCCTACATATAGGGAATTTCCCCTACTTCTAGCAACACTGGCTGTGTTGATATTGCACCTACGGAGTTAGTATGCCACTGATATTGAGCCCATTATTAAAAAAGAGAAAATCGTTAAATTAGTGTGGGTAATAAATACAAATTTGTAAAAATCGAGCAATATTCTTATGTAAGAGCTACAAGTACGTATAAGTACTATAGGTTAGTAAATCAAAATTTGAAATTTGAGTAACATTGGTTAATAAATAAGAGTACTATGGCCAAATTTGGGAAAATCGAGCGATGCATATATATAGAAGCTATATCTAAATCTGAACCAATTTGCATAATATTTTGCGGGTTTGATTAATACCAAAACAGGTTACCTTGTGCAAGATTTGAGTAAGATCAGTTAAGAAATGAGGCCTGTATGGTCAAACATAAGGTTATTAGGGGCGAATTTTTCAAAATCGGGCGATACATATATGGGAGCTATATCTAAATTTCAACCGATTTCGATGAAATTTTGCACATATAGTTAGTACTATAGAGGTCTGGATCTATCCAACTTTTAGTAAGATCGGTTGATAAATAAAGGTTTTGTGGCCAAATTTGGGAAAATCGGGCGATACATATATATGGGAGCTATAGCTAAATCTGAACCGATTTCGATGATTTTTTGCAGATATAGTTAGTGCTATAGAAGATTATATTTAGCCAACTTTGAGTAAGATCGGTTGATAAATAAAGGTTTTGTGGCCAAATTTGGGAAAATCGGGCGATACATATATATGAGAGCTATATCTAAATCTGAACCGATTTGGATGAAATTTTGCAGACTTGAAGGGCGATGGAAAATATTAGCTTTTGCCAAATTTGGTGACGATCCCTTTGAAAAAACGCGCAACGTGACCCCATTTGTCGAAATCGGGCGATACATATATATGGGAGCTATATCTAAATTTGATCCGATTTCTTCCAAATTCAATAGCATTCGTCCTCGTACCCAAAAACTCCCTGTACCAAATTTCATCAAAATCGGTTAATAATTGCGACCGAAATCCTGCGAACAACAAATACATGGACAGACGGACACCAAGCGCTAGATCAACTTAGGAGGTGATTCTGGGTCTAAAATCAATATTTCTGGTAGGCACATTTTTTGGCAGATCAAACATATTATACCCTGACCACTATGTGGTTTAGGGTATAACGAGGAAACAATATACAAGTCTTTGGTATAACATATGCCAACAAATTATCCGAACGAATTACAAACTGCGAAATCTTTGAAAAAGGACAATGCACTTTAGCACACTAATCAAACAATACTGCTAAAAAAAAAAATATTTTCCAACATGAAACGCAAGATCCCCACTATTGAAAAACACAATACGATTTACGAAATACCGTGCGGAGGAAATAATAAGCAAATATGTGAAAAAGTCTACGTAGGAACATCCGAAAACAAATTAGAAATAAGAATTTCAGGACATAAATCGGATATTAAATTAAGCACCAACTCGAACAACACAAAAACTGCGCTAGCGAACCACTGTGCGAGAAACAATCATAATCCAAGCTTTGACTACGTAAGAATATTAGAAAGAGAGAACAATTACAACAAAAGGGAATACTGGGAATACTGGGAGTTGAGTACCTGACCAGACTCCTCAATTTGTCTTTGGAATCACACATTATACCCGATGTCTGGAAAATGGGAAGGGTGATTCCACTGAAACCGGGCAAAGATTTGAGCAAAGGTGAATCGTACAGACCGATATCCCTTCTTTCGCCAGTAGCCAAGACACTTGAGGCATTACTCCTCCCCAGCCTTGTGGAGAATTTTCCAGCTGCCCACCATCAACATGGATTCCGTAAGGTACATAGTACGACAACAGCCTTACATGCCATTTCGACACATATTAATAAGGGACTTAACCAGCCCAGGCCGTGTCACAGGACGGTCCTCGTGGCGCTTGACCTATCGAAAGCATTCGATACGGTCAACCATGCCACATTATTTGAGGACATCGAGAATACGTCCCTACCGGCAGGAGCGAAGCGTTGGGTGCTGAATTATATGTGTGGACGCCAGTCGTACGTGGAATTCAGGGACAGAAAGTCAAGACCGCGTAGAGTTAAACAGGGAGTTCCCCAAGGTGGGGTGATATCTCCGGCACTGTTTAACCTCTACATGTCCTCGATTCCACCCCCTCCTGACGGCGTCGAGATTGTATCATATGCGGATGACTGTACAATCTTGGCATCTGGGCCCAATGTTGATGACATTTGCGATCGGTTGAACGTCTACATAGCTAATCTTACCAGTTATTTCACTGCGAGAAACTTGAGGATATCCCCCACCAAATCCTCAGCCACACTATTTACTACATGGACGGCAGAAGTGCGCAGGCAGTTGAATATCAGAGTCGATGGAGTAATAATTCCGACCACAAATTACCCCAAGATTCTTGGGGTCACATTCGACAGCCTTTTTAGGTCATCTGCCCATGCCACTGCAATTTGTAATAAGCTCCGTGGTAGAAACAAAGTCCTCAAGTCACTAGCCGGCAGTACTTGGGGTGCGGACAAAGAAACCTTGCTAACTACTTATAAGGCAATTGGCCGGTCAGTGGTAAACTATGCAGCGCCAGTGTGGACACCGCAGACCAGTGATACGCAGTGGAATAACATACAAACCTGCCAGAACGCTGCTCTTAGAACTGCGACTGGGTGTCTCCGCAGCACACCCCTGGATCACCTTTATGTGGAGACAAAGATCATCCCTGTGCGAAGACACAACTACATGTTGTCAAAGCAGTATCTCCTGGGTTGTTATCGCAGTAATCATCCAAACCACCATCTTATGGATACACAACCACCACCCAGGAACGTAAGGGTTGATATACATAATCTAGAGCGCGAGATCCAGCGCTATAAAAGAGAGCCTCTAGATCAAGCAGCGTACCAGGCAGGTTTGAACAGGATTCATGAGGATACTGTAGCTGAAGCGGTGAGAAGCTACAAGGTTAATCCTGTTCTTGGAGTCCGACCACCGCCCATAGCACCGGAGGAAAGAGACCTCCCACGGCAGACTAGGGTAGTTTTGGCCCAATTAAGATCTGGCAAGTGCAGCCGCCTCAATTCCTACTTATCGGTGATTGATAGCAGCGTAGCTGACGTTTGTCCAATTTGCAACCAAGGGCCACACGACACGCGTCATCTTTTCTCTTGCCCAGCCAAACCAACCCGACTTACCACCAGATCACTCTGGACACACCCCATCTTAGTCGCAGAGTTCCTTGATCTGCCAACAAGCTGATGTACCAAGCGTATAACATGAAATGGATGAGATCACAATAAACTGTTACAACAACAACAACAACAAAAGGTTTACATTAGGAACCTTACAAACCTTGCAAACGAATGAACTTCAAAGTTGATACAGAAAACATCGCTCACTGTTACAGGCATTTGCTTTCCGAAAAGGAAACAACAAATACATGGTACACGCTCACAAAAAATCGCTTCTGTAACATATACTCCCAAACATATTTTGCTTCAAGCATATATATTTTTGGGTATTGCCCAAACATTTATATGTTTGATCTCTTCCAATATATAATATGTTTGAAAGCATATTGGTCTAAACAATATATGTTTGGGTAGTCTAAGTTCCAAACATTTTGTATTTTTGCATCCAAATTCAATAATGTCGTCTTCCAAAAAACAATATGTTATTATGTGAACATATAATATGTTTGGAAGCATTTTGCACCCAAAAATATTATATGCTTAAAAAAAATTCTCCCAAACAATATTGTGCTCAACATTTTATTTATTTATTTATATATTTACAATCATAATGAATTATGAAAAAAAAACAGGTAATATAGGTGCTAACAACATAGGTTTTCGACCTGAATGCTCAAAATTTTGTTTCTGCCCAATTGTATATTCCCCCACATCTTTCTCACTTCCACGAGATTTTTTAGTTCTTAGCACCTTTTTCTGTAATACAAACATTGTAGAAGAAATTATTCAATTGTATGATTTTTTTATTTTAATTTTACCTTTTGCCGGACGGGGATTCGAACAGCGGACCACACAGTTTGTAAGGATCAAAGAAGTAGCTGATCAATTGCCTTGCCCAAGGAAAAATAAAATGTTAATTTTGTAATAACAAGCAACAACCACCAACTTAATTCAATATCGCTCCCTGTTAAATAGCGCTCCAAGCTACTAAACACATATATGTTTATAGGCTATTTCTAAATTAATATATGTTTGCATCCAAGCATATTATATTTACAAACATTTTATGTCCCAAACATAATATGTTCTAACATATTAACATATATGTCCCAAACATGTTATGCTAGTTTATGAACATTATATGCTTGCACTCAAAAATATTGTGTTTAAAAATTTGTGTTCCAAACATATAATGTTTATAGCCAAACATATGAAAAACAGTCTTTTTCATCCGTGTAGTGATCATCGTCCAATAGTAAAAACATCATCTGTATTTCTTTACGATAATCGCATTGTTAACGTTGTCTACGAAAAAAATTGTTTGCACTAACGTTTGGGTCATTCTGCAAGTAATCATTGAAAATTGTTGTTTAGGCTGTGTTGCGCTTGGCAACCCTGCCATGAAATGAAAGAATAGCACATAAACGCTTGCAAAATTGGAAATTGTTTGCTAATTTAAATGAAATACACATAGCCGGAAGAGAAAAATGGGCGATATTTTCAATCTATATTAAATTCCCTTTAATTTGAGACCATTTAAGACAGTTCCACACGACGAAATTCTTCGGATTTTTAAAATACTGCAGAAAACTCTTTTGTATTAGAAAAGGGATCCATTTTTTCCTATTAAAAGTAACCTACATCATTAAAGAAACTATTTTGCATGAATGAAATTTTCTGTTGATAACGACAATGTAACTATTTCAGAAAATAAACAATCACAAATTTTTCGTTGTTTACTTTACGATGTCATCTGCAAAGAAAACAACACAGCTGATTGACTTTGTCATTCCGTTTGTAACACATCGAAATATTGCTCCAAGGCCCCATAAAGTATATATATTCTGGATCGTGGGGAAATTCTGAGTCGATCTAAGCATGTCCGTCCGTCCGTCTGTTGAAAACACGCTAACTTCCGAACGAAACAAACTATCGACTTGAAACTTGGCACAAGTAGTTATTGATGTAGGTCGGATGGTATTGCAAATGGGCCATATCGGTCCCCATAAAAACGTACCCCCAGATTTGGCTTGCGGAGCCTCTAAGAGTAACATATTTCATCCGATCTGGCTGAAATTTGGTACATGGTGTAAGTATATGGTCTCTCACAACCATGCAGAAATTGGTCCACATTGGTCCGTAATTATATATAGCCCCCATATAAACCGATCCCCAGATTTGGTTTGCGGATCCTCTAAGAGAAGCAAATTTAATCCGATCCGGCTGAAATTTGGTACATGGTATAAGTATATCGTTTCTAACAACCATGCAAAAATTGGTCCATAATATATATAGCCCCCATAATTATATATAGCCCCCATATAAACCGATCCCCAGATTTGACTTCCGGAGCCTCTTAGATGAGCAAAATTCATCCGATCCGGTTGAGATTTGGTACATGGTGTTGGGATATGTTCTTTAACAACCATGTAAAAATTGGTTCATATCGGTCCATAATTATATATAGCCCTCCCATATAAACCGATCCCCAGATTTGACCTCCGGAACCTCCTGGAGGAGTAAAATTCATCCGATAGGATTGAAATTTGGTACATGGTGTTGGGATATGTTCTTTAATAACCATGTTAAAATTGGTTCATACCGGTCCATAATTATATATAGCCCCCCCCCCCCCCCATATAAACCGATCCCCAGATTTGACCTCCGGAACCTCTTGGAGGAGCAAAATTCGTCCGATCCGGTGGAAATTTGGAACATGGTGTTAGTATGAGGTCTCTAACAGACACGCAATAGTTGGTCCATATCAGTCCATAATTATATATAGCCCCCATATAAATCGATCCCCAGATTTGACCTCCGGAACCTCTTGGAGGAGCAAATTTCATCCGATTCGGTTTAAATGTGGTATATTGCGCTAGTATATGGCCGCTAACAACCATGCCAAAATTGGTCCATATCGGTACATAATTACATATATATGCCCCATATAAACCGTTCCCCAGATTTGATCTCCGGAGCCTCTTGGAGGAGCAAAATTTATCCGATCCGGTTGAAATTTGGAGCGTGGTGTTAGTATATGGCCGCTATTAACCATGCCAAAAATTGATCCATATCGGTCTATAGTTATATATAGCCGATCCCCAATCACACAAAAATTGGTCCATATCGGTTCATAATCATGGTTGCCACTCGAGCCAAAAATAATCTACCAAAATTTTATTTCTATAGAAAATTTTGTCAAAATTTTATTCCTATAGAAAATTTTTTTAAATTTTTTTTTCTATAGAAAATTTTGTCAAATTTTTTTTCCTATAGAGAATTTTGTCCAAATTTTACTTCTATAGAAAATGTTGTCAAAATTTTATTTTTATAGAAACTTTTGTCAAAATTCTATTTCTATAGAAAATTTTGTCAAACTTAATTTTATACGTACGAGGGCGGTTCGGAAACTTCTTAGCCTATCAATGAAAGAGAATAGTTAGTTTTTGAAAAATATCTCTATTTTTCAATATAATCTCCTGAAACTTCAATACACTTAGTCCAACGCTGTTCTAGCAATTCTATCCCTTGATTAAAATAGGTTTCCTCAAGGTCTTCAAAATAGTGGTTTACAACTGTAATTGCATCTTCATTTGAGGTAAAACGCTTGCCAGCAGGGAATTTTTTTAGATTTGGGAACAAGTAAAAGTCACTGGGAATTAAATCAGGAGAATATGGTGGGTGTTCAAGCAACTCGTACTTTAGTTCGTTGATTTTAGCCATTGCTAAAACATTCTTGTGCGCTGGTGCGTTTTTCTTGATGAAAAATTATTTTTTTTGTGTTGTAAAAAAATTGCGGATGCGTCTTTTTAGAAAACCTGTTTCTATATGAAAGAGTTGCCAGATCGAAACAAAATTTAACATGTGTTCATAACAGAGATGGAAGTTTCCAAAACACTTAAGTTTTTTCTGTTTATACTACGCTTTTTGTGCTAGGCTAAGAAGTTTCCGAACTGCCCTCGTATTTAATCGGCCTTTTTTAGTTTAATATATACCACGTATGGACTACCTTGTAATTTAGAAGACGGTATTAGGAAGTTTTAAGATACCTTGCCATCGGCAAGTGTTACCGCAACCCAAGTAATTCGATTGTGGATGAACGTCTTCAGTAGAAGTTTCTACGCAATCCATGGTGGAGGGTACATAAGCTTCGGCCTGGCCGAACTTACTGCCGTATATACTTGCTTTTCTTGTTATCCCTTCTTAGCGATGCGGTTCATTGTTAAAATTGAATACAGATCCCACTACAGTGTAATACAGACAGCTGACGAGAGTAGTGAATCTACAGTAGCTTTAAGTATTTTTGTGTTGTCGATACTATACATGTAAGTCATTGGTTGTGTTGCTGTTTTAATTTTCTGTTCGTCTGGTACTTGTAAAATGAGATTAAGATATGTCTGTCCGATTTTTGTATAATTAATTATAAAGGGTGGTCAAAATGTCAAGGGCCGATGTTGATTTTGAATAAAACACAAACTATTTAGGAAATTATTGTAATTTTATTTTATTATGATACATTGGTATTACTCAATTATGTATGGAACAAAATATCGGTCAAATGGGCGCCACGACCTCGGTGGCACACCTTCATCCGATGGTCCAAATTTTCGATGACGCTGAGGCATAATGGAGGTTCTATGCCATTAATGTGCCGAATTATCTCATCCTTTAGCTCTTGAATTGTTGCTGGCTTATCGACGTACACCTTTTCTTTCAAATAATCCCAAAGAAAAAAGTCCAACGGTGTCAAATCACGTGATCTTGGCGGCCAATTGACATCGCCATTACGTGAGATAACACGGCCATTGAATTTGTTGCGCAAAAGAGCCATTGTTTCGTTAGCTGTATGGCAAGTGGCACCGTCCTGTTGAAACCACATATCGTCCACATCCATTCGGGCCATAAAAAGTTCGTTATCATCTCACGATAGCGAATACCATTCACAGTAACTGCCTGACCGGCCTGATTTTGGAAAAAATACGGCCCGATGATGCCGCCAGCCCATAAACCGCACCAAACAGTCACTCTTTGTGGGTGCATTGGTTTTTCGACAATCACTCTTGGATTCTCATTCGCCCAAATGAGGCAATTCTGTTTATTGACGAATCCACTGAGGTGAAAATGTGCCTCATCACTGAAGATGATTTTCTTCGAAAATTTATCATCCACTGTTGCCATTTCTTGGAACCATTCTACCCATTCACGACGTCTATGGTTCAAATTGAGTAAGTCTGAAATAGAGAAATGTCAAATAAAATTCGGAAAAAACTTAGCGTTTAGGTGTGGTTCACATTCAACATCGGTCCTTACAATTTAACCACCCTTTATATTATTTTATAATACTATTTTAAATTATTAACTAAAATTAAATTAATATTTAGACTTTATATTAAAAAATGTTTCATACTGTGATATTTATGATGTTAACATGATTTTAGCATGATTTTTAACAAATTGTGTGGTATCATAAAACGCAACATTATCTTCATAAATTTGTACTTGGGTGTTGTAGTTGAACAAATGATCGCTTCCTACTACATTTGCCAATAATCAAGTAACTCTTTTACTTAAATCAAACTTTCGTTTAAATTCTAAATTGCGTTACGTATACATCGAATTACCGTTTGAAACTAATGAGAGAATTTACATCTGACCGGAATGCAAATTGAAATATACGTTTGTTGAACGAAATGCCGTGGGGGCATTTACCTTCCATTTTTCACACATTTCTCATATAAGCAATAGCTAGCAGGATAATTGAAATCATGATATTGCATTCACCTATCGACACTTGCTACGATTTATAGAGCAAATAACTTGTTTATTATGTGACTGGTATTTGGGGCAAAATTTTCATGCCTAACTTGTTCGTTACACTCACTCACCCATACATCGAGGTTATTCAACCGTCAAAAGGTATAATCAACTCAACTGCTTTGTAGGTGAATCAAATTAAAGCAGTTTAAGCCTTACAAAATTTCTAAGACCACCCGTGTTGGGGGAGAATTTAGAACACCTGAATATGACGATAAGCACTCGTTACGAAGGATTTCATGCTTTCAGCTGATAAGAATATATCACAAGAATTTGTACATATATTGGGCCTTTACCAGAATTTGAACCAAACGATATTTGGTGCATCAATTTAAGGGCCAAAACAAAACCTCATTTTAAATTCAGGCAAATTGCGCCTTCTAAAGGGTGATACGGTCAAAATTTGGTCAATATAAACTTGACGTATTTCTTTCAATTTTGCATTTAAAAACCTGAACACCCCTCATTTTGAAGGTGTGTGTGTAGAATGTTGCTCCTATTTTGATTTTGGAATTCACTCTTCAGTTGTCAAAATGTCGTCCAAGCAAGAAGAGCAGCGTATCAAAATTTTGCGCGCGCATCGCGAAAATCCGAGCTACTCGCACGCAAAGCTGGCAATCGCTAAAAAATGCCAAATCAAACGTTACAAATGTAATTAAAGTGTTTGGGGAACGTTTGTCGACAGCCAGGAAGTCTGGATCGGGGGGAAATCGAAAACCGGAAGCCGCTGAGACGACAAAGAGAGTTGCCGGTAGTTTCAAGCGAAACCCTAACCTCTCTCTCCGAGATGCCGCAAATAAGCTGGGTGTATCGTCTACAACCGTGCATCGAGCCAAAAAACGAGCCGGACTATCGTAGTGACTCCAAATCGCGATGATAGACAAAATACGACGGCCAAAGCGCGATCCCGGAGGCTGTACACGACGATGCTGACGAAGTTTGACTGCGTGGTAATGGACGACGAAACCGACGTCAAAGCCGACTACAAGCAGCTTCCGGGACAGGAGTTTTATACGGCAAAAGGAAGGGGAAAGGTAGCAGATATTTTCAAGCACATAAAACTGTCAAAGTTCGAAAAAAAATATCTGGTTTGGCAAGCCATCTGTACCTGTGGCTTGAAAAGCAGCATTTTCATAGCTTCCGGGACTGTCAACCAAGAAATTTAAGTGAAAGAGTGTTTGAAAAAACGTCTGCTGCCTTTCCTAAAGAAACATGGTTGTTCTGTACTGTTTTGGCCGGATTTGGCATCTTGCCATTACGGTAAAAAGGCCATGGAGTGGTACGCCGCCAACAACGTGCAGGTGGTTCCCAAGGACAAGAACCCTCCCAACACGCCAGAGCTCCGCCCAATTGAGAAATACTGGGCTATTGTCAAGCGGAACCTAAAGAAGACCAAAAAACTGCTAAGGACGAGCAGCAGTTCAAGGCAAACTGGCTTTCTGCGGCGAAGAAGGTGGACAAGGTGGCTGTACAAAATCTGATGGCAGGTGTCAAGCGTGAGGCCCGGCAATTCGGATTTGGAAAAGCGAAAGCCTAACTGAATATTTTCCCCGAATTTTATACTAATTGAACTTGAAAAAGAAATTTAATTTGATTTTTTAAATAAACGATTTCACCGATTTACACGCGTTTTCCCTTGACCAAATTTCGACCGTATCACCCTTTAAATATGGAACATGTTTGTCGATTTTTATGAACTACAAGTGGGCATAAGTTCAATGCGAAGTTAGATGAATTTTCCTACGATTCGATCGATAATAAATGTGGCCATTTTTCGACATTTTTGTGGTTTTGAGCATGAAGATGAAAATTTTTTGTTGGCCAAGTCAAGAGCTACAACTTTGTTATATACCCCAAAAATAAATTCACAGCATTTTTCGAGCTATGGCCATACGAAAATTTCAAAAAGAGCTCAAAATCGAATTTGACGACAAAAGTTTAGAGGCTTATAAAAGACGAACGACAACCAATCTAGCAAAATCCGAAAATTACTATTCTCCTCTCATCGAGTACTTTCGGTTGGGATAAGTGATTTTTTGTTTGGATTTTGTATGTTGCACTCTGTAATTATGGACCTATTTGGACCAATTTTAGCATGAATGTTAGAGACCATATACAGTCGAAGCTCTGTTCAACGAACGATACATTGTCAGGCCCTTTCGTTATTTAGAAACAAGTAAGAAAGTCTAAAGTCGGGCGGTGCCGACTATATTATACCCTGCACCACTTTGTAGATCTAAATTTTCGATACCATATCACATCCGTCAAATGTGTTGGGTGCTATATAAAGGTTCGCCCCAAATACATACATTTAAATATCACTTGATTTGGACAGAATTTGATAGACTTCTACAAAATCTATAGACTCAAGATTTAAGTCGGCTAATGCACTAGGGTGGAACACAATGTTAGTAAAAAATATGGGAAACATTTAAATCTGAAGCAATTTTAAGGAAACTTCGCAAAAGTTTATTTATGATTTATCGCTCGATATATATGTATTACAAGTTTAGGAAAATTAGAGTCAGTTTTACAACTTTTCGACTAAGCAGTGTCGATTTTACAAGGAAAATGTTGGTATTTTGACCATTTTTGTCGAAATCAGAAACACATATATATGGGAGCTATATCTAAATCTGAACCGATGCCAACCAAATTTGGCACGCATAGCTACAATGCTAATTCTACTCCATGTGCAAAATTTCAACTAAATCGGAGCAAAAAATTGGCCTCTGTGGTCATATGAGTGTAAATCGGGCGAAAGCTATATATGGGAGCTATATATAAATCTGAACCGATTTCAATCAAATTTGGCACGCATGGCTAGAATGCTAAATCTACTCCCTGTGCAAAATTTCAACCAAATTGGGCAAAACTCGGGCTTCTGGGGCCATAAAAGTCCATATCGGGCGAAAAATATATATGGAAGCTATATCTAAATCTGAACCGAGTTCAATCAAATTTGGCACACATGACTATACTACCAATTGTGCTCCTTGTGCAAAATTTCAAGCTATAAAAAACGATAAAACTCTGGCTTCTGGGTCCATATAAGTGCATATCGGTCGAAAGATATATATGGGAGCTATATCTAAATCTGAATCGATTTCACCCAAATTTGGCACACATAGCTACAATGCTAAATCTACTCCTTGTGCAAAATTTCAACTAAATCGGAGCAAAAATTGGCCTCTGTGGTCATATGAGTGTAAATCGGGCGAAAGCTATATATGGGAGCTATATATAAATCTGAACCGATTTCAATCAAATTTGGCACGCATAGCTAGAATGCTAAATCTACTCCCTGTGCAAAATTTCAACCAAATAGGGTAAAAACTCTAGCTTTTAGGAATATTAGTCCATATCGGGCGAAAGATATATATGGGAGCTATATCTAAATCTGAACCGATTTCAATCAAATTTTGCACACTTGACTATACGACCAAGTGTTATGCCAATACAAAATTTCAAGCAAATCCGTATAAAACTCTGGCTGCTGGGTCCATATTAGTGCATATCGGGCGAAAGATATATATGGGAGCTATATCTTAATCTGAACCGATTTCAATAAAATTTGGCACACTTGACTATAGTACTAATTGTTCTTCTTGTGCAAAATTTTAAGCAAATTAGGATAAAACTCTGGCTTCTGTGGCCATATAAGTCCATATCGGGCGAAATATATATATGGGAGCTATATCTAAATCTGAACCGATTTCTTCCAAAATCAATAGGGATCTATTCTGAGCCAAAACACATACTTGTGCCAAATTTGAAGTCGATTGGACTAAAACTGCGACCTAGACTTTGATTACAAAAATGTGTTCACGGACAGACGGACAGACGGACAGACGGACATCGCTATATCGACTCAGGAACCCACCCTGAGCATTTTTGCCAAAGACACCATGTGTCTATCTCATCTCCTTCTGGGTGTTGCAAACATATGCACTAACTTATAATACCCTGTTCCACAGTGTGGAGCAGGGTATAAAAATCGTTAAATTGTATGGGAATATTAAGTATTAACTTTTATTGAAAATCGTAGTTTTTTAACAGGACGAGTAAAAATTCATAAGCATTTGCAAAAATTAAACTACAGAGGACTTAAAAATATTTCTTTAAATAATTCTAAAAAACTGATGAACTTGATATATCTACACTGAAAAAAATATTTACGTGATATTAAAGATTACGCAACCTCAAATTTAGGATACGCAATTTACACACTATTGAGGACAAATTTCTTTAAAAACATGAAATTTTAAATAAAAGAAAGTTTATAATCTTTGCTTCAAATTTTTTTTTTCATGAAATTTAGGACACTTTTTGAAAATTTGCGTCCCTTCGTTAAAGTTGCGTGTCTTTAAACTAAGGCAAATTTTCCTTAAAGTAAAGAAACACATTTCTGATTTAAAGAAATCGTCATTAAATTAAATGAAATATTGAATCTTTACATTTAAGATAAAAACGCTTCAAATATAGGCTAAGACTCATTTTGAGGATTTAGCATCTTTGGTTTAAAGTTTTTTTTTTTTTTTGGAATTAAGAAAATATTTTTTACTTGGAAGTATCCGTCATAATTTGGATTTTTACACTGACATTTGTTTGAACGTGAATAGCTTTATTAATATAGCGGAAAAATAGAATGAAAATTCGATAAATGAGATCTGTATCCTAATTTTAATTTTATAAATCCTAGATTTAAAGCCAGATAGGTCGCAAAAAAACCGTATTTTAAAGAACCCGCATATTTGGCCCAAAATCAATACCAAAATCCTTAAAGGAATGTCAAAATCTTTGAATCCAAGTAAACTTTTTTTTGAAAGGCCAGACATAGGTAGTGTTCATAGTAACATCTTCCTAAAACATGGTGTACGTACCATTGCTCTGCTGCTCCTGTCGGTATAGAAGTACTCTCAACGCTAGATTACCGTTTCGACCGAGCACCAAAAAAGCTCTGTATTCATTTCCCGTCGCGGAGCTGCCACTCTAACTAACCTAACTTTACCTAGTTACCCGACCATTGAATATGTGTTTCCAAACAGTCTAAATATCTTGGGAATGCCGTACTTTGTGGACATTTTCGAAGGACTAAAGCCATTCTCACAATCGTCAAATATTGCTGAATATTTTTCTGTTTATTTTCTTAAGATTAAAAGCATTTTCATTACATCGAACGTAAATTTTGTTCAACCGTTCTTTATTTAGAATACTCAATGTTAAGAATTTGGACGTTCGTTAAATTGGATTTTCATTAAATGGGATATTCGTTAAAAAGAGCTTCGACTGTATTTAACACGGATGAAAATTGCTCCTCCAAGAGGAGGGGGCTATATATAATTATGGACCGATATGGATCAATATTTGGATGGGCATTAGAGGCCATATACTTATACCATGTACCAAATTTCAGCCGGATCGGATGAAATTTGAAGACCTTGAGGAAAACTATTTTAATCAAGGGGTATAATTGCTAGAAATGCATTGGACTAAGTGTATTGAATTTTCAGGAGATTATATTGAAAAATAACAAGTATATATGGACGAAAGTTCGGCCAGGCCGAATCTTATGTACCCTCCACCATGGATTGCGTAGAAACTTCTACGAAAGACACAATCGAATTACTTGGGTTGTGGTATCTTAAATCGTTTTCTAAATTGTGAGTTAGTCCATACGTGGTATATATTACACAAAAAAAGGTATGTAGGTAAGTGTACAAATAATTACGAATCGATATGGACTTTTGCGCGGTACGTAGGGAGCCAGAATTGAAATATGGGGGTCGCTTATGTGGAGGCTATATACAATTATGAACTTTATATGGACCAATTTTTGTGTGATTGGGGACCGATTTATCTGAGGGCTGCATATAACTATAGACCGATATGGACCACTTTTGGCATGGTTGTTAAATATCATATACTACCACCACGTACCAAATTTCAACCAGATCGGATGAATTTTGCTTCTCCAAAAGGCACCGTAGGTCAAATCTGGGGATCGGTTTATATGGGGGCTATATATAATTATGGACTGATATGAACCAATTCCTGCATGGTTGTTGGATACCATATACTAACACCACGTACCAAATTTCAACCGAATCGGATGAATTTTACTTTTCCAAGGGGCTCCGGAGGTCAAATCTGGGGATCGATTTATATGGGGGCTATATATAATTATGGACTGATTTCGACCAATTTTTGCATGGTTGTTAGAGACCATATACTAACACCACGAACCAAATTTCAACCGGATCGGATGAATTTTGCTCCTCTAAGAGGCTCAGGAGGTCAAATCTGGGGATCGGTTTATATGGGGGCTATATAAAATTATGGACGGATTTCGACCAATTTTTGCACGGGTATTTGAGACCATATATATTAACACCACGTACCAAATATCAACTGAATCAGATGAATTTGGTCTTCAAAGAGGCTCCGGAGGTCAAATCTGGTGATCGGTTTATATGGGGGCTATATATAATTATACACCGATGTGGACCAATTTTTGCATGGTTGTTAAATACCATATACTTACACTATGTATCAAATTTCAGCCGGATCGGATGAAATTTGCTTCTCTTAGAGGCTCCGCAATCCAAATCGGGAAATCGGTTTATATGGGGGCTATATATAATTATGGACCGATGTGGACCAATTTTTTCACGGTTGTTAGAGACCATATACTTACACCATGTACCAAATTTCAGCGGGATCGGATGAAATTTGCTTCTCTTAGAGGGTCTGCAAGCCCAATTTGTTGGTCCGGTTATATGGGGGCTATACGTAAAAGTGGACCGATATGGCCCATTTGCAATACCAACCGACCTACATCAATAACAACTACTTGTGCCAAGTTTCAAGTCGATAGCTTGTTTCGTTTGGAAGTTAGCGTGATTTCAACAGACGGGCGGACGGACGGACATGCTTAGATCGATTCAGAATTTCACCACGATCGATTCAGAATTAAACCGATCCCTAGATTTGACCTCCGAAGCCTGTTTGAGGAGCAAAATTCATCTGATCCGGTTGAAATTTGGTACGTGGTGTTATTATATTGTCTCTAATAACCATGCAAAAATTGGTCCATATCGGTCCACAATTATATATAGCCCCCATATAAACCGATTCCCAGATTTGACCTCCGGAGCCTCTTGGAGGAGCAATATTCATCCTATCCGGTTGAAATTTGGTACATTGCGCTAGTATATGGCCGCTAACAGACATGCAAAGATTGGTCCATATCGGTCTATAGTCATATATAGCCGATCGCCTATCACACAAAAATTGGTCCATATCGCCAAAAATAATCTACCAACATTTTATTTCTATAGAAACTTTTGTGAAAATAGTATTTCTATAGAAAATTTTCTCAATATTTTATTTCTATAGAAAATTTTCTCAATATTTTATTTCTATAGAAAATTTTCTCAATATTTTATTTCTATAGAAAATTTTTTTAAAATTTTATTTCCATAGAAAATTTTGTTAAAATTTTATTTCTATAGAAAATTTTGTCAAAATTTTATTTTAATAGAAAATTTTGTCAAACTGAATTATATACTTATTTGATCGATCTTTTTTGATTTAATATATACCACGTATGGACTTACATACAATTTAGAAGACGGTGTTAGGAGGGTTTAAGATACCATCGGCAAGCGTTACCGCAACTTAAGTAATTCGATTTTGGATGGCAGTGTTTAGAAGAAGTGTCTACGCAATCAATGTTGGAGGGTACATAAACTTCGGCCCCGTATGGACTAACTTACAATTTAGAAGACGGTGTTAAGAAGGTTTAAGTCAGGGATCCGGAGCGGATCGGAGCGTGAAGCGGAGCGTGAAGCGGAGCGGAGCAAGCCCTTTTTTTGTCGGAGCGGGAGCGGCATTTCTAAAATCCGGAGCGGAGCGGTTTCCAAATGAAAAACCGCTCCGCTCCGAATAAAATATTACTTGAATGAAATGTGTAACTTTGAAATTACACTGTGTAGGTAATTTCAAATATAGCTAGTACTTAGCGTAGTGTGAGTAAACGTTTAAAATGTGCGATATGTATTTTTGTACGTACGTACATTGGGGAAAACACAACGTGTTTTTTTAGTAATTGTTTTCAAAAACGGCAAATGTCAAAATATATCTCTAGTATGTGTTGTAAAAGTAACAACAGTAAAAGTAACAACAATTTAATCCCGTATTACTACAAAGATGTTTGTAATGAACGTCAAATAAATGCAATTAAACGATCTTATTTATATTTAATTTTTTAGTTTTCTGAAAAAAATATTGTCGTGAAGTCAAAGATTTCATGTCCTTAGAATAAGAATGCAAATTTTGCTTAACATGGAAGACGCATTTCTCTAAAATAAAGTTTTCTCCTTGTCCAAATGTCAATAAACTTTTGAATGAAGTTGTAATGTCCTTATAATTAAGTGATTTTACTTAAAAATGTGTATCATAACATGAAAGATAAAATTTTTGAGGTAAGGTCAACGTGACTTTAATAATTAAGAAAAATTCTTTAAAATTAATAAAATTGTCTTTAAATTTGTTTCCTTTTTGCATCTTGCCTACAAAGCAAAAAATCGTTAAAAAATAAGACATGTTTTTCAACACTTTATTTTAAAGACGCTTTTTACTTGAAACATAGCATAATTTCTACTGGAAGTCGAGTCTTAATATGGAAAATAAAATTGTCGTTAACTCGTTTTTAAAGGATTTTGATAACAACTGACGAAAAAATCTGAAAAAATGAAAAATTAACATTTGCTTCCTGCCACCGTGGTGCAATGGTTAGCATGCCCGCCTTGCATACACAAGGTCGTGGGTTCGATTCCTGCTACGACCGAACACTAAAAAGTTTTTCAGCGGTGGATTATCCCACCTCAGTAATGCTGGTGACATTTCTGAGGGTTTCAAAGCTTCTCTAAGTGGTTTCACTGGAATGTGGAACGCCGTTCGGACTCGGCTATAAAAAGGAGGTCCCTTGTCATTGAGCTTAACATGGAATCGGGCAGCACTCAGTGATAAGAGAGAAGTTCACCACTGTGGTATCACAATGGACTGAATAGTCTAAGTGAGCCTGATACATCGGGCTGCCACATAACCTAACCTAACCTAGAAGCAAGTACATAACCCCCAAATTTAAAAGAGAATTGCGTCTTTAAAGTATCCTTACTTGTATTCTCCGCTTCTTTGGCTCGGAATTAATACCCAAACTGTTAAAGTAAAGACAAAATCTTTGGAACCGGGCATGCTTTTTTTCAGTGTAAGGACATTCATATTTGCTTTACTATTGTACTATATCCTAGCATTCTCTTATTTCTGATATTAGTTCTCGAAAATTTAATTAAAATTATGGATAGTTTCAATTTTGGTTGAAAAATGTGCGCATATATATTTATTTTAATTTTTTCTCACATTGAAAACTAATGACTTGATTAGTATTATTGCATGTTATCTACTTTGTTTTGAGAACGAACATTTCTTAAAAACGCTGTTCGAAAATGTATTTTTACAATAAAGGGAAAAAAGCGAAATTAGGTAACACTAGATCTGAGTAAGAATATTCGTAGGTATACCACGGGCTGATTTCGATGGAGGTTGTTGCAAACATAAACATACCCACACACATTACAAATATAATATAACAAAACCTCTTCTCTACGTCTGTTGCAAAACAAAAAAAAAACTTTCGGAGAGTAGTTACTTCTACTCTGTGTATAGACTTTCAATTCCAATCAGCGTTGCCGTTTTCGTCCGATCGGACCAAAATTGGTCCAAAAGATTTCTAATTTTTAAATTTGGTCCGATGGACGGACCAAACAGAATTTGGTGATTTTGGTCCATTTTCATAAATTTGGTTTCTATCACATATTAAATAGTAGATGGTGCACCGCAAAGAATATTGTCGGGAGGCCAAATATTTCACATGCTTAAAATACAAGTACTAATTTTGCTTAGAATAGAAGACGTATTTCTTTGAAATAAAGTTTTTTCCTTGTCTAAAAGTCTCTAAACTTTTCAATGAAGTCTTTTATAGCTAAAATGTGTATCCTAACATGAATGCAAATTTCGTTTTAATGAAGTCAAAATGGATTTAATATTTCTGAAAAAATCTTCAAAATTAATAAAATGTTTCAACACATTGTTTTAAAGTCATTATACCCTAAACCACATAGTGGTTAGGGTATAATAAGTTTGATCTGTCAAAAAATGTGCCTACACAGAAAAAAATATCACCAAAATATTTCCAATTAAAAAGTTAATTGAAGTTGGAAATGTTTTCAATTAATAAATTCTTTGATACAATTAACTTTGTAATCATGATAGAAACATTAAGTTAATTAAGTCAATGATAGAAAATTTTTAAATTTTTAATTAAAAAATTAATTGATACAATTAAATTTTTAATCAAATTCGGAAGTCTAATTCAGTTAAAAAAGTGTTGATTTTTTTTAGTTTTTAATTAAAAATGTATTTCAAGCAATCATTTGTTAATCCAAATAAAAACTCTAAGCCAGTTCAGAAAGTAATTAAAAATAGTTTCCTTATTTAATTAATAAATTAATTGAGTTTTGCAATCAACATCAATTACATTTTTAATTGAATCAATTAAAAAATTAATTGAAATTTGCTGAAAAAATCAATTAATTTTTTAATCAAGAATTTTTTCTATGCCCAATTAAAACTGTGATTGATACTATCATTTTCGTGATTGAAAACATTTCAATTAAAAAATTAATTGGATCAATTAATTTGGTGATTGAATCAGAAAAAAAATTTTTTTTGTGTACCAGAAATATTGATTTTAGACCCCATAAAATATATAACGATCGACTCAGAATCACCTCCTGAGTCGATCTAGCGCTTGGTGTCCGTCCGTCCGTCCGTCCGTCTGTCCATGTATTTGTTGTTCACAGGATTCCGGTCGCAATTATTAACCGATTATGATGAAATTTGGTACAGGGAGTTTTTTGGGCACAAGGACGAACGCTATTGAATTTGCAAGAAATCGGATCAAATTTAGATATAGCTCCCATATATATGTATCGCCCGATTTCGGCAAATGGGGTCACGCTGTGCTTTTTTCAAAAGGATCGTCGCCAAATTTGGCAGAAGGTAATCTTTTTCATCGCCCTTCAAGTCTGCAAAATTTCATCCAAATCGGTTCAGATTTAGATATAGCTCTCATATATATGTATCGCCCGATTTTCCCAGATTTAGCTATAGCTCCCATATATATGCACCGCCCGATTTTTCTAAATTTGGCTATTAAACCCTTATTTATCAACCGATCTTACTCAAAGTTGGCTAGATCCAGTCCACTATAGTACTAACGGTATGTGCAAAATTTCATCGAAATCGGTTCAGATGTAGATATAGCTCCCATGTATGTATCGCCCGATTTTGAAAAATTCGCCCCTAATAACCTTATTTTTTACCGTAGAGGCCTCATTTCTTAACTGATCTTTCTCAAATTTTGCACAAGGTAACCTTTTGTGGTATTAATTAAACCCGCAAAATATTATGAAAATTGGTTCAGATTATATAATTATATAATATAATTTTCTCGAAGAGGAGCGGAGCGGAGCGTGGAGCGGAGCGATTTTTTTTCTCGGAGCGGAGCGTGGAGCGGAGCGTTTTTCTTTTCTCCGGAGCGGGAGCGGAGCGGAGCGAAAAAAATGGACCGCTCCGGATCCCTGGTTTAAGATATCTTGCCATTGGCAAGTGTTACCGCAACCCAGGCAATTCGATTGTGGATGACAGTCTTAGTAGAAGTTTCTACGCAATCCATAAGATTCGGCCTGGCCGAACTTACGGCCGTATGTACTTGTTTTTTGGGTGAGGTTAAACATTTCAAATAACCTGCGGCAATTAAATGTAATCTTCTGAACGTCATATAATTATTTTCCAAGGTCCCTTTAAATGTTCTGCATTTTTAAACTCATTTATTTATACCAACATCTTCCGGTCAAACAGTATGGGTATTTAATTAACTAAACACTGCTTCAACAGCAAAATACCATTAATTATTCTTTCAAAGTAAATATAAATCATGAAGGCTTTTACACTCTCTCGAAAAGGGCCAGTAGCCATACAATTACAATGGATTTTTTGCTTAAGGAAGTGTGAAGCAAATCATTTCAATTACCACAAATAAATTTTTACCAACTTCTACCATTGGCATTTGAGTGTGAAATGTGCATTCGTTCACCTTGGCAACAAGGCAATACAGGTTGCGTGCTTTAAACTGCAGCCTGTGTCCAAATTCATATTTTAATGTATTTTCCCACCTTAGTAATATTAATATGCCCGTTTATACAAATACATAATCCTATGGCAGAGCGGTTCGTGCAATGTTGCATGCATAAAGGCCTGACTACTGAGTGGAAGGTAAATATTTATTATATTTTTTTTTAATATTATTGTGCACCGGAATAGAAATACTTTTCTTAATTTAAAAAGTAATTGTTTTACACATTTTCTGTCAAAGCAAAATATTTTTGCATTACCATAACGATTGCACACGAAATGTAAGTTGTAAGAGAAGAATACTTTTCATTTCATTATTATATTTCTTTCCCTATAAATTTTCGGTTCATATAAAACCACATTGGCTATTCAAAAATTATGAAAGTAAACGAGAACAAGTAAAAAGGACTACATTTGGGGTTAACCGATTATACTTTTCCACCCGAATGAAATGTTAGGTAAAGGAAGGTTCCGTTTGTTATAGAGTTCTATCACAAATCGGCCCGCTTCGCTGCGCCTTCCGAAGTACAATTACAGGAACATTTTGCGTTGAATTAGTCAATCATATCCTTCGAGCTGAAAACAAATTTCAAAAGATTTGAACTCTGTAAAGAGTAGGGTCAGGAGAAGTCTGACTGAGGAATGGGTGTTCGCTTTCCACCAATTTTAAATATATTCTGTATTCAAGATGTTGGACCCTCCTCTACATTTCCTGTGAATTTCAATCGTGTTTTGTCAAGTGGAGGCATCCTTCTCCTCAAGATACTTGAACTTTAAGCATCGTATTTCAACTACATACGAAGAATCCATATTTACTGCCCAAAAAATCGGAAAAAGGAAAAGTACTTAAAATTTGAGCATACTAACATTTATTAAATCCCAGCAAAAAAAAATCGTCGCCAAAAAAGTAGTGAAAATGTCCTTTTTGGATCCGGAAGTGGTGCAAAATTGGCGCAGAAGCGATGATTTTAACATGGGCTTGTCATAGGACAGATGTCCATCATTTCAACAGCCGTTGCACTGAATTTGCATCACTTCTCAAGGTGTGATGCGAATCCAGTGATTTGGCGGTGAATAAAGAAATTTTATGACATTTTGAGGAATAAATAAATATAAATTTTTTTTATGATTTTTAATGCATTATAACACTTGTCCGGAACGTTTGACATCAAATATTTTCAAAAATTTGCAATTTTTCTAGAAATGATTTAGAATTTGTTTCGCCAAATTTTCAATAATTTGCACTATTTTATTAATTTTTAATCTGTTTTTAACCCATTTGAAACAATAAAATTTTAAATTTCCCATTAAAAATATGAAAAAAACAAGTTATAAACAAGTATATACGGCCGCAAGTTCAGCCAGGCCGAATCTTATGTACCCACCACCATGGGTTGCGTAGAAACTTCTACGAAAGACTATCATCCACAATCGAATTACTTGGGTTGTGGTATCTTAAAACTTCTTAACATCGTTTTCTAAATTGTTATTTAGTCCATACATGGTATATATTAGACAAAAAAGTTATGTATAGTTAAGTCTACAAATAATTACGAATCGATATGGACTTTTTGTACGTAGAGAGCCAGAATTGAAACTTGATATGGACCAATTTTTGTGTGATTGGGGATCGATTTATCTGAGGGCCATATATAACTATAGACCGATATGGACCTAGTTAAGCATGGTTGTTAACGACCATATACTAGCACAATGTACCAAATTTCAACTCACTCGGATGGAATTTGCTCCTCCAAGAGGTTCCAAAACCAAATCTCGGGATCGGTTTATTGGGGATCTTCCCGAATGGGAAGAATTTTGCTCTTCCAAGGGGCTCTGGAGGTCAAATCTGGTGATCGGTTTATATGGGGCCTATATATAATTATGGACCGATATCGACCAATTTTTGCATGGGAGTTTGCGGCCATATATAAACACCACGTACCAAATTTCAACTGAATCAGATGAATTTTGGTCTTCCAAGAGGTTCCGGAGGTCAAATCTGGTGATCGGTTTATATGGGGGCTATATATAATTATGAACCGATGTGGACCAATTTTTGCATGGTTGTTAGAGACCATATACTAACATCGCGTACCAAATTTCAGCCGGATCGGATGAAATTTGCTTCTCTTAGAGGCCTCGCAAGCCAAATCGGGGGATCGGTTTATATGGGGGCTATATATGATTATGGACCGATGTGGACCAATTTTTGCATGGTTGTTAGAGACCATATACTTACACCATGTACCAAATTTCAGCCGGATCGGATGAAATTTGCTTCTCTTAGAGGCCTCGCAAGCCAAATCGGGGGATCGGTTTATATGGGGACTATATATAATTATGGACCGATGTGGACCAATTTTTGCATGGTTGTTAGAGACCATATACTGATACCATGTACCAAATTTTAGCCGGATCGGATGAAACTTGCTTCTCTTAGGGGCCTCGCAAGCCAAATCGGGGGATCGGTTTATATGGGGGCTATATATAATTATGGACCGATGTGGACCAATTTTTGCATGGTTGTTAGAGACCATATACTAACACCATGTACCAAATTTCAGCCGGATCGGATGAAATTTGCTTATCTTAGAGGCCTCGCAAGCCAAATATTGGGGTCCGTTTATATGGGAGCTATACGTAAAAGTGGACCGATATGACCCATTTGCAACACCATCCGACCTACATCAATAACAACTACTTGTGCCAAGTTTCAAGTCGATAGCTTGTTTCGTTCGGAAGTTAGCGTGATTTCAACAGACGGACGGACGGACATGCTCAGATCGACTCAGAATTTCACCACGACCCAGAATATATATACTTTATGGGGTCTTAGAGCAATATTTCGATGTGTTACAAACGGAATGACAAAGTTAATATAGCCCCCATCCTATGGTGGTGGGTATAACAAGTACGTAAAGTAGAAAGTCGGGCGGGGCCGACTATATCATACCCTAAACCACCATTACAGAATTAGTAATCATAAGCATTTGTGGGGTAACATATAGGTCTGGGAGATAAACCGCAGTTGCATCTTTAAGAAAATTAAGGGGTACATGTCTATGGGTGCTTTGTGTCAATCTGACTATAGCTCATAGTCAATGTGCCAGGGAATATGTCCGGTTTACCCTACAAGTACAAAAAGAGTTCCCTACTTTCCCATACATTCCCAAACAATTTTCCCTACTATATTTTTCGTTAAATTTAAAAAATTTTACAAAACAAAAACGGCTCTAAGTACTTTATTATCTTAAAACATGAATATGCAACGTATATAACTTAGAATATAAATTTGTATTACCACCACGGTTGCCACAGCTGGTGGAATTCTACCCAAATTAGTAATCTTTTTTGTTAAATCTCTATAAATATAAAATTTTGGAAAAGTTTCTATAAACAAATTTTTGTGAGTAATTTTTCTATAGAAATAAAATTTTGACAATAAATTCTATAGAAATAAAATTTTGAGAAAAAATTCCACAGAAATAAAATTTTGAGAAAATTTTTTATAGAAATAATATTTTGAAAAAAAAAAATCTATAGAAATACAATTATGACAAAATGTTCTATAGAAATAAAATGCTGACAAAATGTTCTACAGGAATAAAGTTTACCACACATTGTTAAAGATCAAGCCTTGCCGGCTTCTAATTTCCTCCTCTAGAGCCACCAAAATGTAAAAATTATTGCAAATTGTGTTGAGTGAAAATGTCCTATATCGTGGCCCTACGTATCTACAAGACGCTAAATATTAGAAAAACCCTACACGCAAAGAAAAAAAAACGTTTGGAAAACGTGTACCGAAAACGTTTTTCTTTTGTTAGAGTTTTTTGAATTGCTTCGAAAATTTTAAACTTTTATCACCAAAAAAATTCGTTTGTTACAAAGTTTTTATTTTTTCAATAAAAAAAGTTATTTTTGAAACAACAACAGAGTCCATTTCGTTTATATCAAACACTGTTCTTTTCTGACTTTTGGTCTTTAATAAAACACATTTTACAGTTCAAAATTTAATATAGTACAATGTAATGTTGAACATTTTTTTTCGGAATCTTCCGAACATATGTAGAATGTATGTAAAAAAAAAAAAAAAAACTTTGGTCGAAGCAGGGATCGAACCCACGACCCTTGGCATACAAGTCGGACGTAGCAACCACTGCTCCACGGTGCCAAACTAAATGTTTGTTTCTGTTAAATAAACTTTTTTTATTCGGTTCGTGGGCGCCTATATAAATATAACTTATATGGATATTTATCTCTTGATGACCATAACAGGTACATAGCTCAGTGGTTAGTGTGTTGGCTTACAAAGTGCATGGTCCGCGGTTCGATTCTCCGTCCAGGCGAAAGGTAAAAAAATTTTAAAAATTTACAAAATCGTATAATTTCTTCTACATTGTTTGTATTACAGAAAAAGGTGCTAAGAACTAAAAATCTTCGTGGAAGTGAGAAAGATGTGAGGGAAAATGCAATTAGCCAGAAAAAAAATTTTTTTGAGTTAGTCTTTATGAAATTGTTTTTACATCCTGGAAAAGAATAAACGTTTATCACAAAAAGTATATACTTTTCTTCCAAATACACTTCCTTACAGCGAAAAGCAAATGAGAAACGAACTTTGTTTGTCTAAAATTTCGTTTGGGAGGAAAGAATTATTTTTTTGCGTGTACATATAGGGAATTTCCCCTACTTCTAGCAACACTGGCTGTGTTGATATTGCACCTACGGAGTTAGTATGCCACTAATATTGAGCCCATTATTAAAAAAGAGAAAATCGTTAAATTAGTGTGGGTAATAAAGGGTGATTCTTTTGAGGTTAGGATTTTCATGCATTAGTATTTGACAGATCACGTGGGATTTCAGACATGGTGTCAAAGAGAAAGATGCTCAGTATGCTTTGACATTTCATCATGAATAGACTTACTAACGAGCAACGCTTGCAAATCATTGAATTTTATTACCAAAATCAGTGGCAGAAAATCCGCTTTTTTATCGACAAATTTTGTTCAGCGAGGAGGCTCATTTCTGGTTGAATGGCTACGTAAATAAGCAAAATTGCCGCATTTGGAGTGAAGAGCAACCAGAAGCCGTTCAAGAACTGCCCATGCATCCCGAAAAATGCACTGTTTGGTGTGGTTTGTACGCTGGTGGAATCATTGGACCGTATTTTTTCAAAGATGCTGTTGGACGCAACGTTACGGTGAATGGCGATCGCTATCGTTCGATGCTAACAAACTTTTTGTTGCCAAAAATGGAAGAACTGAACTTGGTTGACATGTGGTTTCAACAAGATGGCGCTACATGCCACACAGCTCGCGATTCTATGGCCATTTTGAGGGAAAACTTCGGAGAACAATTCATCTCAAGAAATGGACCGGTAAGTTGGCCACCAAGATCATGCGATTTGACGCCTTTAGACTATTTTTTGTGGGGCTACGTCAAGTCTAAAGTCTACAGAAATAAGCCAGCAACTATTCCAGCTTTGGAAGACAACATTTCCGAAGAAATTCGGGCTATTCCGGCCGGAATGCTCGAAAAAGTTGCCCAAAATTGGACTTTCCGAATGGACCACCTAAGACGCAGCCGCGGTCAACATTTAAATGAAATTATCTTCAAAAAGTAAATGTCATGGACCAATCTAACGTTTCAAATAAAGAACCGATGAGATTTTGCAAATTTTATGCGTTTTTTTTTTAAAAAAAGTTATCAAGCTCTTAACAAATCACCCTTTAATTACAAATTTGTAAAAATCGAGCAATATTCTTATGTAAGAGCTACAAGTACGTATAAGTACGATCGGCTAGTACAACAAAATTTGAAATTTGAGTAACATTGGTTAATAAATAAGAGTACTATGGCCAAATTTGGGAAAATCGAGCGATGCATATATATGGAAGCTATATCTAAATCTGAACCAATTTGCATAATATTTTGCGGGTTTGATTAATACCACAAAAGGTTACCTTGTGCAAGATTTGAGTAAGATCAGTTAAGAAATGAGGCCTGTATGGTCAAACATTAGGTTATTTGGGGCGAATTTTTCAAAATCGGGTGATACATATATGGGAGCTATATCTACATCTGAACCGATTTCGATGAAATTTTGCACATATAGTTAGTACTATAGAGGTCTGGATCTATCCAACTTTTAGTAAGATCGGTTAATAAATAATGGTTCTATGGCCAAATTTGGGAAAATCGGGCTATACATATATATGGGAGCTATATCTAAATCTGAACCGATTTCAATGATTTTTGGCACATATAGTTAGTGCTATAGAAGACTACATTTAGCCAAATTTGAGTAAGATCGGTTGATAAATAAAGGTTTTGTGGCCAAATTTGAGAAAATCGGGCGATACATATATATGAGAGCTATATCTAAATCAGAACCGATTTGGATGACATTTTGCAGACTTGAAGGGCGATGGAAAAGATTACCTTCTGCCAAATTTGGTGACGATCCGTTTGAAAAAAAGCGCAACGTGACCCCATTTGTCGAAATCGGGCAATACATATATATGGGAGCTATATCTAAATTTGATCCGATTTCTTCCAAATTCAATAGCGTTCGTCCTTGTGCCCAAAAACCTCCCTGTACCAAATTTCATCAAAATCGGTTAATAATTGCGACCGGAATCCTGTGAACAACAAATACATGGACAGACGGACGGACGGACGGACACCAAGCGCTAGATCGACTCAGGAGGTGATTCTGAGTCGATCGGTATATATTTTATGGGGTCTAAAATCTATATTTCTGGTAGGCACATTTTTTGGCCGATCAAACTTATTATACCCTGACCACTATGTGGTTTAGGGTATAAAAATGTACTCAAATAAACTTCCTGTGCAGTTAAAATAAAGAACATCTTTCGGAGGACATTTTTGGAAGTGCTTTTAATGTTGTGCCTTAAGAAGAACTTCCAAAATTTGTTTTGCTGGGAAGCAATAGACTCTAATAGATGATTCATTTCTTTCCGGGAAAAAATGTGCTAGTTCCAAAGATTAATTTTCTCATATTTCGTAAAGAGTCAGTAGCAGATATTAATGTTCCAAATAAAATTTAATATTTTCGCAATTTTGGTCAAAATTTTTTGTGCAAACATGAACTTTTGAGTTTTTAATTTATTTATAAATCGTCTGGTGCATCATAAATGTTATAATTTTGTGTAAAATTGGAAAACTGCAATAAGGAATACGAAAGAGAACGAAAGCGTGCTCTTTTTTGCTTCGTTTATTCTCAATCTTCGGAACAGTCAAACATAGATTAACACGGATGAACCATCTATATAAGTATATGGCCTATGATGTCTTTCGTCAACACTCTTCGTCTTTAATGTAAAGTTAGTCTCCGTCGTCTCTCTCTCTCTCTCTCTCTCTCTCTCTCTCTATGGCATCTCTAAGCATATACATGGAATTTCTAAATTAAAATAGATTTGTATCTACACTTGTTATATTGAAGAAAATTTGCGATGTAACATATTAATATTTATATTCCAAACATAATATGATCCCACTTAAAACTAGCGTGTTAAAAAATTGAATCCCAAACGCATATTTTACATTTCATATATTTTCTTTTCTGTTCGTGTATATATAGCGCTTAGGCAGCTACTTTCACCCATAGAGCTTTAAAATAGAATTTTCCACTTTTCACACCGTCTTCCGTTTAAGTTTCAGGGTTAATGGTTCTATGAGTGCAGAACACCTTAAAGATATTCTTTGTACCATTGTGCCGAACTAACTAATCTCGTTCACAAAAGTGTTTCCTCTTATAATTTTCCTACAATTCAAGGGCCTTAAATTGCTCAATTCAACGTTGCAAAGGGCACCGATTTGCTTGTTTTGTCCCACATGGCATAAACACTCAGCAGTATCTTAAGGAGGCAACTTCCTCGGCTCATTACTTACCAAGCAATCCATGTAAATGAAGTTGCACTCACTGCTTGTTGTTATGTGCAAGCAGCCTAGGTGCCAAATACCTGGTACACTCCATGGGGAAAATGATGGGCGTATCAGAAGGTACCTTGCGTGTAGTGTAGATGCCTCACAAAAGAAGGAAGGAACACATTATTTAGAATCGTACAATGGATGGTGCCTTGGTACATTAGTCGTTAAATATGTGGAAGTGGTTTGGTTGAAGATTTGCCGATGTTTTAAAGTGCATTTCTACTTTCATGGCGTTTGGTTGTAGTGAATGAGAACTTTCTTTTAGTCCTTATGTCTTAAGAATTCTTTATTTTTCCATTCCATGCTTGAACCTGAAATATGTAACATAATACAATAGCCTGTTGTGCCATATACGGATATGAGTCTCTACATTATTTTCACACTGAGACAAATAATTCAAATTAGATTTCGATTTGTTGTTGCATTAGTATAGTAAAAAAAGCCGAAATAAAAACAATTATACACGGACATAAGTTCTGCCGGGCCGAATCTTAAATATCCACCACCATGAATCAAAAAATATAATTGTTTCCCTAGAAAACTCTTCGTCATGTTACTTGAATTTCAGGCTGCGTCTTAGGTGGTCCATTCGGAAAGTCCAATTTTGGGCAACTTTTTCGAGCATTTCGGCCGGAATAGCCCGAATTTCTTCGGAAATGTTGTCTTCCAAAGCTGGAATAGTTGCTGGCTTATTTCTGTAGACTTTAGACTTGACGTAGCCCCACAAAAAATAGTCTAAAGGCGTCAAATCGCATGATCTTGGTGGCCAACTTACCGGTCCATTTCTTGAGATGAATTGTTCTCCGAAGTTTTCCCTCAAAATGGCCATAGAATCGCGAGCTGTGTGGCATGTAGCGCCATCTTGTTGAAACCACATGTCAACCAAGTTCAGTTCTTCCATTTTTGGCAACAAAAAGTTTGTTAGCATCGAACGATAGCGATCGCCATTCACCGTAACGTTGCGTCCAACAGCATCTTTGAAAAAATACGGTCCAATGATTCCACCAGCGTACAAACCACACCAAACAGTGCATTTTTCGGGATGCATGGGCAGTTCTTGAACGGCTTCTGGTTGCTCTTCACTCCAAATGCGGCAATTTTGCTTATTTACGTAGCCATTCTACCAGAAATGAGCCTCATCGCTGAACAAAATTTGTCGATAAAAAAGCGGATTTTCTGCCAACTTTTCTAGGGCCCATTCACTGAAAATTCGACGTTGTGGCAGATCGTAAGTCTATTCATGATGAAATGTCAAAGCATACTGAGCATCTTTCTCTTTGACACCATGTCTGAAATCCCACGTGATCTGTCAAATACTAATGCATGAAAATCCTAACCTCAAAAGAATCACCCTTTACTTTGCCAAGCAAACATATGTATATACCAACATAGCAATCGGAAGACTTACCATATTGGGCGCTATACCAAAACATGGACCGATCCACACCATATTTGCTACACCTATTTACGAACCGAAAACACATCTAAATTTTGAATTTCTATTTAGGGACCGAAAACACCTCTAAATTTTGAATTTCCGGCAAATCGGATAAAAATTACGGTGTCTCGAAGACAAATCGGGAGATCGGTCCATATGTGTGGTATATCAAAATCGATCGATACGCTCTATATTCGGCTTGCGTATGTGTGGGCCCAAAATAACTCTTGATTTTGAAATTTCCGGCAAATCAGAGAAAAATTGCTGTGTCTCGAAGTCAAATCGGGATACGGCCCATATTTGGCTTACTTATGGACCAATAAATCGATCGATACGCTCTATATTCGGCTTGCGTATGTGTGGACCCAAAATAACTCTTGATTTTGAAATTTCCGGCAAATCGGATAAAAATTGCTGTGTCTCGAAGTCAAATCGGGATACGGCCCATATTTGGCTTACTTATGTGTAAGCCATATATGGCTTATGTGTAAGCCATTATGGCTTAGATTCCTCTAGAAACGAGGAGACGAATTTTCACTTTGTAAAACCTCTGACATTTCGGTTTTTGAACTTTTTGAGGAACTGCACCGTCTTCTCTTAAATGTAAAGATGTATGCACAATCAATATAAATTCCATGGAATATATTGAATATCCGATTTGGGGTCTTGAAGGGTCTATTTTCTATCCAATTTGCCTGAAATTTGAAATCTAGAGGTATTTTAGGACCATTAAGAGTTTTTTTTTATACCCTCCACCATAGGATGGGGGTATATTAACTTTGTCATTCCGTTTGTAACACATCGAAATATTGCTCTAAGACCCCATAAAGTATATATATTCTGGGTTGAAATTTGGTGCCTGATGTTAGTATACGGTCTCTAACAACCATGCAAAAATTGGTCCATATCGGTCCATAAATATATATAGCTCCCATATAAACCGATCCCCAGATTTGACCTCCGGAGCCTCTTGGAGGAGCAAACTTCATCCTACCCGATTGAAATGTGGTACGTGGTGTTAGTATATGGTCTCTAACAACCATGCAAAAACTGGTCCATATCGGTCCATAATTATATATAGCTCCCATATAAACCGATCCCCAGATTTGGCCTCCGGAGCCTCTTGGAGGGGCAAAATTCATCCGATCCGTTTGAAATTGGTTACCTGATGTTAGTATACGGTCTCTAACAAGCATGCAAAAATTGGTCCATATCGGTCCATAATTATATATAGCTCCCACATAAACCGATCCCCAGATTTGAAATCTGGAGCCTCTTGGATGAGCAAAATTCATCCGATCCAATTGAAATTTAGTACGTGGTGTTAGTATATGGTCTCTAACAACCATGCAAAAATTGGTCCATATCGGTCCATAATTATATATAGCTCCCATATAAACCGATCCCCAGATTTGACCTCCGGAGCCTCTTGGAGGGGCAAAAGTCGTCCGATGAGGTTGAAATTTGGTACATTTCAATAGTATATGGCCTCTAACAGCCATGTAAAAATTGTCAAATTTTATTACTATAGAAAGTTTTGTCAAAATTTCATTTCTATAGAAAGTTTTGTAAAAAGTTTATTTCTATAGCAATGTTTGTCAACATTTTATTTCCATAGAAAATTTTGTCAAAATTTTATTTCTATAGAAAATTTTGTAAAAAATTTATTTCTGTAGAAAATTTTTTCAACATTTTATTTTTATAGACAATTTTGTCAACATTTTATTTCTATAGAACATTTTGTCAACATTTTATTTCTATAGAAAATTTTGTCAACATTTTATTTCTATAGAAAATTTTGTAAAAATTTTATTGCTATAGAAAATTTTGTCAACATTTTACTTCCATAGAAAATTTTGTCAACATTTTATTTCTATAGAAAATTTTGTCAAGTTTTTATTTCTATAGAAAATTTTGTCAAAATTTTATTTCTATAGAAAATTTTGTCAAACTGAATTATATACGTATTTAATCGGCCTTTTTTTTTTGTTTAATATATACCCCTTATGGACTAACTTACAATTTAGAAGACAGTGTTAAAAAGTTTTACGATACCTTGCCATCGGCAAGTGTTATCGCAACCCAAGTAATTCGATTGTGGATGACAGCCTTTAGTAGATCCTTACAGACTAATATGTACAAACAAAGATAAAGATAACTACTGGTTTAAGTGTAAAATAATATTTCTCTTCAGAACAACTCGTTGCTCAGACAGATTTATAATGGCATAATATTTATTGAACTGAAGGCATAACCTTCGTAACGGATCGTTTTTTGCATAATCTGATCTATAATACGGAATGTTTAGCGGTTCAAAATTTCTGCTACATCTAACAGGTATGTTAAATGACAGTTTGTTGAGAAGAAACTCAGAATCAATTTCACCTTGAATTATATTCATTATGAAAGAAATATTTAACATAGTTCTACGACTTTGCAGTGAGGGTAATTTTATAAGATTTAGGCGAAATTGATACGATGGTAAAGACTGGCGATCCCAACCTCTGTGTCGAAGGCAGAATAGAAGAAATTGCTTCTGGACGGATTCAATCTTATTTGAGTGGATTGTATAATATGGATCCCAAATTATAGAACCATACTCAAGGTTGCTTCGTACTAATGAAGTGTAAAGTATCTTGGTAATTGAGAAATCTCTAAATTCATTACTGCAACGTTTCATGAATCCGAGAGTAACAAATGCCTTACTGATGGCCATAGACATATGTTGGCGAAAGTTCAGTCGCTGGTCCATTACCAATCCAAGATCCTTGAAAGAATCTACTACTTCCAGCTCGTTAGTCCCAATAGAATAACTCGACTCGAATACAGTTCTTCTCGAAAAGCGCATCAATTTACATTTCGAGATATTTAATTCCATTAAATTTATCTCACACCAATCATAAAAGTTATCAAGGTCGAACTGAAGATACCTTCGTTCGTCGGGATTATTATAGGAACGAAATATCTTTACGTCATCCACGAACATATGAATATGAGAAAATTTTACAACTGATGGGAGGTCATTGATGAATAGACAAAATAAAACAGGTCCGAGGTGGCTGCCCTTAACACTTAACACATTGTGTCCGACCAATTAAATACGAATGAAACCATTTCAATAAAGGTTCGCTGAAGCCAATCATATCCAACTTATGTAAAAGGAGAGCATGATTGACTTTGTCGAAAGCTTTACTGAAATCAGTGTATGTTGTATCTGTCTGAAAGCGATCCCTAAAAGCATCATTAACCAAACAAGTAGTTGTGCCAAAAATGGTGAGTATCGGTCCATGTTTTGGTATAGCCCCAATATAGACTGTAGGTGCTGTACGCAATTCATACTTTATAATATAACAAAATTTTATAACACAGAACACATGATAGATTTGAATTTAAAGTTTGTAAAAACACAAAAAAATTATGGCATACATTCATTCGTTATTTTCCTTTGTTCTTATCAAATACAGAAAACATAATTAAAAAAAAAAAAATTAGAAACCAATTTTTATTTAATTTGGTATCCTGCCACTACAATTGACAATCCTGCTACTTCTCGGGCTTCTAGAATGCGTAGTTTTTATCCAATTTGCCTGAAATTGGAAATCCGGAGGTATTTTAGAACCGTAAAGAGTTGTTTCAAAAATAGTGAGTATCGGTCCATGTTTTGGTATAGCTCCCATATATACCGATATTCTGATTTTACTTCATGAGCTTATAGAATCCGTAGTTTTAATCCAATTTGCCTAAAATTGGAGATCTAGAGGTATCTTAGGACCACAAATACGTGGGCCGCAAATGGTGAGTATCCGTCCATGTTTTGGTATATCCCCCATATAGACCGATCTCCCGAATTTCTTTCTTGGGCTATTGAAACCGTAGTTTTTATCCAATTTTCATAAAATTGAAAATCTAGAAGTACTGTAGCACCATAAAGAGGTGTGCCGAAAATGGCGAGTATCGGTTCCTGTTTTGGTATATTCCCCGTATAGACCGATCTCCCAATTTTATTTCTTGGGCTTATAGAAACCGTAGTTTTTATTTAATAGCACGAAATTTGAAATCTGTAGGTATTTGAGGACCATAAAAAGGTGTGGCAAAAATGGTGAGTATCGGTCCATATTTTGGTATTGCCTCCATATAGACCGATCTCTCGATTTCACTACTTGGGCTTCTAGAATGCGTAGTTAAATTGGATATAGACCGATCTCCTGATTTTACTTCTTGAGCTTTTAGAATCCGTAGTTTTAATCCATTTATCCAATTTGCCTGAATTTGGAGATCTAGAGGTATTTTAGGACCACAAATACGTGTGCTGAATATTGTGAGTATCGGTCCATGCTCCTTGGGTTTCTAGAAACCGTATTTTTTTTCGATTTGCATGAAATTGTAAATATACTGGTATTTTAGACTCAAACAAGTATATACGACCGTAAGTTCGGCCTGGCCGAATCTTATGTACCCTCCTCCATGGATAGCGTAGAAACTTCTACGAAAGACTGTCATCCACAATCGAATTACTTGGGTTGTGGTATCTTAAAACTTCTTAACATCGTCTTCTAAATTGTGAGTTAGTCCATACGTGGTATATATTAGGCAAAGGCAAGGTATGTATAGGTAAGTCTACAAATAATTACGAATCGACATGGACTTTTGCACGGTACGTAGAGAGCCAGAATCGGAATATGGGGGTCGCTTATATGGGGGCTATATACAATTATGAACTTGATATGGACCAATTTTTGTGTGATTGGGGATCGATTTATCTGAGGGCTATATATAACTATAGACCGATATGGACCTAGTTAGGCATGGCCATATACTAGCACAATGTACCAAATTTCAACTGACTCGGATGAAATTTGCTCCTCCAAGAGGCTCCAAAACCAAATCTCGGGATCGGTTTATATGGGGGCTATATATGATTATGGACTGATGTGGACCACTTTTGGCATAGTTGTTAAATGTCATATACTACCACCACGTACCAAATTTCAACCAGATCGGATGAATTTTGCTTCTCCAAAAGGCATCGGTTTATATGAGGGCTATATATAATTATGGACTGATATGAACCAATTTCTGCATGGTTGTTCGATACCATATACTAACATCACGTACCAAATTTAAAACGAATCGGATGAATTTTGCTCTTCCAAGGGGCTCCGGAGGTCAAATCTGGGGATCGGTTTATATGGGGGCTATATGTAATTATGGACTTATGTGGACCAATTAATGCATGGGCATTAGAGACCATATACTTACATCATGTACCAAAATTTCAACCGGATCGGATGAAATTTACTACTCTTAGAGGCTCCGCAAGCCAAATCGGGGATCGGTTTATATGGGGGCTATATATAATTATTGACCGATGTGTACCAATGTTTGCATAGTTGTTAGAGACCATATACCAAATTTCAGCCGGATAGGATGACATTTGCTTGTCTTAGAGGCTCCGCAAGCTCCGCTTAGAGGCTCCTACCTTTGCTCAAATAAAGACGTCAGCAAGGTGTCCCAGGAACGGAGGAATATCCCATTAGAAGAAGATAAGAACGTGTCACATATTTTGTGAATGTGTGGAGTGTGCATAGTCAGCAAGGTTACTTTTTTAACAAATAAATACACGATTGATATTTATTTCTCACAAAAACGGACTGGAAAGTGGTAAATGTTTACTTTTCGCTGAATGTTAACCGTTTCACAACTTTATCTGAAGCAGCAAATAAACAAATAACAAAAAAGAACGAGGGACATATATGAACTGTCAGTGTGGAACAGTGATGCCAAATATTATGTATGCACTGCTAAAGATATATTATACACATAGATGTGAATGTGAATAGTGTGAATGGGGGAACCCCGTAAAAGTATGTCAAACAATTACACGGCAAATACTACACCACAAGCAAAGAGAAGATTAGTCGAAACATCACCGGAATTTGGAATAATGGCGAAGAAACCGGTAGGAAATATGGATGTTGAGAAACTCCTGAACATTATGAAAACTACAATGAACACATTGCTGGAAGAAAAATTGGAAAGTCTCCCGACAAAGAAAGATATAGATGAGATCAAATCAGCAATAGCTTCAACAAACGCAGAACTGGTCGATTTTATAGCTGAATATACTTTGTGAATACAGGAAATAGCAGCATTAAGGAATAATAGAGATGAGGATTTTTATACTATTCGTTGGCTGGAACACGAAATTAAAAATACCAAATTGCTATTTAAAAACATATCATTTGAAAAAACGGCAACAGAATCAGTGTTAAAAATTTGCACCGAAAAACTATCTATCAGCCCAAAAATATTAACGGCGTACACAGTGGCACAATATAAAGGTAAATATACAATAATAGCCGAGTTTGATACAGAAATGACTGTGGCGCAAGTATTGGGAGCAATTAGGAATCTAAAAGGTACGGATATATCGATCTATAGAGACCTAAACCCAAGACGCAGAAAGAATAAATCCAGAATGTTACAACTTAAGAAACAGTTTTTACAAATCAGCAAGGCTCCGCAAGTCAAAGCGGGGGATCGGTTTATATAGGCTATACGTGAAAGTAGACCGATATGACCCATTTGCAATACTATCCGACCTACATCAGTAACAACTACTTGTGCAAAGTTTCAAGTCGATAGCTTCTTTCGTTCGGAAGTTAGCGTGATTTCAACAGACGGACGGACGGACATGCTCAGATCGACTCAGAATTTCACCACGATACAGAATATATATACTTTATGGGGTCTTAGAGCAATATTTCGATGTGTTACAAACGGAATGACAAAGTTAATATACCCCCATCCTATGGTGTAGGGTATAAAAAGATGTATCGGATATAGTTTTTATCGGTCCATTTGGTAGGCCCCTATAAAGACTGATTTCACTTCATGAGGGTATAGGAGGACACTGATTATGAAAATTGCTTGAAACTGAATGCAAAGTCTCCAGATTTTACTTCTCGTAATCATTTCAATAATGTGGGTGAAAAACTACAAATTTTAGATTTCAAAACAAAGCGTTATTTCATAACTTTCTTGCACGCTTACAAGGGATGTTAATGATTCCTGTAAAACTCAAACAAAAATGGTTCTTATAAATACTGAATTTGATATAGTCTTCATAGGTAAAATCTTTAAATGTATCTTCGGGAAGTGTACTGGTTGAACTGTCATATCTGTCATCAAACCCTCCTGAAATTTCTAAGGAAACTATATTATTTGATTCATTGTGGTGGGTATTTAAGATTCGGCCCGGCCGAACTTACTGCTATATATACTTGTTAAATATTAATTAATTTATCTTCCTCCTCAATTTCTTATGCGGAGACAGTTCGCTGTCAATTATGGTCAAAGCACACAATAATACTGAAAGAATTTGGCAAACAAAATGCAAGCCAACCAACGACACTAAAATCGAAACATTAAATTGAAAATTCTCTGTACATGTAAGAAAAAAAACAGATTGCTGGTTTTGAAAATCTATGAGAGTATCGAAGAGAGCAAACTTTATTTTACGCTTGTTTCTTGTTTTAATTCAAAACAAGCTTAAACCAAATTTTAAGCACTTCAATTGCACAAATAAGCACACTTTGTACATAATATGAGTACAACTCAGTATTTGCGTACTTAACATTTTAAGTGCGAATTCAGGCTAAATGTAAGACTTTGAAACTCTATTTTAGAAGTCTACTTTTCTTTGGGTGTACATGTGTATATCGTCCTACAATTTCTCCCTGATCAAGAATATATATAATTTATATAGTCGGAAATCGATATTTCGATGTGTTACAAATGGAATGACAAACTTATTATACCCCCATCACCATTCTATGGTGGTGGGTATAAAAAATGAAATTAAGGGATGGAAGTTATATGAAGAAATGATTTACAGTGGTACAATTTGGGAAGAATAATACGAGTATGTAATTTTCAATTATTAGCTCGTTCTCTGGCATTAGAAGAACGCTTAAGCAATATAATGAAATGAGTAGATCGTCCAATAAAGGGAACTGGTGGGGATGTGGAAATCCGAAACAGCTGTCTTGCCAACCATTTTCGACAACATTTTTCACTTTCCAAGCACCATAAAAAACTGGTAATGATGGGCTTACTTATTGTAAGCCATGACATCATTATATGGACAAACTCTTTTGTCTAAAATTTCGTTTCGGAGGAAAGAATTATTTTTTTTGTTGCGTGTATTGGCTAACAAACATCATAGTATTATTATACCCACCACCATAGAATGGTGATGGGGGTATAATAAGTTTGTCATTCCGTTTGTAACGCATCGAAATATCGATTTCCGACTATATAAAGTATATATATTCTTGATCAGGGAGAAATTCTAAGACGATATAAGCATGTCCGTCTGTCCGTCTGTCTGTCTGTCTGGCTGTCTGTTGTAATCACGCTACAGCATTCAATAATGGAGCTATCGTCCTGAAATTTGGCACAGAATCGTCTTTTGTCTGCGCGCAGGTCAAGTTCGAAGATGGGCTATATCGGGCCATGTTTTGGTATAGCCCCCATATAAACCGACCTCCCGATTTGGGGTCTTTCGCTTATAGAAACCGTAGTTTTCATCCAATTTGCGCGAAATTGAAAATCTAGAGATATTTTGGGACCTTGAAGAGGTGTGCCAAAAATGGTGAGTGTCGGTCCATGTTTTGGTATAGCCCCCATATAAACCGACCTCCCGCTTTGGGGTCTTTCGCTTATAGAAACCGTAGTTTTCATCCAATTTGCGCGAAATTGAAAATCTAGAGGTATTTTGGGACCTTGAAGAGGTGTGCCAAAAATGGTGAGTGTCGGTCCATGGTTTGGTATAGCCCCCATATAAACCGACCTCCCGATTTGGGGTCTTTCGCTTATAAATAGAAACCTTAGTTTTCATCCAATTTGCGCGAAATTGAAAATCTAGAGATATTTTGGGACCTTGAAGAGGTGTGCCAAAAATGGTGAGTGTCGGTCCATGTTTTGGTATAGCCCCCATATAAACCGACCTCCCGATTTTACTTCTTGGGCTTATAGAAACCGTAGTTTTTATCCAATTTGCCTGAAATTGGAAATCTAGATGTATTTTTGGGCCATAAAGAGGTGTGCCGAAAACGGTTAGTATCGGTCGGTATTTTAGTATAGCCCCCATAAGAACGATTTCCCGATTTAACTCCTTAGGTTTCTAGAAACCGTAGTTTTTATCCGATTTGCCTGAAATTGTAAATATTCTCGTATTTAAGGCTCACAAAAACGTGTATCGGATTAATTTTTTATCGGTCCATTTGGTAATGCCTCCATATAGACCAATTTCACTTCTTGTGAGTATAGAAGGCGCACTGATCATGAAAATTGCTTGAAACTCAATGTAAAATTTCCAGATTTTATTTTTCGGGTGAAAATCTACAGATTTAAAATTTCAAATCAAGACGTTATTTTATAATTTTCTTGCACACTTACAAGAGATGTTAATGATTCCTCTAAAACTCAAACAAAAATGGTTCTTATAAATCCAGAATCTGATATAGTCCTCATAGGTGAAATCTTTAAATGTATCTTCGGGAAGTGTCCTCAAGTCCTCAAGCCCTCCTGAAATTTCAAAGGAAATCCTAATATTTGGTTCATGGTGGTGGGTATTTAAGATTCGGCCCGGCCGAACTTACTGCTGTATATACTTGTTTTTCTTTCAAATTCTAGATCACTATGACTGCAGTGATATTGTTATATGCTCGCTGTGCTTCTTGACAATTTCTTCTCAGCGTGTACAAATGTAAACTTAATATTTTTTGCTACCAATAATTTATAGCATATATTTCCGTGTATAACAGCCATAATAGTTTACTTTTGAAGTTGACACCAAGTATACACGGAAACTGATTTACTCCTCCTAAAAACTACAGAAGAAATAATTCATGGTTATAAATTTTTTGTGATTGCAAGCAATTCAATACAAAACTTTAGATTATGCCTTACAAGTGTATTTTTAGTCATGAACTCGACATGCATTGAAATATAAAACGCTGACATTCCTGTAGAGGAAATATTGAAGAGAGTCAAACATGATTTTCTATGAATGAATAAACACCTTAAATAAATATGTGACATTCAATGAAGCAAACTGAAGAATATAAACATGCCAGTAAGTGGTACAAACGAGTTTAGCAATCCGACGGAAAATTCGAAGAAGCTAAAATAGAAAATTCAAAAACTAAAATATGAACAATCACATTTTTCCTCCAAGAGGCTCCGAAAGTCGGTTTATATGAGGACTACATATTAATGGACGAATTTTTACCATGGTAGTTAGAGAGTATATACTGGCATTGTACACCAAATTTAAACCTAATCGGATGAAATTTGTTCCTCCATGCACGCACAGAAAAACCATGTTTGGACATGGTTGCCGCATACATTTATTGCTTATCTAGAGCATGTAATTGCCGCGAAAACCATGTATTTAGTCTTTGTACAAATAGTTTTCGAGCGGAGAAAAATGTATGGTGGCAATAAGCATTTGAATGGTTCTCAAATACCGCAAACATGTTCTATTATTTAAATGATAGAATTTGAGACCACTAAATGGTCAGGGAATATCATGTACCTGACCATTCAATTTTTTTACTTTTTTATAGGGAAAAAAGTATTTTTATAGGTTAAGTATAGACATGTCTAGAACCATTAAATGGCAATAAAGACGATTTACATTTTTTTCGTGGCCATTTAATTTTTTTAACTTTTTTGCACCGAAAAGAATTTTATAAAAACATTGAGCAGGTACACACGATTTTCATTTTGCGCGTCAGTCGTCTGTTGATTGTTTCTTGGAATAGACGGAGATTTACGGATTTACTGTGTTTTGTGTTAATTTATTTATTCAGAAGTGGCACGTTGTTTTATGTGAACACAAAAAAGGAAAGCGTAATTGAAAGTAAGTAAAGTCTAAAGTCGGGCGGGGCCGACTATATTATAACATTCACCCCTATAAAGGCCAAAATTTGTGTTACCATCTCAACTACTTCACATTTGCTACTTCACTTCTACCAAATCTCTAGAATTAAAATTTAAATCGGCTAACGCGCTCCAGTTAATTGGAGGAAACTTCCCTTGAAAATGGGTCTAAAATGTGTAACAGTCTACCATATTTCCCCAACTCTGGTGTACGTATATATGGGAGCTATATAAAATCTGAACCGATTTTGACTAGATTTGACATGTATAGTTAGAATAATAATTATGCTATCTATGCGAAATTTCACGTAAATGGGAATATAACTTTGGCCCCCCTGGTCATATGAGTGCAAATCGGACGGAAGATATATATGGGAGCCATATCTAAATCTGAACCGATTTCAACCAAATTTGGCACAATTACCGATACTACTAAACTTACTCCTTGTGCGAAATTTGAAGCAAATCACGAAAAAATCCTGGATTTTGAGGCCATATAAATTTAAATCGGACGAAAGATATATATGGGAGCTATATCTAAATCTGAATCGATTTTGACCATATTTGTCATATAAATAGTATCGTTAAAAGTACCGCTTGTGCAAAATTTGAAGTAAGCCAGGGCAAAACTCTGGCTTTTGAGACCATAAAAGTCCAAATCGGGCGAAAGATATATATGTGAGCTAAACGTACCCCTTGTGCAAAATTTGAAGCAAATCACGGCAAATGTTAGGTTAGGTGGCAGCCGGATATTTCAGGCTCACTTAGACTATTAAGTCCATTGTGATACCACATTGGTGAACTTCTCTCTTATCACAGAGTGCTGCCCGATTCCATGTTAACCAAGCATTGGTAGAATGTCAATTCTACCCTCTGTTTGCTACCAAGACCGGTAGCAAACTTTGGCCTCTGTGGTCATATGAGCCTACATCAGATTTAGATTCAGATTTAGATATAGCTCATATATATATATATATATATATATATATATATATATATATATATATATATATATATATATATATATATATATATATATATATATATATATATATATATATATATATATATATATATATATATATATATATATATATATATATATATATATATATATATATATATATATATATATACAATTAGTAGTGTAGTCAAGTGTGCTAAATTTTATTGAAATCGGTTTAGATTTAGATATAGCTCCGATATATAGCTTTCGCCCGATTTACACTCATTTGCCCACAGAGGCCAATTTTTTGCTCCGATTTAGTTGAAATTTTGCACAGGGAGTAGAATTAGCATTGTAGCTATGCGTGTCAAATTTGGTTGAAATCGGTTCAGATTTAGATATAGCTCCCATATATATGTTTTTCTGATTTCGACAAAAATGGTCAAAATACCAACATTTTCCTTGTTAAATCGCCACTGCTCAGTCGAAAAGATGTAAAAATGACTCTAATTTTCCTTAACTTCTAATACATATATATCGAGCGATGAATCATAAATAAACTTTTGCGAAGTTTCCTTAAAATTGCTTCAGATTTAAATGTTTCCCATATTTATACCCTTCACCACTACTGTTGTACAGGGTATAATAAGTTTGTGCATTTGTATGTAACGCTAAGAAGGATTAATCATAGACCAACCTTTTAGTATACGGATCGGCTTAGAATTAAATTCTGAGTCGATTTAGCGATGTCCGTCTGTCTGTCTGTTGATGTATTTTTGTGCGCAAAGTACAGCTCGCAGTTTTAGTCCGATTGTCCTAAAATTTGGTATAGGGTCCTGTTTCGGCTCAAAGACGATCCCCATTGATTTTGGAAAAAATCGGTTCAGATTTAGATATAGCTGCCATACATATTTTTCACCGATCTGGTCATAATTGGCGTGTATATCAACCGATCTTGCTCAAATTCCGTACATCCGAATATTTTATGAGTCTCGAAAAACTTGCAAAATATCAGCCAAATCGGTTCAGATTTAGATATAGCTCCCATATATAGCTTTCGCCCTATTTACACTCATTTGCCCACAGAGGCCAATTTTTTGCTCCGATTTAGTTGAAATTTTGCATAGGGAGTAGAATTAGCATTGTAACAATGCGTGTCAAATTTGGTTGACATCGGTTCAGATTTAGATATAGCCCCCATATATAGCTTTCGCCCGATTTACACACATTTGCCCACAGAGGCCAATTTTTTGCTCCGATTTAGTTGAAATTTTGCATAGGGAGTAGAATTAGCATTGTAACAATGCGTGTCAAATTTGGTTGACATCGGTTCAGATTTAGATATAGCCCCCATATATAGCTTTCGCCCGATTTACATTCATTTGCCCACAGAGCCCAATTTTTTGCTCCGATTTAGTTGACATTTTGCATAGGGAGTAGAATTAACATTGTAACTATGCGTGCCAAATTTGGTTGACATCGGTTCAGATTTGGATATATCTCCCCTACATAGCTTTCGTCCAATTTACACTCATATGATTTAGTTGTAATTTTGCACAGGGAGTAGAATTAGCATTGGTGCTATGCGTGCCAAATTTGGTTGAAATCGGTTCAGATTTAGATATAGTTCCCATATATAGCTTTCGCCCGATTTACACTCATATGACCACAGAGGCCAATTTTTAACTCCGATTTAGTTGAAATTTTGCACAGGGAGGAGAATTAGCATTGTAGCAATGCGTGTCAAATTTGATTGAAATCGGTTAAGATTTAGATATAGCTCTCATATATTTTATTCTGATTTCGACAAAAATGGTCAAAATACCAAAATTTTCCTTGTAAAATCGCCTTTGCTTAGTCGAAAAGTTGTAAAACTGGCTGTAATTTTCCTTAACTTCAAATACATATATATATCGAGCTATAAATCATAAATAAACTTTTGCGAAGTTTCCTTAAAATTGCTTCAGATTTAAATGTTTCCCATATTTTTATACCCTCCACCATAGGATGGGGGTATATTAACTTTGTCATTCCGTTTGTAACACATCGAAATATTGCTCTAAGGCCCCATAAAGTATATATATTCTGGGTAGTGGCGAAATTCTGAGTCGATCTGAGCATGTCCGTCCGTCTGTTGAAATCACGCTAACTTCCGAACGAAACAAGCTATCGACTTGAAACTTGGTAGTTGTTATTGATGTAGGTCGGATGCAAATAGACCATATCGGTCCACTTTTACGTATAGCCCCCATAAAAACGGACCCCAAACTTTGGTTTGCGATTGCTCTAAGAGAAGCAAATTTCATCCGATCCGGCTGAAATTTGGTACATGGTGTTAGTATATAGTCTCTAAGAACCATTCAAAAATTGGTCCATATCAGTCCATATATAGCCTCAATAGTTTATCCCCAGATTTGAACTCCGGAGCCACTTGGACGAGCCAAAGTCATCCGATCCGGTTGAAATTTGCAACGTGGTGTTAATATATGGCCGCTAATAACCATGCCAAAATTGGTCCATATCGGTCTATAGATATATTTAGCCGATCTTCAATCACACAAAATTTGGTCCATATCGGTTCATAATCATGCTTGCCACTCGAGCAAAAATAATCTAGCAAAATTTTATTTCTATAGAAAATTTTGTCAAAATTTTTTTTCTATAGAAAATTTTGTCGAAATTTTATTCCTATAGAAAATTTTGTCAAAATTTTAAATCTTTTGAAAATTTTGTAAAAATTTTATTTCTATAGAAAATTTTGGCAAAATTTTATTTCTATAGAAAATGTTGTCAAAATTTTAATTCTATAGATAATGTTGTCAAAATTTTAAATCTTTTGAAAATTTTGTAAAAATTTTATTTCTATAGAAAATTTTGTCAAAATCAGGGATCCGGAGCGGAGCGGAGCGGAGCGTGGAGCGGAGCGGAGCAAGCCCTTTTTTTGCCGGAGCGGGAGCGGAGCGGGAGCGGCGTTTCTAAAATCCGGAGCGGAGCGGGAGCGGAGCGGTTTCCAAATGAAAAACCGCTCCGCTCCGAATAAAATATTACTTGAATGAAATGTGTAACTTTGAAATTACACTGTGTAGGTAATTTCAAATTTAGCTAGTACTTAGCGTAGTGTGAGTAAACGTTTAAAATGTACGATATGTATTTTTGTACGTACGTAGATTGGGGAAAACACAACGTGTTTTTTAGTAATTGTTTTCAAAAACGACAAATGTCAAAATATATATCTAGTATGTGTTGTAAAAGTAACAACAGTACTTTCGATCAATTTCATCCTGTATTAAAGGGTGATACGGTCAAAATTTGGTCAATATAAACTTGACGTATTTCTTTCAATTTTGCATTTAAAAAACCTGAACACCCCTCATTTTGAAGGTGTGTGTGTGTAAAATGTTGCTCCTATTTTGATTTTGGAATTCACTCTTCAGTTGTCAAAATGCCGTCCAAGCAAGAAGAGCAGCGTATCCAAATTTTGCTCGCGCATCGCGAAAATCCGAGCAACTCGCACGCAAAGCTAGCAAAATCGCTAAAAGTTGCCAAATCAACCGTTACAAATGTAATTAAAGTGTTTGGGGAACGTTTGTCGACAGCCAGGAAGTCTGGATCGGAGGGAAATCGAAAACCGGAAGCCGCTGAGACGACAAAGAGAGTTGCCGGTAGTTTCAAGCGAAACCCTAACCTCTCTCTCCGAGATGCCGCAAATAAGCTGGGTGTATCGTCTACAACCGTGCATCGAGCCAAAAAACGAGCCGGACTATCGACTTACAAGAAGGTAGTGACTCCAAATCGCGATGATAAACAAAATACGACGGCCAAAGCGCGATCCCGGAGGCTGTACACGACGATGCTGACGAAGTTTGAATGCGTGGTAATGGACGACGAAACCTACGTCAAAGCCGACTACAAGCAGCTTCCGGGACAGGAGTTTTATACGGCAAAAGGAAGGGGAAAGGTAGCAGATATTTTCAAGCACATAAAACTATCAAAGTTCGCAAAGAAATATCTGGTTTGGCAAGCCATCTGTACCTGTGGCTTGAAAAGCAGCATTTTCATAGCTTCCGGGACTGTCAACCAAGAAATTTACGTGAAAGAGTGTTTGAATAAACGTCTGCTGCCTTTCCTGAAGAAACACGGTTGTTCCGTACTGTTTTGGCCGGATTTGGCATCTTGCCATTACGGTAAAAAGGCCATGGAGTGGTACGCCGCCAACAAAGTGCAGGTGGTTCCCAAGGACAAGAACCCTCCCAATACGCCAGAGCTCCGTTCAATTGAGAAATACTGGGCTATTGTCAAGCGGAACCTAAAGAAGACCAAAAAAACTGCTAAGGACGAGCAGCAGTTCAAGGCAAACTGGCTTTCTGCGGCGAAGAAGGTGGACAAGGTGGCTGTACAAAATCTGATGGCAGGTGTCAAGCGTGAGGCCCGGCAATTCGGATTTGGAAAAGCGAAAGCCTAACTGAATATTTTTCCTGAATTTTATACTAATTGAACTTGAAAAAGAAATTTAATTTGATTTTTTAAATAAACGATTTCACCGATTTACACGCGTTTTCCCTTGACCAAATTTTGACCGTATCACCCTTTACTATAAAGATGTTTGTAATGAACGTCAAATAAATGCAATTAAACGATCTTATTTATATTTAATTTTTTAGTTTTCTACACTGAAAAAAATATTGTCGTGAAGTCAAAGATTCCATGTCCTTAGAATAAGAATGCAAATTTTGCTTAACATGGAAGACGCATTTCTCTAAAATAAAGTTTTTTTTCTTGTCCAAAAGGCAATAAACTTTTGAATGAAGTTGTAATGTCCTTATAATTAAGTGATTTTACTTAAAAATGTGTATCATAACATGAAAGATAAAATTTTTGAGGTAAGGTCAACGTGACTTTAATAATTAAGAAAAATTCTTTAAAATAAATAAAATTGTCTTTAAATTTGTTTCCTTTTTGCACTTTTACACGTTTTCAACACTTTATTTTAAAGACACTTTTTACTTGAAACATAGCATAATTTCTACTGGAAGTCGAGTCTTAATATGGAAAAAAATAACTCGTTAACTCGTTTTTAAAGGATTTTGATAACAACTGACGAAAAAAATCTAAAAAAATTAAAAATTAACATTTGCTTCCTAGAAGCAAGTACATAACCCCCAAATTTAAAAGAGAATTACGTCTTTAAAGTATCCTTACTTATATTCTCCGCTTCTTTTGCTCGGAATTAATACCCAAACTGTTAAAGTAGACAAAATCTTTGGAACCGGGCATGCTTTTTTTCATTCACATTTGCTTTACTATTGTACTATATCCTAGCATTCTCTTATTTCTGATATTAGTTCTCGAAAATTTAATTAAAATTATGGATAGTTTCAATTTTGGTTGAAAAATGTGCGCATATACATTTATTATACAATAAAGGGGAAAAAAGCGAAATTAGGTAATACTAGATCTGAGTAAGAATATTCGTAGGTATACCACGGACTGATGTCGATGGAGGTTGTTGCAAACATAAAGATACACACACACATTAGAAATATAACAAAACCTCTTCTCTACGTCTGTTGCAAAACAAAAAAAAACTTTCGGAGAGTAGTTACTTCTACTCTGTGTATAGACTTTCAATTCCAATCAGCGTTGCCGTTTTGGTCCGATCGGACCAAAATTGGTCCAAAAGATTTCTAATTTTTACATTTGGTCCGATGGTCAGACCAAACAGAATTTGGTCCATTTTCATAAATTTGGTTTCTATCACATATTAAATAGTAGATGGTGCACCGCAAAGAATATTGTAGGGAGGCCAAATATTTCACATGCTTAAAATACGAATACGAATTTTGCTTAGAATAGAAGACGTATTTCTCTGAAAAAAAGTTTTTCCTTGTCTAAAAGTCTCTAAACTTTTCAATGAAGTCTGTTTGTCCTTATAGCTAAGTGATTCGACATAAAAATGTGTATCCTAACATGAATGCAAATTTCGTTTTAATGAAGTCAAAATGGATTTAATATTTCTGAAAAAATCTTCAAAATTAATAAAATATTTCAACACATTGTTTTAAAGTCATTATACCCTAAACCACATAGTGGTTAGGGTATAATAAGTTTGATCTGCCAAAAATTGTGCCTACAAGAAATATTGATTTTAGACCCCATAAAATATATACCGATCGACTCAGAATCACCTCCTGAGTCGATCTAGCGCTTGGCGTCCGTCCGTCCGTCCGTCTGTCCATGTATTTGTTGTTCACAGGATTCCGGTCGCAATTATTAACTGATTTTGATGAAATTTGGTGTAGGTATTTTTTTGGGCACAAGGACGAACGATATTGAATTTGGAAGAAATCGGATCAAATTTAGATATAGCTCCCATATATATGTATTGCCCGATTTCGACAAATGGGGTCACGTTGCACTTTTTTTACTAACCGATCGTCGTCAAATTTAGCACAAAATAATCTTCTGTATCACACTTTAAGTCTGAAAATTTCATCGAAATCGGTTCAGATTTAGATATAGGTCCCATATATATGTATCGCCCGATTTTGTCAAATTAGGTCATAAAACCCTTATTTATCAACCGATCTTACTCAAAGTTGGCGAAATGTAATCTTCTATAGCACTAACTATATGTGGAAAAAAATCATCGAAATCGGTTCAGATTTAGCTATAGCTCCCATATATGTACCGCCCGATTTTTCTAAATAAAATAAAACTCAATTGAACAAATAATACAATGTTTATATTATAATTTTCTCGAAGAGGAGCGGAGCGGAGCGTGGAGCGGAGCGGAGCGATTTTTTTTTTCTCGGAGCGGAGCGAGGAGCGGAGCGGTTTTTTTTTCTCCGGAGCGGGAGCGGAGCGGAGCGAAAAAAATGGACCGCTCCGGATCCCTGGTCAAAATGTTATTTCTAAAGAAAATTTTGTTAAAATCGTATTTCTATAGAAAATTTTGTTCAAATTTTACTTCTATAGAAAATGTTGTCAAAATTTTATTTTGTCAAACTTAATTATATACGTATTTTAAGTTTAATATATACCACGTATGGACTACGTGGTATATATTACGGTATTAGGAAGTTTTAAGATACCTTGCCATCGGAAAAAGTTACCGCAACCCAAGTAATTCGATTGTGGATGACAGTCTTCAGTAGAAGTTTCTACGCAATCCATGGTGGAGGGTACATAAGCTTCGGCCTGGCCGAACTTACGGCCGTATATACTTGTTTTTTACTAACATTGTGTTCCACCCTAGTGCATTAGCCGACTTAAATTTTGAGTCTATAGATTTTG